>NC_087373.1:32947483-33255817 GCF_031761385.1 Necator americanus
AAGTGCTTTTTTTTAGGAAACTACTCATTGAACATTCTTCCAAAACCTTTTTGGGAACTACCGTATGAAAAATTCCTTCAGAAAATTCATGAACATTTTCTAATGGGGTTAATTCGAAGCCCACTCCGACTGCTGTCGGTTTTTTCCACCAGTACGGTTCCTCGAAGTTCCAGAAAAATCCATCACATCATAAGAAATTCCTGGAAGTGTGACGTCTACCACACCTCCACACCTCAGAGATATCGGAGGATTCGTTTGAAATGCATTAGATGCCAGGAATTACAAAGTTGGGGATTTTTTCTGTGAGATGGCCGCTTTCTGGAGCAATACTACAACACAGCATCGCATTTCTTTTTCCGAGCGGTCGTGCATCTTTCTTAAATTCATTTCATTTATTTTATCTAATTTTTTCTCATTCTTTTACATTCCTGGCATCTCTTCTCGTCCTACACGCGCTATATTTCTGACTATCATCCACTGCACATGGAAACTGTCGCACAAGCTCCGTTATGTATCCGTGAAAAAAAAATCGGATGAACGAAGAAGGAAAAATGAAATGGGGATAATTATGCAGATAATCAATATTTCTGAACTGATGTGATGTGATAATTATGCGGATAATTTTAATAATTACTAACTGTCGTAATTGCCACAAAACTTACGTGTAGCATGTATCTGTCCTTTACAGCGAAATTTGACACTTTCCATATTTTTATAACAAAAATAATCAAGTAAAATAGTAAAAATAAAATGCATAAAATAAAAATAATAGTAAAAATAAATATATAATTAAGTAGTAGAATTAAATATATGGCTGCAAATTTTGATTAAAACGATGATCTTCTCGGAGTTCGGAATCAAGTTTTTGAATGATTTCTAGAAACCATGGGAGTAATAAGTGCTCATATTACTTGCTGCGATACCGTACTCCCCCGGGATACTGTAGCTGAGGGCAATTTAGCTATAATATCAACTGAAACACTTCTCCTCCCACTGTCGAATGATGGCACATAAATGTGGGTTGAATTGCCGTGTATTGACGTTTTTTCTCTGCTCTGCAACGTTTTCGGCAACATTTCCCTCATCCTTCAGCGATCAAGGATTCAAGACACCCTCATTGAGAGAAAAACTCTTTTCTCTGCAACATTTTGCTAAGGGGAATGGGTATGTTTGTCCTGGCGCTACTACATATGCATTGTTCACCGGTGCATCATTCATTCATTTCTGGTTATCGCAGGTGCTCTGTGAAGCAGCGGCAACTCAAATGATTTTCACGTGATTTTTTTGGACAAGTTTTTCTAAGAACGGAATATTTGGTAACTTTTTAAGCGTGGTCCTCTAAATTAGCCTGCGGTGACACAAATGAAAAAAATTATAAAATAAAAATAAATAAGTGAATAATATAAAATATTTTTATTTTGTCTTAATAGCACCACTGCTTCCACTTCATTATTTGTAATGACTGAAAACCTAGTTCCACTTACTTAAGTAATTAGTCCGTCTGTTAATTAGCGTTATAATTAGTCAATTATTTAATCTAAAAATGGAGAATAATTAGATAGACTGTGGATTCACGGATGATTTCGTATCTCCTCAGATTGTAGCGCATTAAAAAATCTTAAAGATATTCAATTATTAAGTAGAACCTGCGTAATCTCAACAGTTTACTTTTTTCCTCCAATTATTTTCCTCATTTTCTTCCTTTCTGTTTCTGTTGAAAATCATTTTTTAAACAAAAGCATACATAAAATGACAATTTTTTTTTCAAAAGATTTTCTGATCTTTCATGCTGTTCCTTTCGTTTTCCAACAACTTTATTTCGTATTCATCCAGGAATGATTTGGTCCCATCTTGATTTTATCCTGATTTTTTTCTTCTGCCTTCTTTATACTAAATGTGACGTTCGCCCCTTCTCGTTGAACTTAAACTGCTACCTTAATTTTTTTTCTAATTTTTTGATTTTTCAGAGATTTGATGGAACTGCTGCTCAGCTAATGGAACTCATTGGACGCGATGAATTCCTTAAAATGGGTTGATATCGTCGTGCTGGATGCGATCGGAAGTAACTCACTGGTGATTTCTGGAATGTTCTCTGTGCCTGAACATTCTGCTGAAGGAATCCGACGGGAGAGTAATGGATGCGGCGGAAATTCTGAGTTTTTTCTTTATTAATTTTCTGAAATGGCCCTATGACAGATATATGTGCGTTTCTTCATTTTTACATGTCACGCGAAGAGGTCGAGAAGTCCCGGAAAGTCTGGATTCTTAGGGTTCCTTACGCGTTTCCCCCGTACCCGGTTCGCTTTTTCCTTTCCATTCTGCAATTTCTGATCGTTGACCCAAGGATCCAATCGGATTAGCGGTGCTCGAGCTCGGATCTTTTCTTATCTCAGCGTCGGATCAAATTTAGTCGCCGCGCTTACCACGCCGGGAAACCGCCGTTATTTTTGACGGATTTAGCCCTGACGTCATCTGAGTTGTCACCTCGGATTACATGAACTCATAACAATCGAGCGATTTTCTTGCTTCTCCCATTCATTTTTCATTCGTTCTTTTTTGACTTTTTTGACCTACTATACTATCGAAAAAATCGCTTTCGAATGTGGTAATGGATTCCGAGAATAGAAATTCTTAGTACGTTTTTATGGTCGCAGCAAAAATATGTACCACCTTACATGGTTCAGGAGAAAATATTCCAATCTCGATTCCTGCTTTCTCGAAATCCTTCTTTTCTCCATTTCGTTCTCAAAAAAACCTAGTAAATTTTCCCATTTAAAAGTGCAATTCTCGTTGAAATTCTTTTAATCGTACAGAAAATAGGATTTTCTCCTCGAATCCGAAATTAGATGCAATAGCCACGATATGGTCGTTGCCAGAAAATGGAAAATGTAAGTTTGTCTGCGTTTTTTTTTTCGACAGCGTTTTCTGACGAAGAATTACTCTGAAACACTTACCGAAAACACTAAATTACAGAATTCCCGAATTGTCGTACTGTAGCTGGATATTGCAGAAGGGAAAAAACAAGTGTGGAAGCGTTTGTTTTAGGCATGAAGTCCATGAAAATGTGGATAGGAATTGATATATGTATGTGCTCATAAATTAGAGCAGCTCAACCATGGAGCTCGTCTATCAACACTCGCACAACTTTCCGTTATCTTTTATTCTATGGATTTTAGGTGGTGAATCTAGAGCTCCAGCTATGAGGTTGTGTTTTCTAGGTTTTTCTTTTAAAAAAAATATTTCCTCCGTGGACCTCCAACTATTAGGTTATCTTTTTTTAGGGTTCTCTTTAAAAATTTTCCTCGGCGGACCTCCAACTGTTAGGTTGTGTTTTTTTAAGGTTTTTCTTTAAAAAATTTTCCAGATGATCCACACAAATCCATAAAAAATATTTTTGTTACCGAGTTCGCGTTAGACACAGTGATGTTAAATTCATTTTATGAGTATGCGCGCGCTCTTCTGCAAACGTTCAAGCGCTTAGCCAATCGCAGATTTTTTCCGCGATCAATAATCGACTGACTATCGGTTATTGATCGAAACCTAACACCTAAAGATGGTAGAATAAAGGTGGTTGAGTGCATCCATTTACGGATAAAATCGTCTCCGATTCCAATAATTTCTAAAGAAAAATAAAGATAAAGAAAAATCATCATAAAGTTAGGTATTGTGAGGAATATGATGGTATGAAAACGTCAATAATAAAGTATATTTAATTACGTTAATTTCTCAATGGCTTAATCTTAATTTCAAACGACACTCTGAAATTATGTTTCAACTAATTTTTAACTTTAAACTGGTTAGAATTTTTTTTGAATCATTAAACAGTGCAGAAATCTAAATTTCATCGGACAAGCGCATAATTATCACTCCTAGCGTCACATGTAGATCTTAAAACGACCATCAACAGTGCACAAATTTAAATTTCATTAGACAAGCACATAATTAAGACTCTTAGCATCACAAATAGGTCCTAAAACGACCATCCTCTACTGGTAAATTGATTATTTGTTCTCCTTTAAGACAAATTTTCTGTTGAGTCCTTATAAAATTATTCCTCCATCACAAACTTATCACCACCGTGTGAAATTATAGGATTTTTTAAGCGTTCATCATTACGCCCACGTAGTGATCTTCCAAATGAAATATTGTTCATTTCCTGTATAAGTCCATTGCTCACGTAAAAAACAGATTTCTCCTGCGTGCTTTGTATACGGTATGCTACAGTGGAACTCTCATATAAGAACCAATAGACGTTGAATGTTTTTATCTAGAAATTTTTCCGCCACCCATTTCGGTCACACTCGTTTTCGGATTCACCTCAAACGTTCGCTTGACATTTGTGATGATTTCCTACGTTTCTGTTATATTGCGTGTTGAAAAAAAAATAACAACAGCAACTTTACGACATCCAAGCTCATCTTTTATGGCTCATGAATCCTCAAAATTGTGAATACATAAGAGATTCTCTCAGAGATCGCTGCGAAATTTGGCAACAGGTCAGCAAAACAATCCAGGAACCCAGGAAGAGACCATAAATCGTCATCAAGCTTCTTTTATTTCTGGCAAAAATGAACGTTTTAATGAAAATTTTTTGAAATTGAAAATTTTTAAAATGAAATTGAAGGAATTTTTAGGGAAGGAAAAAAATGGACGATAACCGTTAGATAATGTTGTTGAAAGTTCCATACACGTTGCCCACACTTCCATAGTTTATTTACTTCATTCAATCATTCATTCACGCTTCAGTACTTGTTGGAGGTTTCAGGAAAAGCATAAACTTCTTAATTTGTAGGAATATGATGTGTAACTTTTTTCTTAGTTCCTTGAGTGTTTTATTATGTCGTCTGTTCACTAATTTATCGATTAAATCTTTCCTTTGTTTAGGTACTTGTTTCCTCATTCATTCGTTTCTTCATTCATCGGTTCGTTCATTCATTCCAACATTCATTCGAGAGATTCATTCGCTCGTTTGTTCGTTCATTCACTTCCTCTCAATTTATCGTCGATTCGTTCAATTCAGCATTCATCAATACATCCGGTCACTCGGTCAATCACTCATTTACTCTCTCATTCGTTCATCCACTCCTCCATTCATTCATTGGTTCATTCACTCATTCATTCATTCATTCATTCATTCATTCATTCATTCATTCACTCCAACATTCATTCATTCGTTCCAACATTCATTCCAACATTCGTTAATTCATCCATTCAACCATTCATTCATTCATTCACCCACGTATTCACTCACCCATTTACTCATTCGTTCATTAATTCCAACATTCATTCATTCATTCATTCATCCAATCATTCCAACATTCATCCATCCATTCACCCATTCACTCCACATTCATTCATTCGACATTCATTCGAGAGGTACATTCGTTCGTTTGTTCGTTCATTCACTTGCTCTCAATTTATCATCGATTCATTCACCCATTCACTCACTCATTCACTCATTCAACTATTCATTCATAGGTTTGTACTGAAACGGAGCGGAATAATAATTTACTCTTCATCCAAAGCGAGATCCTTGTGATAGTCGTTTTAAAGGTCTTCACTCGAGAATAAATGTAAAATGAATTAGGGGATAGGTCGGTGAATGAGGTTGCACCGAAAAGTTTCACTTCCTGCTTCTAGGTGACGTCAAATGCTCAAATATTCGAATTAAAATATTCATTAATGGATGAATTAAAAAGCTAGATCTATGCAATTTCTTATGATTGACTTTTCTTGGGACCTTTCTAGTTAACGCTTACGGAGAATTCCCCCGTTCTTCTTCGACTATGGCTTGCAATTCGGGGGTTTTATTTCAGTCGTGTGACATTTAATACGGCATAAAACCATTGAAAATGGTTGATTGGAGTCTTTTATGGTTCTTAACCATATTACAATGTGCACTTTTAGTTCGTTCCATGACGAATACCCGATGCGTAGGAATTTGTGGATTACTAGTGTTTTTTTTCAAACATATTACGTGGGTAAAAGGAATTGTGCGAAGTACAAGTGTTTAGCATATTTTTTGTTCCTTTTTCTCAAATGAAATATGCCGCAGCACTGGGAATCGCTCGGTACGGATTCCCCGTTCTGCCTGCCTTCTCCTGCGAACATTTTCATTTATTGACCGCCAAATAAGGGAACTATGTTACATTTTAGTTTTCTGATTCAGTGAATTAACTAAAACTGCCATAGATGTACTGTTAAAATTGTAAATGTAATTAAACTTTTCCCGGAAAAGCGTTGTTGAGAGATTGGCCTCGGTTCCAAGTCTTTTCTTGCTTTTTTTGTTCTTAGTAGAAATTCCAGCCAGTATTTGCATATCAAATTTTGCTCCAGACAATGGAACCGACGTTGATACGAATTAACATTGAGGAGTTTTTTTACAGCAGAACTACCGTAACCTGATAAGTATTACAGTAATTGAATTAGTGCTGCTTGGAATGAGTTTAAGAAGATTGTGGAAACATCACGAACAATTGAACTCTGAGTTTGGAAGAAAAGATATTGTATTTTTTAGGGATCGTGTTCAGGAAACTATAAAAAAAAACTAATGGCAACGATCAGGGTGTTAAGTAGAAGATAATGGATCGAGAGTTTCTTCAAATCCTTTTCTTTAATTACATACACACATACATTGACGTTTTCAAAAGAAAAAAAAAGAAATGTTGATTTCACAAAATTGAAATTTTGTTTTCTTTGTAAAGGTCAAGCACAAATCAATTTGAAATCTCTAGCTGAATGTTCAAGAAAAGTACGCAAATGCAGAAGATATAGTTCATAGCTTCTTCATTTAACAGAAAAAATCGTATTGTGAAGAAAGAATGGGATGTTCCGCCCTCCTTTTATTAGGAATAATCCAGAAATTTGTTGGAGCGATATTTCTGAGAAATTTTGCACAATTTTTCTGACGGTTATGGCACGTCCGCTCCTTAGCTGCAAATAAAACGCACATCTACATTCTTTGAAGAATTAGGGGTGTCGCGGATTCGATGTGACTCTTTCAGATTCCATCTAAAGGGTCCGCAGGAAAGGGAACGACAAGGTCCTGCAGCGCTCCTACATTGCGCGCACTTTTCGGCTTGGTTACTTTTGCCTCTATAAAAGCCGGATTTTTTTTTGTACCATTATTGGATCAACGAGGGGAACGGGGTAAAAGAGCGGAAGTGACCCAAACAAGCAAAATGCGCAACTTTCGAGCAATGCCACCAGCCAGAGGATGAGCACGAGGAGCCACCGCAAACAGGAGTTAACCAGCGTCTCTAAGACTGTCTGGCGGAGTGGAGCACACGCTCCCGCGTCCACGGTTTGCTCATACGCCCGACGATTTGCACTCGCTTGGCCCCTAGTGAGAGGCTGGTCAGGCCACACTACTTTTATGCTCTAATATGAATATATTGGGCGCGTGTAGTGTAGCGGTTAAAGGTTCCGCCTCCTGCACACGATCGATCGGAGGTTCGAATCCGCCCTAGTGCTCACCAAGCCTTTCATCCCTCCGGAGTCGATAAATTGGTACCAGACTTGTCTGGGAGGATAAAAACACTGACTTGACACATCGGCTAGCCACCGCAAGTCATTAGTTATAGGACAGTTACACGTACGTAAACATCAAATGATTCTGAATTGAAGTGAACCTGGGGGCGCATCCCACGCGGATTGATTAACGCCAGAAACTTTATCCTTTAACTTTATGAATATATTGGTGGAGTGGGATGAAGACTGAGTAAGCACTCAGCGAGTACTGTATGCAGTCGAGCACACAGGAGCCACAAGAGAGTGGTGAAACAATCCATATGTGTATCCACAAGCGTTAGAGCCTAGTGCATGGGCCGGCGTGGCGCCGGAGTAGAGATAAAATAGGGAAAAATTTGGCTGTAGCCTTAGGCTCAATAAGCGTCCCTGTAGTAGAATGAGAGACGTAACGCAAATTAAGGAGACGGCGGAAGAACAAGCGTATACATGACATGTCGCGGTCTCATTAGTGAACATATGGCGTGAGACACAGCAAACATGGTATTTATACTAATTGTCCTTCTATATTTGTATTTCGCAGGTGTTTTATGAATACAGGGAAAAAAAAGAAAAAGATCGATGTGATGTTGCTGTAATGCAGAACCAAATTTATGCGTCAGCCTAGAGAACGTTTTGAGAAAATTTTCAAAAATCTCCGCGAACTCTTACATAGTTACTTCTCTTTAACTCATTCTAATCGTTTGCTAGAGTAAAAATGCTTCATACCTCTGTTTTCAGTAGTTCGAATCCAGTTTTAAATTCTTATTTTGTTTTTCCAGAGGCCACGCCCTTTTATGTGCATTTTTTTGTGCCCTCCTTTTTCTCAGATAGAAATTTCTGCTACCGCCATTGTCGCTGGAATATTGTTTCAGGAATTTCTTGTAAATTCGTCAGCAGGTTGTGCATATCTCACTCATTCTTATTTCTCTGTTTAAATAAATGCAATTTATACGTCCGTGCTAGAAATCAATGCTCATTAAGTCTATTTCTAATGTCAACGTTGATAGATTTTCTGAAGCTCGCGCTCTTTTAAATGTTGATTTGAAAATTAAAAAAATTAAATCAGCGTAAAAAAGACCACGAAACTTTATAGTGCAGAGAAAGGATGTTTTTTTTTGAATAATCTGTTACTAGCGCTAAACCCTTCTCCTTTTTGTTCGCGAGTTTGAATTTTCAAAAGAAGGAGAAACTCCATAACTTATGGAAAAAATAACGGCTGTCTTTTTTCGTCCACATTCTTTCCTCAAGGGAATTTCTGCAATCTTCATGAGGAAGCGTTTTGCCCGAAGGTGTAGGCTAAAGTTCTGGAGCAATCTTCATTGATCCAAGTAGAGAGAATCCGAAAGAAACAACTTTTGTAGTATCGTTCCAATTTTTAGATTTTTTGAATTTTTAAATTTTCAATTTTTAAACGGCGACGTTATGATCGCTCCAGATTCGGAACTACTACCTACATTTACATTTTTCGTTTTTTTTTGCATTTCTTGAATAATCATTGTGCGTTTATTTTTGAAAAATTCAAAACGAGAGGTTCCCGCGCTCGAGTTTCCCTCTTTACTTCACGGGGGTAGAAGGAGAGTCCCGTCGACAACATAGACACCATAGATCGCCAGCGTATGCGCTTTCTCGGTACCAATCCTTCTAGGATTTGTATTCAGTGCAGTACGAGGAATGCCCTCTTGTATTGTTCAACTCAGAGGGGATTTCTAGCTACCAATCGCTGAATAGCGACGAATGTCAGACGAGAATCGTGACAAGTCAATGCTTGAACTTATTCTTTAGCGGAAAGTTTCTCGCCGTTGCAATGAAAATTGAACGTATTTCAATTTGAAGTTCAAAAAGAAAAAATCCAGAAATCCAAAAAAGTCCAAGAGCAGAACGACGTCGACTTTCTTCAAGTACCCGTCCCGTTCAAATGTCGTCAAAACGAACGAATTTTCTCTTGTATTTTGTTTTTTCACTGGATTTTCTTCCTAGAAAAATTGATGAAACAAGGAATAAAACGGATAACAGATCGAGAATAAAATGAACGTGGTGGTGAAATAAATCAATAAAAGAATGAATAAATCCTTACGCGGTCCCTGAAAATGTTTCATGCACCGTGCAGGGATTGACCTTCGTTTAGTATGTGGTATGCTAGCATCTCGTTACTTAATGAGATTTATTATCTCGATTTTTTTCTTTCTGGAAAACCTGTCATTTCGAGCAATGGCGCTGACATTTTTGTAGGTGACTTTTTCTTTGTCATAATGAACGTTGAATACATCTTAGTGAACAGCTCTCCACTAGAAAATTACTAGTATTATTCGTTAAAGGACAAATTTTCCTAGAATTCAGGCTAATATGTGGGTGTCCATAAATTACCACTAACGCTACAGTAAGGATAGACGATGATGGATAAAGTGCACAGCGTGCCCACAATCCCTTCGGGAATGTGTTCAACTTTCATTCAGAATCGTTTGAGAACGTTTATGAACGCGTGTTCAGCTCATACAAAGACCTTCTGGAGCTGGCCGATATCCTAAATCAATGTTTTTATGCTATCAAAGAGAAGCCTGGAGCAATGGACGGATGAAAGGCTTTGTTAGAGCTAGGGCGGATTCGAACCTCCGATCGATCGTGCAGTTACTGCAGAACCTCCTACCGACTGCGCTACACCTGCCCCGCTTTGCGTGCTATCCATGCGGTCACAATCCTTAAATTGAGAAATTATCCATAGGGTTGATTTTGGAAATTCTCCAAATATCTTCTTTCGATTCAAGGTTTGTTCGACTCTTCTGGGACCAGAAAAATATTTTGAGGGTGATTTTTGATTTTGATTTTTTTTTATCTAGTTTTCGAAAGAAATTACGTTTCTGTGGGAGAAGCGTTTAACTTTTCCACATAAAATCCAAAGAAATTTAGATTCTTCAGCGCTCGCTTCCGATCCGTATATCTAATTATATGAGTAGTAGGTTTTATCAAATTTCATTTAGTTAATTTTTTTTCAGGATAGCCGTATCGGGGTAATCTCGCTGCTAAGCATTTCTTTTTGATGCACGCCCACTGCCGTGATTCAGGCTAAACGTTTGCCTTCTGCTCCTAGCGAACAAACCTCCAAAAGAAATTCGATTGTAATGTGAAATTAATTGAATATTATATTATCATATTGCTATATATATATATATATATATGCATGTATTAAAGTAATATACCCGCTTTCGTGCGTTTCCCAAAATGGGCGGGGCTAACATCTCATTTTTTAATTTTTGGAGAAATTGAGGAACCTCGCAAACACTCACCTTTGGGAACATTTTCCTGAAAAATGCATTTATTCGCCTCACGTAATTGAATCATCTTTTCTCATCAGTTCTCATAATGTTATTTCAAACATGCACTGCATGGAATTTCTTCGACTGGAATCCTCAAAATGTTAAGGATTCACGCAATAGTGCTGTGTACTTTTCTCTTTTAATCTCATTTAGCGGCCACCGATTCCTATATACATCGAAGGGCATTGAGCTGTTGGGGCATTTGCTGTTTATCGCAACGTTTCCGAGAAATCGCGGAAACATCTCAACTCTTCTTCGACACGTTCATTTTTCCTCTTTTTCCTGTTCTGTCCTATGCGATCAGAAAAAAACAGCTATGTACGACTTTGTTTATGTATTTAATTCTTCTTGTATGATTTCTCGTACTCTCGTAGAGTTTTGAATTTTGCGAAAAAAAAAACAAATTCAATTTCAAAACTCAAAATGATGATCTCTGACCTAGGGAATTCCCTCCGACACAATCATCTTTGCTCATCTAATCCGGATTTATTAATCATTAAGCAGAGCGGACGGGGATAATTTTGTTGTTCACACAGTCCAATGCTCCTTTGGGATTCAAAAGATCCAACTAATTAGGAGGATAAGAGGTGGATTTTTTTATTTCTGCGAGCTGTTACCATGAAATCTTTGATCTTCATGTAAACTCCGATCCAATCCCTTTTTTTTCTATAGTAGAGAGATTAGAAGCGTTTATACTAAAGAAATCTTCTTTACGCTTTCTCTCTTCCATGCCGAATTTTGTTGTTTTTCTCTTCAATGCTATCAGTTCAGTTCAACATATGGAGCATATTCGACGCGTCTTAAAACTAATATCGGATTCTTTTCAAACAAAGAATTTTCCAGTAAAATTACTTGGGCATATGTGCCCCATCAGTGTTGAGGATATTACGTAGGCGTCTCAGCAATCATAAATGATCGCATGAATCAATGAAAAAAACTTCAGAACCCTGCCGCGTTCACATCTTGCATGGTGCATCATATGTGGCTGTCAATGGGATAAAAATTGGGGTTGGGATCGCTGGGAAGTCACCAGGATTGCTGTGTGCCTGACTCTTCAGGAATCGCTAGATTCTTTTTCTCCGAAATTTACGATCGACGATTCGGTTTCTATCCATGATCCGGAAAAACGAAACAGGAAATGCTCAATCGATTATATTGAGCAGGATTACCTATATGACTGAGGGAACACAATGTCCACAAAAAAATAACTGCTGAGACACATTGGTGTTGGATGTTCATAGGGTGCAACGTTATAACGAAGAAGATTTTGACGTTAAGATCAATATATTGGCGGCTGAACCTAGTATTGCGGGGGCGCGAGGCTCTTGAAGCGTTCTGGATCCACTCTAATAGCCCAAAGATTACTCGCAAAGAGGAATCCCTCTTCTTTACGCGAGAACTCGCTCCTATTTAAAGGCATCACCCCACGAATCTGGGATGGTGTGGATTTCAGGTGGAGTATTCGTATACGGAATCGCAGATTATGGAGAGAAGGGTGATTCCGTCCATTTCTTCTTAATTGCCCTAAAAAACGGCCCGCAAGATACGACTTTGAGCCTTTAGGCGCGCTATTCTCCACGACGAGTTCGATTGGAGCGCGCCAGCCTTGTGCACGCGCCACATCTTCCGGACCGTTTTTTACGGCAATTAAGGAGAAGTTTACGGAATCATCTCCCTCTCCATAATCTACTATCCTGTACGCGAATACTCCACTTGAAATCCGTACCAGCCTTTAAGCCTTTAAGAAACCAAATACTAAGTCATCATTATCTCGAGGTCTGAGAACTAAAACTTATGGGAGAAATCAGCTTAGCTCTGTCTTGGAAGAGTTTATTGTGTAAACAATTCCTTGCGGATAACACACAAATTTACGTCGTAAGTACTGATAGGACGGACGTATGTCGCATGTCAGAAAAGTTTCCCTTCGGGAACCTTTAAATATTTCTCTGGACATGATCCATAATCCACTAAGAGTGGAAGGGTTAACGTAGTTATGACAGCTATGACGGAGCACTTCACCGAAAGAGTACATCTCAAATTCCACTGAAGGAATAAGATGTTGGATTAAGAAAGCGAAAAAAAAGTGGATGGCTGAAGAAGTTCACAGAAAGGATACCAGTTTATTGACTCCGAAGGATAGAAGGGTTGCTGGGCACTGGAGCGGTTGAGAGCCGTCGATCTATCGCGGCAGTCACAGCCGAACTTCTTCCCGTCTGCGCTACACACGCTCCATGCACGTGACACGTTCTCCTAGTAATCCTGAGCTCGTATCCGTATGAAATTCCAGATACTAAAAAAACACTCCGGGGGAAAATGTGCCTTGGTTGAATACATTGCCATCCAATGAGAAATTCGCGCCTAAGGACAAACGCATCCAGCGACTTAACTACTTTTCAACTCTACAACTTTTTGCACAGCGGGAAATGTTTCTGCACCACAATCGGTTGGGTCCCGGAGGGAAATGCCGTTGCACCGAGTTAGCGTTAACCAAGTAACATTCGATAATAAGACTAGAAGAAGTCGTCGATGGTTTTGCTTCTATTTTCGCATTTATCGTCCCAGACATCTTAGAGACGGGCTCTAGAGTCTCCATCCTCACCGTAGGAACAAGTGCAACAATCAGCCTCACAATTATCCTAGCCTAACAATTATCGCCTAATTAGGTACCTAAGCGCTAAAGTGCTAAAAACTGATAATTCTATTCATTCAGATACTAATTTACAGTAGTTTACACCTACACTGTCAATCACTCTTTTTTTCTACGATTATTTTTGCTCATTTCCCTCTTTTCTCGTTTTGTTTTCCTCATTAAGGCTCTATTTCCGCCAGAATGTACGAAATAATTTTTCCTTCATTTTCCGTCTTTGCTGGATGCAGAATCTCCATCTGTGGACGCGGTTTTGTTGCTTGGTTGTTTCATTGAAGAAATTCAATACAATACGTTCCATTTATTCTCCTTTATTCCATTTATTCTCCTATCCCGATCCGAGCATGGATGGAATGGGGGGAAAAAGTAGGGAAATATCCTTTCCGATTCTATTATGGCTCGACTATATTACCAAATTTTGCGAAATAATGTAACGAGGACTAATAAGTAGTTTCAAGAGGGAAGGGGATTATTTGGTGTCAGGAGACGGAACTCCATGGTTTTTTTGCAACAATTTTTGAAAAGTGCAAAAGCTTAAGATGTTCAGTTTAGTATAAGGGGCCAATTTTTTTTCGAAACTTCGAGCGACTTCCAAGATACGGTAAGAGTAGGAAAAAGTCGGCAAAGGCAATATCAGCAAAAAAATATCTGTCATTATTGGTGGGTGTAGCGCAGTCAGTAAGAGGTTCCGCTGCGATCGGAGGTACGAATCCGCTCCGGTGCCAGCGAAGTCTTTCACCCTTCTAGTAGGGATTGATAAATTGTACATTACATGTCGGGGAGGGCGAAAACAAAAACTGACTTGAGATCTCGGCCAGTGCCAGCAAGTCATTGTATCGCCTGCACACGTGTTTACAAACCTTAAGCGATTCTGAATTGAAGTCAGAACTAGTAGAGGTATCCTGGGGGAATTGCCCATGCACGCCGAGCACTTTCTCCTATTTATGCTTATGTGACTTTATATGTCTAGTGCTTTCATCTAATGCTTTGCTACGACTAGTACAACGCTCGGATGAGATGACACTGCCAAGCTGCTATGCCTCGAAGTGAGTTTGTCATCGGACGTGGTCGAAAAACATGAACCACAAATCTGTTGGAACGGAAGAATGTTCTGTCGAGGTCGAATATTTTTCCTGGTTATATAAGTATATCATAAAAGGAACATAAGTATATGTATAGAGTACATAATGTAATAAGAGAAGCGTATCAGATCCGTGATTACTTCGAGCTTTTAGGAAGAACTCATTAAGCAGACTCCGTACGCGATTTACTTGGATTAATCGGATGAATAGTAGAATTCCCTTCTCTGGGGTTGCTCACATTTTCGCCGAGGTGTGTCGTCATTAAAGGCATCACTCCGCGAATCTGAGGTGGTACGGATTTCAAGTGGAGTATTCGTATACGGGATAGTAGATTATGGAGATGGGGGTGATTCCGTCGTCCACTCCTTCCTAATTACCGTAAAAAATGGCCCGTTAGATGCGGCGCGTACACAAGGCTGGCGCGCTCCAATCGAACTCCTTGTAGAAAATAGCGCCCTGGAACGCCCGCGGAAGCCGTGTCGTCCGGGCCGTTTTTTTACGGGAATTAGGAAGAAATGGACGGAATCACCCTTCTCTCCATAATCTACGACTCCGTATACGAATACTCCACTTGAAATCCCTACCACCTCAGATTCACGGGCGTGATGCCTTCGAACACAGTTCTGCCAAATCTTTTCGTTCTACAGCAACAACTCGCACAGAATCCATCCATTCCTTACCATTCCATATTCGGCAAGACTTCGCTCACTCGCGTGAATTCCCTTTCGACACGGACTCTCTCTGGCACCAGCAGGTCGGCCCTGTCCGGCAGTTCAGCGTAATGAAACGTAGTGTTGTTACCAAAGATTCCACGCTCTTTACATTTTGACCTACTTCCGTTGAACATTTGCAGAGTTCCGGACGACAGCACCTTTTTGCAATATCTGGATACCTTCATTCGTTATAACTGTGCAAGTTCGTATAGCTCGTACATGTGTAGAGAGCGTATATCCAAACATTTGACTGTACTTAGTACAAGCACAACGATCGCCAGCAGCCGACCACCAGATTCGTATACATGGCCCTTTTCACTACTACTATTTTTTCACAATAAAAGTACAACTACAAACAATTCAGAACTACATATTGTGTAGCCGTAATTATTTTTAGGGATTCCTCAGCCGGGATCTACATTGGTCTTTGTGTACTTGCTATAGTTGCTGTAGTTGCTATATTTCTGCTTGTTGTTGGAAAAAATCCCATCCCCGTATTAAGATCTGTGTTCAATTTTTGAAGGTCAACATCAATATATGGAAGATAGAATCTAGGAGATATAGGATCTTTATGGAAGATAAAATTCATTACGGTACTTCTCCAACTTGGAGGGATTCGTTGTTGTTGACATGAGACCACTTATTACTTTTCTATGTGCTATTTTTTGATGTTTTTCTTCTTGGACATGAACAGATTTCAGATTCCTTAGTATTATTTACTTTCTTGATATTGGAAAATACTACTTATTCGGATTCGATCATTTATGAATGGTATGGAAATTGTAAATATTTGGAATTCTTTGGCTGTCGCATATTCATAATAACCGAGCTCTTCTTTTCTTCTTTATTAGAGAAACTGGAAGGATGTTGAGCTAGCGTATTAGAGAATATTAGGCTTGAGAAGGAAATGGACGTCCGAGATGACACTATTCTGAGAGCATCAGCAATCAGAAGCACGATGGAAATGAGTATGAAATAAAGTGCGCTATTTTAGTCCACCATCAATAAATATCTGCTAGGAACGCATTAGAACTATCCCGGATTTCCGTCAGAAACCCATCCATGAATAACAAAATGAGTGCTTATTTATTGCTGACGACTTCATGCTATTCTTAGCGCTCTGTGAGCTATAAGATTGTTCCATAAGCAGTTAATCAAGGACAGCATACCATCAATCTGACATGGTATGAAGGTTTCATGCAAAGCTTTTATATGGTGTCGTAGATTGCGGAAAATGACGCGGTTCCGCTCATTTCTCCATGATCTTCGCAGGAAACAGCATGGAAATCGCTTTAGCTCCGACGATGTGCGTTAGAAAGCGCCTCTATGTACACGTTCCGTTCCCCTCAGCAGTCTGTTCGTTAGTTTAAAGACATCACCCCACGAATCTGAGGTGGTACGGATTTCAGGTGGAATATTTGTATACGGGATCGTAGATTATGGAAAGAGGTGTAATCCCGTCCATTTCTTCCTAATCGCTGTAAAAAAACTGCCCGGAAGATGCGCGCGTGCACATGACTGACGCGCTCCAGTCGAACTCTTTGTGGGAAGTAGTGCGCCGGAGCGCTCGAAGCCGTATCTTCCGGGCCGTTTTCTACGGCAATTAGGAAGAAATTGACGGAATCATCCTTACCTCAATAATCTACGATCCCGTATACGAATACTCCTCTGTACCACTCCAGATTTGTGATGCCTTTAACTTGAATAAGCTGCTGAGGAGACCTTATTGATCCTCGAAGGCTCGCTCGTTGATGCGGCGCGTGCGCAACGGTGATGCGTTGCAGTCAAAGCCACCGCAAAAACGGCGTTTTTTACGGCGACTACTGAGAGGTGAGCGGAACCACTTGATTTTGTGCAATATACGACCTTGTGCAGAAACTTTCCATAGGCAACCTATACCAAAAAATGAACGTAGTGTGAAACCTATTGGAAAGTATAGAGATCGTGGTGCAGCTCTTGGACGCGGCGCGTGCACAAAGGTTTTCACCGTTGTGCACGCGCCGCGTCCAAGAGCGAGCGTCCGGCAAATCAATGAAGTCTAATCAACAGCGTGTTCGAGGAAAACCAATGAATCGAGGCTGCTGAGGGGATCGGAACGTGTACGAGGCGATGCGTTCTCACGTACCTCATAGGAACTAACACCGTTTCCGCGCCATTTTTTAGGACGATTAGCAGCGATTGGGCGGGGCCACGCTCACCTTCGTTATCCACGCCCCGAACCCTATACGTTCCCACAGGTTCCCATGTATGCCGGTTTCGTGATGAGCTGCCTTTAAGGACAGTGCACCGTATAAAGATCTCATTCCTCATGGTAACAGGCTGTAAGGCGTGATGGTTCGCCATCCCCGCTAATCGATAAAAGTGATCCGTTTGTTTTTCTGTTTGTGGTTCTTGGGTAACATATTTGGAGCTATGCTGTGACTTGGCAAGGGGAAACGACGAGCTTGATGGGAAATGTTTAGGATGTTCAGTATATTTGGCGATTTTCATGCTTTTGTTAAAGACGAGGTCATCCAGACGTGAGGACATCAATAAAGTTTCACCAAAACCTCGTTTTCAAAACAAGAAAACATCGAATGAACTTTTTTTTTTATAACATTTAAGCCACTAGCTTCTTTGCGACCTTTCAGAAACAACTTTTTTCTTTCCCGACCACTCCAAATAAGGTATTCTATTTCCAGTTAGGTTGCGGCCACGTCCTGGTAACCTTCAAGATGAATTTCTCTGAATGATTAACTGAAGTTTTTATTGTTTCTTTTTTTTTGTAATTCCCCTCAACTTCAGTGTCTAAGAAGCTTTTCTTAGCGCTTATTACTCTTAGAAACTATAATACATATGTATCAATTTTTCTTCTCCTCACGATCACGCCTCCTCCTGGGTTTCTACTTTCAGTAGCGACTTCGTCCTGGCTCAACCACAAGCAGAAATTTCCCGGAATGCTTAACTGGAGTTGTTTGATTGAGTTATTGACGTTCTCTGCGCGTAGTACATTCAAGTGGATAATAAAGTTCTCTCGAGGTTAATCACTTCAAGAAACTATAGCACATATCTATTGAATAAGCAACTTCCCAAAGCGATCGTCTACTGAGATTTGATGGAAACATCTCCAGAAACATCTCCAGCACGCTTAAATTCTAGTTTTACTACTGTTCAATGTATTTTTTTCAATTCTTGTTGAAAAAAAATGCTAAAAATGTTTCAAAAACATTTTTTTTTATCTTCAGAACCTAAAATGATTTCTTAACCTTTTTTGAGATGCACATTCACCTTCAATTTTTTTTCGACTCAGTTTTGTGCTCTTATCAAATGACTTGTGGAGGACGGAGGGAGGCATAGAGTGGAGGAGGAGCGCTTGGAGGGAGGGAACAGACGATGTATCAAATCAATCTCCTTATGGTCGCAGACAAATCCAGGGCAACAATTTTATGGTCCCGAAAAGATTCGAAGTTTACGTCAGCCCAGGAGTGTGAAAGGGTGGAGGGTTTCGAGTCATTTTCGGATCTTTCTGTGTCCGTTTGTAGGGTGAAGCCCAAATTCAATGGAAATTTCTAATTTTATGAAAAGATTATTTCACATACAACCACTTGTTCTAAAAATTTAATTTTATCTATTTATTTGTCATCTTTTTCGTGATTCTTGTTCGTCTTAATTTTTTGCATTCAATCTATTACTTCCTCCTTTTTCGACCGTATTAAGCGGATGTATTTTCTTTCAGTTTTTTCTTTTTCTCCTTCTAAATCTTTTTAAATGTCTGTGCAAATAATTTATCGAACATCACGCTAATCCCTTTAAAACATTTGCGATTTGAGAATCTCTTAAAAGTGCATAAACTTCCTGGTTTTTTTAAATTTCATGTACGTTTTTTTAGGAACCTGAATTCGTGATCAAATTTTGAGGATGTGTTTTAAAATTAACTGGAGATGTTCGTGCTTTTACGTTTAAAATTTCGAGTAATTCTAAAAATATTTCGATTTGATCACACGTTTTAAAGTGTGGTCCTGGAAATTGCCCCCTTGTCTAGCTGACAAAAGAGGATGATATCCAGGAGTACCTTTGGGTTTCTGCGCATATGTTGGATTTCTTCATATTTTCGAAATAAACGAAAAAAAACCTTGCCAGAGAAAGAGGGAAAAAATTATTTCGTCGTTCATAAACAGAGGAATTTATTTCATTCTCCGAAAGAAAAAAATTAATTTATTTTTGGATTAAACTGTTTTGGTGCTTTTCGTATCAACTCAAACCAGAATCGCTAAAAGCACGGCAAAACAAATGCGAGTTTTTTCTGGATTCTACATTGTCACAATCAAAACTACACTTCTTTTCTTTAAGAAGAAGATTTTTTTTTCGTTTCTTAGAAGAAGAAAAGAGTCAAACGTCAAAAAAAATTTTCTAAGAAAAAGGAAAGAAAGTCAAGTCATCAAGCCAGAATCGCTGTAAGCGGAACGAAATCATGCGAGATTTTCCAGGTTACCATTCCCCATTCAATTTGTCACAATTCGAACCTACATACACAACTTTTTTCCAGAAAAAAAGAAGAAATTTTCAATATTTCTCTGAAAAAAAACTCCTATCCGTTGTTCTTTGTTCATTGGCCTATCCTTCCATTAAGCAGCGAATCTCTGGAGAAGAACTCAATTAGAGTAGCACGGGGCACGAAGAGAACGTATAAGGTGCAAAACAAAAAGGTCTTAGAGCAGGGCTGTATTCTTTGACTCATTCTTGAGATCCGTGAAATTATATTTTTCATTCGTGAATCCTGCACAAAACTCTTTGATTTTGCCCTAAGAAAAATAATCAATAAAATCTTTGCGTTCACTTCTGCGTTTCGATGGAAAAAAAAAACGAACGATTAAGAGAGAATTCTTTCCTTCACTTCATCGCACACACACACACACACATATTGCTATCGATATTCAAAAGCTTAACGTTACCTCCTCCGATATGCCTCTTTTTTTCAAACCACATCCATCACGTGCAAGAAACAAACAGCGCACAGGATATGCTATCCACTTTTCTAGAGCTATCCAATATAGCCGTGAGCGGATTTTTTTTCTCGGATAACTTGCCGGAACTTCGTTCCTTCGACGTAGTGCCGTATTCGCACGTATACTTGAAGAACGCACGTCTCTTTTTTGATCTTCAAGATTGTTTTGTTTCAAAAATATCATTTTCTGCTTTTTTTCTACCTTTGAATACGTGGTTGTAACTGTGTGTGCAAATAGTGGGAAAATAGTAATGAGATTAAGTAAAGAGTACGAAGTTGCAAATTGTATCATGTGGCAAAAAAAAAATCCTTGACTCGTTTAATTAAATCACAAGAAAGAGTACTGTAGGTTATATGGTATCTTTTTTTGAAGGGTTTTTTCCTTTCTTTATCCTTCAGAGGTCCTAGAATCTTATGTGTCAGCGTAGGAGATAGCCAGTGAAAAAAAATGTAATCTCCGAAAATTCCAGGGATTTCTACGTTAACGCAGGAAACGCAGGAAGAAACTAAATATTGTGATTATTTTCGGGTCCGCGTATTACCTTTCATTATCGGTTAAGTCTCGAATATTTTGTTTTATTCATTTTTTTGGTCGACACATCATTTTAAAGGCATCACTCCACGAATTTGAGGTGGTATGGATTTCAGGTGGAGTATTTGTATGCGGAGTCGTAGATTATAGAGAGGGAGTGATTCCGTCCATTTCTTCCTAATTGCCGTTAAAAAAACGGCCAGGAAGATATGGCTTTGGGCGTTCTGGCGCACTATTTTCTACAAGGAGTTCGACTGGAGCGCGCCAGCATTGTGCACGCGCATCTTCCGGGCCGTTTTTTACGGTAATTAGGAAGAAATGGACGGAATCACTCCCTCTTCATAATCTACTATCCCTTATAAGAATATTCCACCTGAAATCCGTACCACCTCAGATTCGTGGAGTGATGCCTTTAAATGGATTTCTTTTTGGGAATGGTTTTTTTTTTCTCGCCGAATGATCAACACTTGGCTCCTATGGTCGTGTTTTTGCAAAATATTTACTACTTTACGCATTCACTGAATGGAACGTATTCGTTTTAAAGGAAGGTATTTAGAGAAAACTGGATATTTTTTTGGGGTCCCAATCAGTGGAACTGTCCCTGATGATCACGTGATGTTATCACATGCATGTTGTATCGATAATTGGACCAATGATAATCGCTCTGGATGAGGGAGTAGATGTCTTCACTTTCTGGAGAGGGGGAACGACATTTTCGACTTTTTCAGTCCACCACAAAAAAAAAACACAGCATCAGTTTCATCTGACAATAAATTGGGTTCTGGTTTTAGTAAAGATTGTAAATTATTTTCTCGTAAGGTTTTTTTGAATCGGACAAAGTGTGTTCCATTTTTTATCCTTCTTTTCTGTTGCATCATTGGTGTATGTAAGTGTATGTAAAATAAAAATAAATTAGAAAAAAAGAGAGGAAAATGGTGAGGAATAGAAGAACCGAATTCAGTTTAAAATTTACTTTATTTTATCTATTATTATTTTGATTTTATTTATTTTACGACAGTTTAAAAAAATATTTTATCTTTATTCTTTTCTTCGATTTTTCTTCTAGGTTGCTAAAGGAGTGGATAGCGGCAGGGTCGCTATCCACTCCTCCTAATCCTCCTTTCCCCCCTCCCTTCACACCACCCCTAATTTTCTCGAATGTTCAATGTATTGTTCCGGAAGGTGATGGATTTCCTCGAGTACATGTTCGTTGAGCTCGATAAGCGCTTTTTTTCCGGATGTTGTCCAGGTAAGTCCACAAAGAGGGCTATAAAACTAGTACATCGCCTGAATTCTAGTGAAAAGAAGCGTGAAGGGTTGGTCATTATGCCCTCAACAGCTATAGATATTTTGGATTTTCAATGGTCCTTCGCATGTTTTGCCGTTCCTTTTGTGAAAATTTTCAGGATACCTTTTCAGAGAACTTTTGTATTATTCGCATTAATTCGCCTCTCACCTCTTCAATGATGAGTTTTTTGTGTTTCACGGAATAATACCACAAAAAAACGTCCATCCCTAATGTATATGCATGAAAATTTCCAATGAGAGTGATGTTAGCGAAGAGGTATGGATCGAAGTAACTGGAAAAGGATTAGCATTGCTAATGAAAGCAGGAAAAAACACTTGCTTAAAGGCAACGTATCACGAAATCCACGGTATTCGGATCTTCCCCCATAGAATACGTAGATAAGGATAGTGTAGTGTGTAGGATAGTGGAGTGTAGTGTAGGATTATGGCGGTGGTAATTGCTCAATTCCTCTTATTCGTCCAAATAAAAGGAGGTGTGAAAGAGCGTTGCGTGATCCGGTTGCCTCAACGATGCTACTAATTACGTGATAGAACGCGGACAATCGACAATTGTCGTTCACCGTCTGCAATCCATGTAATATAACTCGCATAAGCAGCCGAACAATCCTTATACCCGTTCAATCGTAGACGTGTTGCGAAATACTTTCGTTCTATTGTCCGTAATAAGTTGCATCGTTAGGGAGACAGGATCATGTCATCCCCCCCTTAAAAACCTTTTCTTGGATTACTACGGGGAATTGAGCGTGATCTACTCCCCATGCTCGTGAACTATACCGTTGTCACTATCATTATCCCAAAAAATGGAATTTTTTGTACTTCTTTATTTTATTTTATTTTTTTTTTATTTCATTAGCATAAGAATATTTCTTTAGCATTTTATTCTATTCAGGCGATGTACTACTTTATTCTATTTCTTTAGCATAAGAATCTGATGCATTTCAAAATCCGCAGTTATGTGTTTTACAGGGAATTATTTAGCAGTTTCACAATTTATCGGCGAAAATCGCGGAATTTTTTTTCTGTAGATCAAAATGTTGGTACTGTTCTTTTTGTATGCAATACATATCTAATTATATATCCGAATATATGTAATGGGGCAATGGATTTTCTGTATTTACGGGATTATTGGAAGCCTGATTTTCTGACTACTTTCTTATTATATATCCAGATTACTTATAGAGTAATTTATATCCTGTTTGCCTCTAAAATATCGACCACTAGGATTATTTGTCCTGAACCCTTTCCGCCGAATTTCGGCAAATATCAACATTGTCCTTGGTTCTCCCGGAGAAATCGCACAGTGCAAATCAAATTTTTTTCAAACGTTCTCGTGTCTTGAAGCTTCGGCTCACTTTTCATTAGTGTGCCTACGAGTTTTCTGGACGGAACCATTATTAGGCTTACTCTTCAGCTTTTTCACTGCCCTCTAGAGGTCTAAATTTAATTTTTAATTTAATTTACCTAATTTAGACCTCTGAAGACGGCGAAAAAGCGAAAACGCCGAAATGTCAGGCTAATGAAAGTTCCATCCAAGAACCGCGTAGGTGCTAATAGAAAAAAATATATAACATTTATAGTTCTTTTCACTTGTTTTTTTCTCAAGGAATTGTTACCATAAATAATAGAAGGGGACAAATAAAAATGTCCTTTCATGATCTCTTTATTACTTTTTTTTTCTTTTTCTTTTTTCTTGCGATCCATCCAAAACTTTTCACATTCATCGGTTACCCGTTATTCATTCTTGTGTCTGTAATCCTTTTACATGTGATTATTTTAATTATTGATTGATTGAACATACGTTAGCAGGTGTTTCAATTTTAATCCCTCAGGGGGTTCGAGGCAGATTTGATATCAATTTGAGGCGAGAGGAAGCGATAGTTCATTCTTTGACATCATCAAGCTTCATTTGCAAAGAAAAAGTTGCTCGAGCACTCTGAAACTGTGCTGTTTGTGGTCATTATCACCTCAATAATGAGTTTGAGGACAAATTTTCAGGTTTTTTTTTTTCTTCAATGGTAGCTAATGCTATTATTCAATATTCCCCTTACTTCGTTAATTAACCATCAACCATTCATAATTGGAATACTGTAAAGTGTTATTTGAATGTATTTCTCATAAATAGGAATAGATGTTTTTTTAGATGATTGATAGGTTTTAATTGCAGTATTTAAATCGAACAGTTATGGAACATTTTCCATTTTTGATCCAAATCCACCAATAAGTTTAGGTGGTGAGAAATTCGCTCCTCTGCTTTAAAACCACAAAATATATTTTCTTTTTTTCCTGGTGAAATTCCTCTTTTATCGCCACAAAGTTATGAGGAAATCCAGCAACTCAGAACTCTGCTTTGCTTTGAAATGTTTATTTATTTATTTATTTATTTATTTACTATCGTTCGTTTATTTCATGTTGTCCACTAACATTTATTTATTTATTTTACACAAATGATGCACCACAGAAAAAGGAGCTATATTATGTTTGAGGGAAGAATAAAATTAACGCAATTTATTTCTGGACAATGCATATTGACGCAGTCTCCTTTATAGTTCCGACCGGGGCAGCCACGTTTCGCAGAAAATATCAACACTATCCATGCACTTCCAGGATTTTTTCCTCTATCTTTGAGATCGTATAGAGTGTCAGAAATATGTATCCGTTCCAGAAATGATGTGTATCACACAATAGCTTCTTGAGTTTCACTTTTTTTTCGACACTCGACACTCTTCCCCTCATATCGTTTCCACTTTTAACGCTGCTCACGGAATTTCTGCCCTACTTTCTCCAGGCAGCCTTTCCTGAGTGGTGGAGCTGTAGAAGAAAAAAAAAAACCTATCCCAACTCATGCCAGGGCGGGTGTAGTGTAGTCGGTTAGAGGTTCCGCTGGCTGCACAATCGATCGGAGGTTCGAATCCGCCCTAGTGCTCACCAAGCCCTGCATCCCTTCGGGGTCGATAAATTGGTACCAGACTTGTCTGGGAGGATAAAAGCACTGACTTGACACATCGGCTAGCCACCGCAAGTCATTGTATAGGCCAGTTACACGTTCGTAAACCTCAAACGATTCTGAATTGAAGTGAACGTGGTGGCGGGTCCCAAGCGGATTGATTAACGTCAGACACTTGATCCTTTTATCCTAGCTCTTGTGTAATTCTGCGAAATTCCAGAGATTAAAGAAGTTTTCTATTCGCTGTTTTCTCTTCCATTTAGAAGAATGTAATCCTTTTTATTGGTGACGCCATCCTGAAATCCTGAAAAAAATAAAGCGGCTGAATATGTGCAGGAAGTTCATCTCTACTGTCTATTTCTTGCTCCATTTTCTTTTCTCAGAAAGAATCTACGGAAATAAACATGGAAAAATAAATGTGATAATACGAAGAAAAAAATCTGCAAAAAAACTTTGATCATCGTAAATCCAAGCAAAGCGGTAGTTTCGATGTTTTTGATCCCAGGATTTCATTAAAGGAGATTTTTCGGATAAATAGAACATTCAATGCATTCCATTTCATTTCAAAACTCCATTACTTGCATGCTTTCTTTTTTTGAGGACAATTTCAATTTTTTTAGTTGTAAACTCATAGATGACGGTAGGATTCCTCTTTCTCGATTTCTTTTTTTTTTTGAAGTGGTTCCGTGGACAGTTTGATTTCTATTTCATGAAGAATTTATTCCCAACAAATTTTAATTTTACTTACATTATTTGTTGTTAATTTATTTACATTCGAGACATTTATTTTTAGAAATGTTTTTCCTCTAACAAGGATTCACATTTGTTATTTTCACGACAAAGCTGTAAAAAAAGCGGAATGCCTCATATGTTAGAAATCATATCGAATACGAATGGCGTTTTCGATTGTTTGGCGATATTCAAATGTTTCCAGATGCTCCAAGAGGATCGTTTTAGGATTTTATGCGTTCTGTTCCATTCATCATTCGGGACCCATTTTACATAACTATCGTTTTTTTTTACATCGTCATCTCATATTGTCGTCGCTAATTCTGAAAGGTTTTGCATAATGATGGATCCTCATCTCGCACATGAGTCCAGATCATTTAAGATTTACTTTCCCGGGGAAAGGGAGAAAATGGCAAAATTTAAGCGATTGATGTCTCAAAATCATAACGAACCTCTTGACAGTTACGTTTTATGATGATGGCACCGCTGGTCGCCTCTCACCCCTGGGACCTCTCGAAAAACACCAGAAACACGTCAAAATGCAATCGAAAGAGCCGGAGGGAACTATGAATCCAAGAAGTTCTCGGAGCTTACGAAACGACGCAGAAAAGCGATAAGAGAGAAGCTCAATGAGAGAAGTGCTGAAAAATTGTTTGAGACTTCTGGAAATCTGGAAAAAGGCTGAGCTCGTGGATCATAAATAACCGTTTGACCGCTTTTTTTCCTCCAGAATTCATAGGGAACAAACATTGTATCGAGAACGATTATCGATTGATTTCCGCGCGTAGATTTTTTTGACGTTGACGTTCACTTACGTCTCCACTACCTGATTTCGAAAAATTCGATGAATACAGTCTCAATGAAACTGAATTCGATCGAATCGCCAGTAAAAATGTAATAAAATATAAGTAGTCCGCCCGAACATCTCTTTATGATTCAAGTTTGCTTGCATTTTGTGAGGTGAACATAATTTTCTTTCAAAATTCTAATATAATATAATACATTCATCCATTAATCCATTGACGACAATGTCCGACGATTCCGTCGGACATCTTTTTGCCGCATGGAACAATGTCCGACGACGTTATGAGACAATATTAAAAAACACTCTATGACGAGTTATCAGATATTTAAGTGTATTTCTATTATGTATGACTATTACTTTTCTTAGGGCGGGTGTGGCGCAGTCGGTTAGAGGTCCGCTTTAACCACACGGTCGAGGGTTCGAAACCGCCCTAATCCCAACCACGCCTGTCATGCCTCCGAAGTCGATAAATTGGTACCACACTTGTCTGGGAGGATAAAAACACTGACTTGATACACCGGCGGCCCCCACAGGTCATTGTATAGGCCAGTTACACATCCGTAAACCTCAACTGCGAAAAAATTACGAGAAAAAATTGAAATATTAAAACGTGTTGGGGCATCCCAAGCGGATTCATACGCCGGTGACTTCATTCTTTCATTCTTTTGATTCTATAATATATATTATTATCATGTTATTTTATTTTACTATGAATATTATTTTTATTACATTATATTATTCTATGTTATTCTATTATTAATATTACTCTTCTACATTTTTCCTTTACTACATAATTATTAGTACAATATTATGATACTACTAATATTATCACTTTGTGCAGGTGTAGCCGTGTCGGTAAGAGGTTCGGCTGCTGCTGCACGGTCGATGGTTCGAATCGGCTGTGAACCAGCCAAGCCTTCATCGCCTCTTTTTCTCATGCACCCAAAAAACGAATTGTTGTTTCTTTTTTTTGTATACCTGCATTTATTATTTCGCTTCACTACAGTAATATTTATTTTTGTAGCATACTGTATCATGGAGGAAGGGGCTTAATGCCCGTTAAAAAAATTGTAGTTTTTTTTGGATTTCTAATCATATAATCTTAGGGGACCCATTCAAAAACGAGGGGAATTTACGAAGTATTATCTTTGACAGTATGAGGGTCCCGCAGGGGTTCTGAAGAATTGACTATTGACGTGATTTGTCTTACATTTCTCTGAGATCAGATCCATGGCCAAAATACGTGGATCGATTTGAAAAGGTATGCTAGGTATGGATAATGCTGTCATAATCAGTTTGACCGGGTTTGACTGTATCCTTGAATCTTGGCAAGAGCAGAACAGAACGTAGGTAGCTTTTTATTGATTTCCTTAAGCTGTAGCCAAGATAAGTATTGATCTTCTCCCTATGAACAGGTGACGTTACGGCGTTATCGGCTTCGTTAGTGCCTGGAAAATCAGAACCATCAGTGAAGTACCCCCTCTTAAGCATCAACATCCTCAACAATATATCTAGTGCTAGTGCTTACCTCATTTAGGGAATAAGCATCAGCCAGTGTGTTGTGCTCTGAGGTACCTTATCGTTTGAATGCTTTCTGTAGGGTGATGAGTGATGTTTACGAGGATAGATCGCTGATAACTCTAAGTTCCCAAACTCTGGCGTCGAAGCGTCAGCTGTTAACGGGGAAAAATCAATACCTATCTTGCCTACAGCTGAATCAAATCAGTAAAAAAAGCTAAGTGTTCTCATAATTAATTTTCAATAATTCGATAATAAAAGTTTAATTTAACAATAATAATAATTCGATTTTCAATAATTCTCATAAATATTCCTTCAACACCAGGGATTCCTCTCCTACATCCTTCCTTATTTTTTGATCTAAAAATGATCATGATACGTAGATGTTTTTTTTTGCTCGACCATCTAGCACATTCACACAATTTTATTTTTTCTCTCGTTTTTCTCTAAACTACAGCTAAAATTTTCTTTGTTTACGGTAGCAGCGATAAACTGCGCAAGAACGGCAGGTTCCTTGCTCGACCGCGCTGATCGCTAATCGTTACAAAATCATGTCAACGCCGGGAATTTTTCCTCGCCTCTGCGCCTCTCAAAACTCAGTGACCTCTCGTTAATTTCTATCGTGGTAAAGGTATTTATTCAGTATAATTGAGTACGCTATGCGTGCAGCAGCCCAGGAGGATAATTCCAGGGTTCGGGAAGATGCGGGAACGTTGTAAAGTAAAAATCTGTTTTTTTTTTCTGCGAAAATAAAGCGATAAATAAAAATATTAATAAATAAAAATATTAATAAATAAATAATGAATCGAATAAATATAATCTATATAACCCTGCATTTTCTTCCAAGGTTTCCTAGCCTTCTATCTTCTAAGCTTAAATTTCACTGCTGTGTACTGTAATGAAGCTTTTTTAAATCAAAGGAAGAATCTTATCTTTTTGAAGAGAAAAATATTAGCGAAAAAGAAATAAAGGAATATTATAAATATTGAAAATAGGAATAGGAAATATTGAAAGTCGTACATAGAGATGAAAAAGGAAAATTTCTAGGGGAAAAAGTAAAATAAATTTCTTTAGATGTGGTCTATTTCTACAAATAAATTCAAAGAAATTTATAATTTTTATCTACTCATTTTTCACGTACATGTATTAATATAAGATATGACATCAATTAATAATAATAGTTGTAGGGTAATTTGTAATTCTAATTCACTTTTTAATAGTAATGATAGTTCTTTGAGAAGTAATACCGACGACGTAACATAAGCTTAATAGTGTTTTTTCGTCAAAATAATGGAATTTTTGCACTTTAAGGACGTATTTATGGATTTTTCTAATCATTCACACGTTCATACGATTACTACGTAGGTGTTAGAAGAATTCTAAGAACGAATGAAATGAACGTGAACGTGGTGAGAACAATTATAATGATTAGTTTATAGCTGTAATATATATTTTCAGGAAGAGAGAAATCGTTCACAAACAAAAACGTGGACAAGATTTTTCGCATTCCTATTCCTGGGGGAATTCTTTCAAATTTTTACTAATTTCTGTATTTTATGAATATTTGAATAAGATGACCTCTAACAAACGAAATTCATCTACTTATATTAGAAGTTATTATTTTTATATTATTAGAAATTTAGTAGTGAGACTTTTTTTCCAATTTTTTCCTTCTCTTCTTTTTCTTCGAGCAACTTCTTTAATTTACATGCGACTTTTAACATAACATTCACTATTTTTTACTTTTTTAATATTGATTTTGTACTAGTTTATTACCTTATATCTTTTATTTATGATATAAGTTCTATACCTATCGATAAAATATTTCTTTATTTTTATTCTATTGTTTAAATGTTTTAATTTTTCTATAAATCCAGAAATAAAGAAAATAGAGAATAAATCCAGAAAAAAAATTTAACATTTAAAACAATATGATGGGGATTCGTCGGGTTTTACATTAACGGAAAAATTTTGATGACTAGATTTATTTCGATTTTATTCCATCGCAATGCTTGACACTATTTCTACCTGTGCATCCTTCGAATGCTTGGAAATTTTCTGAATCTTGTCTTCCTTCAGTTCTTGTATGTATTTTTGTTTTGTTCTTTGAATCTCCTACAACATTTTTGAGCAAATGCACTCTGACAACGGAAAAATTTTTTTTTCACATTTTTCTATAGTTTCTATTTGGAGAGAGATTCTCGACGCTTTTTCCAACCAACCGTAAGCTTATTTTAATTCACTTCTTTTTTTTCTATCTCTTTTTTTCAAGTAACTTTCGGAAAATTTCAGACAATCCTCCGCATTTCTTTTTTCTTTATCTCCATTACAGTAATGCTGCTCGTTATTACTCGTCTGTTGATTTTTGGCCGTCGAATCGTATTGATTTTTTTACGTCAGATACAGATTTTAACATAGTAATGACAATTTGCAGGAAATGATGTCATCGGATTCGGACGATGAGTACGAAGGTTGGACTCACCTGGAGCCACGTACACCTTTTCAGGTCAGTGTGGAGGTCCTCTTGAGGAAAATAGCAAGAAACCCGCTCTCTTGTAGAGCATAGTTATTTAATTGACCAGAAGATTACACGATTGATTATTTTTAAATCTGAAAAAAAATTTCTAAAGGGTTCAAAAAATCTCCTTCATTTCCGACGTTTTCCTAATTTTGAACTATTTTTTAATAATAATAATTTTTAATAATTTTTTGAACGCCTCGTACAGCTGAAAAGGCTGTGGCTTGTAGCTCTTCATACAAGAAATTCTTCCAGTTGGAGTCGGAAATAAAAAAAGTTGCAAAAAAAAAATTAAAAGAAGGAAAAATAAAATAATAATAATGGATAGTAATAAAGTAATGATAAAACTAAAAATAAAAGATAAAAGGTGAAGTTAAAACGAAAATAGTCCAACAATTAGTTAACTAACCGATTAATAATTCAAAAACCACTAAATTTTAGGAACATGAAACACCCTCCAGCGATTTATAAATAATCTGCGTGTCATTCGAAGTAACAAAGAGAACATGGAATTTTCAGTTCTGAACTTCTGGAAAAACTTTTCCCGATTATTCCTACAACAACAAAATAGTTGGTGTTTGACGTAAATAAGTAATTCCGAACAGAAGAACTTTCTAATGACTTACGCAAATCCGGGAACTTTGCCTCCTGAAGCAATTATTGCAACACATTTCTTTAAGAATAGCATACTATCAGGAAATGGGTAAATGTCCACAAATAAATAGGGTTAAGGATGTAGTACACGAGTATCAGGGGTCTCATAGCGCTTAATTCTACGGAACTATCCAGAAAAACAGCATGGAAGACCATCTAGCCGTTGCGAATCTACTACGAGGCACCTAACAACGTGTCACGTATATGTCCACACGGGCGCACGCAGGCGCGCTCCTCTGCGAGCGAGCAGAAGGCATAGAGCATCCTATTAGCCCATTCTCAGGTGGATTGCTTGCAGAGGAGGCGTGTATGCTGTTTTCGCAGACGCGGGACGTTATTAGAAGCCTCGTAGGGGGAAAATTCAGTTCGACAAGGCCGTGTCACACCTTTTTTTCCTCAGACTGTAAGGAAATCCAACGTTACCGTGCTCATACTCTTAAATTGTACCGCTAACCCTATCTATTCCTAGAGGAATCCTAGCGCCCTCAATGTGTCCATACTCAAAAGATGGAATTCTAGTAGAAACAAGGGAATATGCAAGGCATGCAAAGCATTTAGAAAAAAATTGGACCAGGCTGAAACACCAGGCGTGTCATTTTTGCGAGAAATTACAGCAATTTTTCATCGGTACTCAAAATACACGCACTCAATATTAGCTCAGCAGAATCGTTGAACCCCTGGAAACTGGCATGAATGCTTCTCATCTATCACAAAAAAATCAATAACGCTTCTTTTCTTCGTTGAATCAATATGCACGAAATACGTAAGGCAGTACAGCTTGTCTTAGGTTGTTCCATTCAAAAAATAGCCTCTCTACTCCTGGGAGTTTTAAGCTGCCTCATGTTAATGAAAAAATATTAAAATTTTCCAAAAAATACAACTGAAACAAAAAATAATGGTTGAATAATTTATTGTGTATTGTAAGTGTAAATTGTAATTCATTAAAAATTTTTTTAAGGAATCGTATCGTTTTTAGGGAATCTGATAAATAGATATGAATACGGAAATAATAAATAAATAAATAAAAACATATATATATATTTATATGAGTAAATAAATATGTAGCATGTGGGGGCGAAAAAAAAAGATAGAAATTCTAAATCAATAGGAATTTTGTATCCAGTTGGGAAAAACACGGAGAAAAACGGCCGGTGTTACGGTATTGCATAGCCCAAAAATTGAACCTTAAAAACTGAAAAGAGAATTATGGATGTGAGCTTTTGAGACGAATCCTTCCATGAAGGAAAAAAAAAACCAAAAAGTCACGTGATATTATAAGAACTCAAAAGCGTTATTTTTCCCTTACGAGGATCCCCCGTCGGCAGACGTTAATAAAGACACGTGATATATCATCATCGTGACGTCATATATCCACTATTTCTTTCGGAGATTCTCATCCATTGTCGCTCCAGTGTGTGCTCATTCCTGCATGCTTTCGACATTTGCTACGAACGAGTCAAAAATAGCCTCCGTAGGTCTCAAAAGAACTCATTAATTGCGTTCAATTCTCCCCATTATCACTAAGAAGACGATGCGTCATTTGATGTTTAATGTCGCCACCAAAATAGAATCCACTTATGAAAAATGTATACACAAAGTTCGCCATAAATATGGTCACTCGATAAAAATGGAGTTATTCAAGCGAAATTGATCAGAAGACAGCAAGCATTAATAATGATCTATTAATAATCTTATTAATAAGAAAAAAGGTCTTTCTTCAATATGACTCTACTTGATACGAACAACCACCTTCAGACGCTCAGGGTAGGACTGCTGTTTTTGCTTGGTTGCTTTTTGTTTAGAAAAGTGTTCGGAGCATGAATGATTGTCATTTTTTTCTGCTTCATTTTTTTCTTAGTTTACAACAGAATTTAATCAATAGTATAATTACTATTAAAAAAGTTAATTAATTACAACCTAATCCACATGTGTCCCACCTAATCGGCAAGTCAACGATCCCTTTCTCTCAGAACTCAGAGTTAGGGTCGAAGAAGTCGCTGACCTGCCTATTATGGATCCATGACTTATGAAGCAACTTATGGATCTTCTATATGACAAATATTTGATATGCTTGGAAAAGACTTATTTGTCAACTTTTCTTGCACATATAAGACCTAAAATCCATTTCCTACGATAGCTTCCACTTGAGAAAATTTTCGACAAATATAAAAACTGGCAATAGAACTAGGGAGGTCCAAAGATAAATTGATCTACTAAACTTCTCCCAACATGGTGAAATGAACGAAGAATCGAAAGATTTGCTTGAAGAAAGAAAAATGAAGCGCGAAAAATGATCATGTTTATGATGCACCTTGTATACCTAAATATACATAAATGTAAATATTAGCATGATAAATAATCATATAGGAAGTGGACATAAGAATAACAAATAAACAGTAATACAACAAATAAACATAAAATTAAAACATCCGAGTTTGATAGTGGAAAAACTTTGGTTTTTTTTTTTGAGATTTCCTCTTCACAGTGCCCCTCTTTCACATTCCACCTAATTTTGAGAATATACATTAGAAAAATATATTAATAAATGGTGATAATATGGATAAATAATGTCAAATAAATAGCATATGAATATAATAAAAAATCCATGATTTCATCGCTTTTCCCTGTCATCAACTTCACGCATACGTCGCCGATACTTGCTCTTTGAATGAGTTTACTATGAGGTGGGCCACCGCTACAGATTTGGTGAACCCTTCAATTCCGTGGAAACCTTCGTTTCATTCTATTCAGGAATAAGGAAATTCTATTCACTATATTCAGGAATAAATGACTAAATATAGTAAATAAATAATAATAAGAGTATGACATTTTGAACGGTCCACAATTTTTTTTGGAATTTTTTAAGCAGTATTACTCTAATTGAACACATTTTATCAGTTTAAAAGCCGTCAGTTAATCCTGATGCTGGAAAGGTTATCCTAATACTTCCATGAATTTGTTCGTCTTTGGGCAGTGTAGGCGCTACAGTATATGTACTGAGTCTTTTTTCTAAGTGTCTTTTTTGAAATTGACCACTGGATTACATAAGATGGATTTTAAAAAAATCCAAAGAGTTCAAAAACTCTACCACAGTTCTGACCTTTTTCAAATTTCTTGGGCTCATTGTAGAGCCGAAAAAGCTGTATGAAGCTAGCACTTCTCAATGGACTCTTTTTTTCTAAATTGCTCCAGGTTTACTCGGGAAAAAATTAAATTAAAAACAAAGTACAACTAACTTCAATATTTGGGAAAACACGAACTTTCTGGAATGAAAAACACTCCACTTTAACTATTCGTTCTTTTTCTCACAATGAGACTTGAACTTTTCTCAATTCTCGATGAAATTCTTGATGGCAATTAATTTAATTTGTACCAGAACTTTGTTGTTTTTTCATGTTCCATCGTAAACAAACTGATCATTGATCCTCGAAAAGTGCGAAAAACAGAAATCAAACGAGTCTGTTATTTAAAAATCTATTCTTTATCTATTCTTCTAAGTTTTGTTTATGTGGACGCGTTTTTTGGCGCAATCAATGAATCAAGGAAAAGGACAGCGGGCTTCTTGTGCTCCATTCACTACTCCTACTAATGGAATTCTCGAAAGGAATGATATTCTCCCGAAGGAAAGGAGAGTGTTAGAAAATGTATCTTACTTTCCCGAGAATTTCTAAGAAATTCTAAGGAAATCCACAGCACTCCATTGTTCTTTCATAAGTGTGTTTTTTGAAGTTGGCCACTGGATTACATACGATGGCATTCAAAAAAAAATTCCTAAGAGTCTAAAAAATCTCTCTCACTGTTCTGACCTTTTCCGAATTTTTAGAACTCATTGTATGGGTTTTTAAGAGTCATCCTAAAAATACCAATGCTAAAGAACAAATAATAATAATAATAATAATAATAATAATAATAATAATAAGGATACTTGGTTGTCGATGCAGCCGTCCAGACAAAAACAGGAAAAAGAAAAACTGGCCAGGCTCTTTTCAGCCGCTTTCAGGCATGGAAATTTATTCTTACCAAAATCAGAACGATCACATTCTTGTATCCTATTGCATTGAGAAAAATTTTATTTATTATAGTTATTGTTATTTTATTCACTTTTATTATTTATTATTTACTTATTTTTTGCTCCATCCTCCATGTTTATAAGCGCGGATCAAAAACAACCAGACTCAGAACCAAATTAAGCAATGATTCGTAGGAATCAGCAGTACATAGGATTACATACCATTCAAAAATTTTATTTGCCTTAGATATCAAAACAAAACACTGCAAATCAATGAAATATGCGTAGATGATACCTCTAATATGAAAAATGAAGGTAAATTGGGATTTTAGGAAAAATATGTATACACATAATTTTTCTAGAATCACAATAGCATATGAAAATGCGCAAATTCCAGCTAACTGACATGCTTACTCGCCGTAGAGCAGAAAATTGAAGAAAAATCCGGAAATATAGAGGTCGATTCAAGAATTAAAGTGGAAAGTCGGGCAATTTTAGAAGTGGTTATCTTCTCGGACATAGAGAAAAAGGAAAGGAAAAAATACTGCTACAAAAGAAAAATTTGGATCACGCCGTTTCATTCCTGTTCAAATCTATACATTTTTTTTAGAAACTGTTTCAGCTTTTTCTTTTACCCCCAAATGAAGGGTAAAAGCACTTTTTAAAAGTGAGTAGATGAGTTTGTTTGACTCAAAACTCCGTTTGTGTGAATTTTTTTTCCCCGAACATCCTTCATTTGACTCAGCAGAAATTTTTGCTGCTTCCTTTCAAGCTGATCTCAGACCGTTGTTGTTTCCTGTCTTAAGCGCGAGTGACGCATCCAGATAATCCTCGAGAAGAGAGGATTTACGAGTGATCCCGAGGTGATTACGAGATTATCACAAATTAGAATTTTCTCATGGGCTTACCTCTCCGCAGACTTGTAGACTTATGGTATTGAAGAGAAAACACGTTATCGCAATATTCTGTCGATTTAAAATTGAATTTCTTTTATTTTTTTCTACTAAGAAATACTGACGACCAATTGACTAAAAAAATTGGGACATTTTTTCGCGTAAGGACCCTACTTCCGCGTTGACTATGGGTAACCATGCCGCAGTTTTTTTTAAATGAAAGTCCATTTAAAAGATTTTTTCACCCCAGTACCATAGAAACAGCAGGAGATATGCGAGAATGAGTTGGCAGTTGTTAGAAAATTTCACGGAAGCATTTTTGCAAATCGGGCGGGTATATATCCAAGGGTGTAGAGAAAAATCGCTGTAATACTGTGAGGTGCGGGAAAAAATAGATTCTTTTTCTGATCAATCAAATATGGAATAATGATAATTATATTTTCTGGTGATTTTCCCTTACTTGAGCAGTTTTCTCTGTTCTTTAGCTCTTTTCTACCTGAGTTTAATTTGGATTAAGTCTGTGTCTCTCTGATCTGATATGTAGGTCTGATAAGTGGCGCAGCCGGTAAGAGGTTCGTGTGTGACGACGCTGTCGATGGTTCGAAACCCCACCGGCGCCAACCAAGCCTCTCATCCCTCCGGTAACGATAGATTGGAGCTAGACATGTCGGAGAAGATAAAAACATTACTGACTTAACACTGGGGATTTCCCCCGCAACTAATTCTACGGCTGAACGTGAACTCATAAACCTCAAGCTACTCTGAATTAATGTCGAATCCGTAGGCGCATCCCGATAGGGATTAGTCGACGCCGCGCACTTTATCTTTTATCCTTTACTTTCATGAGTCATGGAAGTTTTACACGAGTCAATGTGGTGATGCTCGGATGACGCTCCGATGCCTCACTCATTCGAATGGATTATTGGAGACGAGAAATGAACGGAAGGATTAGTGGAAAAACCCTTACGGCTTCAAAACATTTCAGAAAAAATGTTATTCATTGCTATTGTTATTGACTATTGTTCAAGTTATTGTTATTTATTCAGAAAAGAAAATTCTAGGAACTTTTTCAAAGTCAGAATTACAGGATTAGATTCAACATCATGAAATGTAGAAGTGGTCACCTAAGTAAAAGGAGGCAGTGGGAAAATAATGTTTTTCAAATTAATTTAGTATTATAATCTAATTCTCTTGGTGAAATGTACCCTGGTACATATATTTTAAGGTTGCCTAATTTTTTAGACCTTAAATATTTTAAAAAAATATATAAACAACAAGAACCATAAATAATTAATAATAATAATTAAATCAGAGCTCATGACGTGTTCTCCAGATTGCGATGATCTGATGATTGATCTGGATTTTTATTTTGTTCGGCTCAAATATTCAATGACCACGTTTTCTTGACCTTCAACAGCTTATTATGGATTCTTGCTTACCCTATTACTTAGCCTTATCTTTTTTATGGATCTTATCTGAAAGGTTCTATAGACTTTTGGTCGCAAAGTTCTCCTTTATTCTCTTCCATATTCATTAATTCTTTTCCCTTCACTACTAATGTAATTTTTTTCTTTTTTCTTGTGTTTTTTCACGTCATTTGCTCTCATCCGAAGCCGAAGTTAACTCACTTTGGTCTCAGGTTAGATTTTTTTTTTGACCTCGTTCCCGTTTCTAACTAAATCTGAAGGAAGTAGCCGTAGCGGAAGTAGTATGTAGTTCCTAGATGTAATAATTTTTGGAACGGAAAGTGTAGTGCCGCCAAATCTGATTATCAAGCCATTATCCGTAGATGAGTAACTTTTGCTTCCGGGTAATCTACATTGGCATGAAGTGATCTATGAACTCAAATCCCAGCGATCTTTTCCTATTTTCACATTTCAATGATCTTATTCCATTAATTTATTTTTCAATTCTTTTCCCCCATTTCTCCCAGTTATTTTTCATTTTTCCATTATTATTTATAGCCATTATTATTATTTATTATGTTTACTTTATTTTACTTTTCATTATTTTTCTATTCATTTTTCTCTTTTTCTTCAAAATATAATGGTAAGACCTAGAGAAAGCGCATATTTTATGTTAAGTTGTTGTGAATTCTATATTTTATTTTATATTTTAGTGTCACCAACACTAAAATGCGGATATTTTCACGGATTTAGTGTTTCTTTTCGGAAAATTTAATTTTTTATTTCATGTAGTCACACAAATTTACAAGAAATTTTACTTTTATTTATTTGGAGTTTTATTTGGAATTCCATAAAATTTTTAAGAAAATGACTTGCTACTTATCCACTCTATACGATAATCGAATTCTTTTCCTGCAATTCAACGATCTTGAAGGAGTAGATCATCCGGAAAGTTCCACTATACTCCGAGAATGTTATTTTCGAGAGAAACTACATATAACCCCGTTTTCTGTACTTATTCATATGAGTTGCAACCCTATCGCATTATTCTCTTATAAAACTTTATTTTATATGCGTATATGCAATTTTTTGTATGTCTCTTCCTCGAATACATTCAGAATTTGAGGAGAATTTTTGTTTCAATGAGTTTTTTTTGGAGAGCTTAGGTAAAAATATTAAAGAAATATATTCTCCTAATTAACTATAGTGCGCTCATTTCTGATGCATGCACTTTTGTTACTTTTACTTAGAAGAAATGCGATGTAATTTTACCCCATAAATTTGTTTTGTACATACAAAAATTTCAAGCTTCAAATTCATCGCCTTTGTGATTCGTTAGAGGATACAAAAAAGGTATCTGTAGTAAATATTTATAGTATTATAGTAAGTAATACTAGGTAAGAAAGTAGTAGGAATATAATAAAAGTATTTTGGGGGAAAAAAATTCAGCTTCAGTGAGCAAATAAATAACAAACAGTGATGTTTATAAGTGATAGTAACAAAATATTTTAAAGAAGCATCAATCAAAACAGTCAGTAACAGTAAAAATTATTGAACATGTTTAATTTGTTTTTGTTTTTCAGTAGCATAGACTTTAAAAAATAAGTTTTTTTTTGTATACCAATGATCACTTGACGACTATGTATATTCCGTTGAAAGTCACTAGAAAACCATAAAACATGAACACCCAGATAGATCAGCCTACCCGACGACACAACTTTTGACACCCATAGGAGTAATGAATGTGAAATCAATTCTGATAGCATTAATTTTTTTCCCGAGAAGGAAAGATACGAGAATGACCGTTTACTTTTGATTCAAATGGTTTATTGCATTGTTTTGTGCTGTAAGTGCAGACCTGTGCCAGATTAGAGGATCTCTCTGTGATCCGAAGCGCTTTTTCTAACGTTGCGATAAATTGTAAATGCTTATATCCTCAGGCGATTACCGTAACTTCCTCGAATCGTTTATCTTTTGTTTTAAAACCCACGTAGAAAGTTTTTGAAGATGGTTTTTCTTCAGGAAATAACCTTTTAGGAACGAATGCTTTCGTTTCTGCGATTAAGTGCAGATAACGGGATTGCAGCGAAAATGCAGTGGAAATTAAAAACGAATCCTCAATTAGATGTCCCCTCAGATAAATTCAATTTTTTCGTCGTAAAGTTTCTTTGTTGACAGAGAAGAGCTTATTAGCTCACCCATAGTTTAGTTACACTCCTTAATCAAGGAGTTTCGTCTGCCTTCTAAATTTTTGAACGAATATTTAAGTTCAGATCTCGTGTCCAGTGTCATTTATTTACGTGGATATACGCGCCAGGACGAATAAATATGTCCAGGCTAGATACATTGGAATTTACTGGATATATTTATGTAGCTGTGGTTGGGGTGTTGCATATCGACCTGAAGGTTACGACGATAGTGGAGCACTTTGTCCCTTGATTTTCTTTAATAAATAAATGTAGCCAGCTAACTTTCATCCTTATCGCACAACTACAATCAGGAGGTTAAAAGTATAACTGGATAATCATGCGCTTGTCTACTTGACTGTTCGGCCGGGAGCCTTCTCTAATCCAACGGTACCGCTCCAGAACGATTTCCTCGCTCTGCGTTGTAGGCAACTATCCTACACCAATCGCTCTGGCGCTAATCACGCTCCCTCAACCCATTCGCTTGGGTCTTCGCTTTGGGAAACCAAAGGAGTTCTGAGACTCGTCACCTATTATGGGTGCGATCTTCTCTCCTGGGAGAACACCTTCGAGACCCTCGATCACACTCCACGACTGCCTTGGGCCTTACCCTTAAGTTGAACGAGATGTCCAGTCAACCGCAGCCGTATATCGGGCTTCCGCCACGACGGGGAGCTTCGGGCTAGGCAGAATGGCAGGTTCACTATAACTGTGAGCGAGCTCTTTATATTAAGGATTCCGAAATCACCCAACGAATCTGAGGTGGTACGGATTTCAGGTGAAGTATTCGTATACGGGATTGTAGATTAAGATTTTAAGGAGAGGGGGGTGATTCTGTCCATTTCTTCTTAATTGCCGTAAAAAACGGCCTGGAAGATACGGCTTGGAGCGTTTCGGCGCGCTACTTTCTACAGCGAGTTCGATTGGGGCGCGCCAGCCGTGTGCACACGCCGCATCTTTCGGGCCGTTTTTTTACGGCAATTAGCAAGAAATGGACGGAATCACCCCTCTCTCCATGATCTACGATCCCATTTACGAATACTCCACCGGAAATCCGTACCACCTCAGATTCGTGAGGTGATGTTTTTAAACCTACGAAATCGGTAAGGCAACGTGACGAATTTACTACCTACAGTAACAGTATGCAACAAATTAAAGTATAAAATTGGATTTCTACCAGTACACGGTACTAGTCATAAAATGAAAATTTGTCCGCTGTTAAATGCATCGAAGGAACGGAAATACGCATATGCACTCATTCAAACATTGGAAATATTCGTTCAGTAATTGCTAAGTCCTTCAACGAACTGCTACTACACCGAGTTTGTGTCGGCAAATCGATCGAATAATATTGTATAACACGATTTGAAAAAGAAGACGCAGTTTCATTGTGTTTGTCCTCCCAAGGACTGGATACTGGCACAGATTTATCCTCAAAAAAACCAGAAGTCTAGGACAGATCTCTCTTGGTTTGTTCAAACCATATGAATGAGAAAAAAAAATGGAATCATGGAAAGGAAAAATGAATGAAAAATGAATTTTTTCTCGAATATCTTATAAAATGCCTTCTTAGATCGTTTTATGGCACAAAATAACGGAGATACTGCGTTACTCCATAAGTAGCCCATATACTTGTGAAAATGAAGCTTTATTACGGGATATCGCTGTAAAAACTTCCATCAAAGCGTAATGCGTAGGAAATTTGAAACCTGTGATGTAGATCATTTTTCCAGATAATCTGATCACGTATTAACGTATCGTTTTCATTTATTTCAAGCCGATTACGAGCGATCTATGCAATTTCTCCCCTAACTGCTCAGATTTGTGTGAGAATGATTCTAGGTTATGTTTACGGTAATGAACATATTGTTTCTGCTCGTATATATTTATTTGCTGTCTAATATTTGAGATTGAACTATGGGTTGAGCTCAAATTTCACTTCTATTCCTAGTCTGTCGTTAATTAATAGTTGGATTAGTCAATTAATAATGGATAGACCGACTGATGGATAATAAATAATGGATAATTAATTTGATAATTACCAAATACAACTGCAAGCGCATACTAATCTCTCTGTGGTCGACAAATTGGTACCAGACTTGTCCGGGAGGATAAAAGCACCCGCTTGACACATCGGCTGGCCCCAGCAAGTCATTGTATAGGCCAGTTACACGTTCGTAAACCTCAAACGATTTTGAATTGAAGTGAACGTGGTGGCGCATCCCAAGCTGATTGATACGCCAGTGACTTTATCCTTTATCCTTAAACAGCAAAAGCTGCCCCATTCGTATAAGCGTAGCGAGCGTACGCTGCGGATTGCCCTCGTTTTATTACCCGTAATAAGTTGCATCGTCGTTTTGTTATGCCCAAGCGGATTGATACGCGAGTGACTTTTTCCTTTTTCCTTTTTAATTACCACGTACTAGGTAATTAATTTATTTTGTGATCTCTCATTCAAGTATCCGGTAAAATCCTGTTAAGGATTGTACAATGGTCCCTTCATAGAAACATGCTATTTATTAGAATCATTATTCAATATTTGTGTGGTTCTAAGCACGCAAATGCAAAAAAAAAACTGGGTCAGTTTTTTTATGATCATTTTTTAAACAAATTATAGAAAGAATTGAATAAAATTGCAATATTTTCCACTATATTCTTAAGTAATGAAGGAGACATAAAAACAGCAAATAATAACAATAACAATAACAGAAATAGAAGAATGGACAATGAAGTAGAAATTTTTGGGACTTCTGGATTTTGTGAGTTTTTTTTTTTGGATGCGTGATTAAGTTCAAGGACGTGTTTGAAAATTCTAAGATCATTATGAGTTGTGTTTTTAATGGTTATTTGATTTTATTCATCTGTCTATGTTTCCTTCCAATAACTAGGTTTATCGGAAGATTCTCGAAAATTCCAAAATCAGGTCCATTTGATCGGTTAACTCGGAGTATACTAGCTATTCGGAGGTTCTCAAACTGATTCCTCATAGAACGTTCACTCCAGTTGATTTTCAGCTATGTCTTACTTCTCTAGACACGAATCTTTGCCCCTGTGGTCTAGTGTCCTTGAATCGTTCTAGTGCATGCCGGATTTTTCTGCATATTAGTTAGTTAGCAGTTCCCCTAGCCTTCCTAACTTCTACATTCGACGGCATCTATATGGATGGGGGTGTGGTCATGTGGCTATGCGTCGGCCGCCTTCTTCACTCATTCTATTCGCTTCACCACCTCTTCGTCTGCAACTAAGCTAACTGACAGGAAATTCTGACAGCACATTCTGGGGATGCTGATGGTGAGTTTTAATCAAAATTAAAATCGACGTCACTGGGTGAAGCTGCAACTACACAAAAATGTCAAATTTCACGGAAACCCTTAGGCTTACGACGTTGAGAGGTGACGTGAATCGGTGACAAACTGCTAATGCAAGCGCACAAACATAGTTTCTCTAGAAATTTTCCTTCGAGCTTCATTTATTTATCATCCAAACTTCTTTAAGGGCTCTTAGCCTTTTTTTGTTGTTGAGAACTCCTCTACTTATGCTTACAAGCTACAGTACACCTCTCTATAACTCTAAATTTATCCTAGAGTTCTTGAAGTCTGTAAAATGTTGTTTTTCGAGCAAATTTTTGCTAATGCTACCGAATGGTTTTATGAGCTCAACTAAGAATTTGCTGAAACATCATTTGCCTTTGTTTATAGCTTGACATTTCAGGAAAAGTAGTTTCGCATCCGGAATTGTCCAAGAAATTTGTATTCTTTGGACGATTCTGGATGTAGAATCAAATTGTTTCTTGTCTGTCTTCGTTTGCTTGAAGAGAACAGAAATTCACGAAGTGACAAAGAAGAAGTTGTGTGTTCGATAGAAATACATTGTTGTGCAGAACTTAAGGACGAGTTAGGTAAAGTAAAATAACATTATTAAAAAGAAATAATATTATTAACAAAAAATATTAACGATACGGTATGGAAATGAATGAAAATGTGAGAGGATGCAATGTGCCAAAGGTCCCTCAGTCGTTCACAGAAAGTTGGACGTCACATGACGTGAGGTCAACGTAACGAAATCCTAACCAACCAGGATGAGAGCACCTTGCAAATGAGGGGGGACGCTCAGGAGTGATCCGAACCGATTGGGTGCAACCCTGACAGGACAAGACATGACAAGTTAGGACAAGTTGACAGAAACCATCTCACACGTTTCAAAGATTGCTCATGTAAATACATATAAATATGTATAAATTATTTAAAACACGTGCGTAGGAGGAATCCGTCGACGAAGCGTTAACGACCCGATCGCGGATTTCATCGAAGAATTGAAATCTAGTAGTTATGTCATCACAATCACTATCTCAGAGTATTGCCGTGGAATTCCTTGCTTTGTTACTGAAAAAATTTTGCGGAAGATATATTTATAGCATATTTATATGATATATTTCTTTCCTGTCGCAGGAGTAGAAGCCATGGCTTCATGCTGTCCTCTGGTTACTCATTTCATTGCATTTCAGAGTTCCACTAAATCACTGGTCAAGTTTTCCTTGTTATAACTTGTCTCGACTTGTCTTGACTTCTCCTGACTAGCCTTGTCTTGTCTAGCCTCGTCGGTTGTACCCAATTAGTTCGGGCACCTTTTGATGAGCATCGCACTCCGTTTCAAAGCGTGCCGTGACGTCCATGGTGATCAAACACACAACCTATTAAAAATGACGTCCCACTTGTTACCGTAATATCCGGGGAACCATCATAATTCGCGGTGAATTCAGTGTATAATTATTGTCCTTGGGTGGGTGTAATATAGCGGTAAGAGGTTCGGCTTCCTGCACGATCGATCCGAGGTTCGAATCCGCCCAAGTGCTCACCAAGCCTTTCATCCCTCCGGGGTCGATAAATTGGTATCAGACTTGTCTGGGAGGAGAAGAACACTAACTTGACACATCGGCTAGCCACCGCAAGTTATTGTATAGGCCAGTTACACGTTCGTAAACCTCAAACGATTCTGAATTGAAGTGAACGTGGGGGCGCATCCTAAGCGGATTGATTAACGCTAGGAACTTTATCCTTTATCTTTAAACAGCAAAAGCTGCCTCATTCGTAAAAGTGTAGACACTTTGCGGATTGTTTTCGTTTTATCACCCGTAATAAGTTGTATCGTCGGAGAGACGGAATCCTTATTAATTATTCTCTTCGGATAGAATCGTCACTTGTGTTGATCTCATTGCGTATTTCTTTCAGTTACTTTCTCTATCATACTGTAACAGTTCTTTCTGTGTATGCTCCAAGTGGCCACCAAGCTATCCTACCTGTCACGTGACATGTCATTCGAAAATTAGTTTCGTCCTCAAGTTTTGCACATCAGTGCAGGATGCGCTTGATTTTGGCGAATTATTCTGGATATTTCTCGCATAAGGTCTTCCTGTTTAGAACATTGCATATTCCGCTAAGCTCTCATCAATAAATCAGACTACTTTCCTTTCAACGAAAAGAGCAAGTTGTTCGAAGAATTCTGTCAAGAATCCAATTCCCGAGAACTGGAGAGAAAAATTGGTTGGCTAGTAAAATTCGAATAATGTGGTTGTAGTATTTGTAGTATGTAGTTGTGCAAAAATTTTCATACGTTCTCTCAGTCTGTTATTCCGGTATGAAAATGTGCACACACGCACACAAAACACATCGTAATTGTCGCATGATTCGTTCATTGAGCCGTTGTATCGTTTGTTTTTCCAAGGTTATCGCTATTAAATCGGCTTTTCAGTAATGAACATACACAAACACACACAAACACATAGAATAAGTCTTTTATTATATAGCATGATAGTATGATTGAGTTACAAATAATTACAGACCATTAGCGAGTCAGTAGTGCATCATTGTCTGTCTGTCTCCTACGGAAAGATGGAAACATCCAACTCCATTGAGCCTTTCGCCTTTCCATCACTTCCCCATTGTGTGGATTTTCTTCCTCTCTTACAGCATCGTTTTTTTTTTCTTGGGACGTTTCGTAATCAAGAGGTACATGGAACTTTTAGCTATTGAAGTCGAAAGAAATATTGAAATAGCGAAACGAGGGCATGGATGCGATGTATTTTATTGCACTTTTCGTAACACACATGTACATTCGTGAGGGCTATCCACCAGAAAATGGATGAAGGCTCTATGACGTAAACGTCTCACCACCCACATACGTACAAGGCTGAGTCGTTTTCTGCAAAGTTTTTCCGGAAATTCCCCCCTTGGTTAAATTGAAAAAGCATAAGAATTAATTTGAAAATCTTCTGAAATCTCTCGGGACTAACAATTTTTGCATTTCAAAATTGAAATGTTTAGAACCTTCACCATCTTTCCTCCCTTGGATTCTTCCCTCATTTTTCTTCGAGAAAAAGGAGTAAAGATTCGATTTTTCGACGGGAATTTCCAACAATGTTTTTAACCAATTACTTATATCTTTGATTTTATGCTAACATTCTGTCTAACGGTGAAATTTTGTGTTTATAGCCAAATTTTCGTTTGTTTAGGCTTCGAAGATTTTTCTAGTGTAAAAAAAATAAAACCTAGACATATACGCATGTTTGGAGCTCTATTTACTTATTTATTTGCCTATTTATTGTATTTAATGTCTTGCCAGAAAGAGGAAAAGGTAAGATAAGATAATTAGGAAGATATCAACTTTAGAAATATTTTTGCTCGCCTTAAGCTAAGCAATTAAGTTAGATCAAGTAAGTTAAATTAGTAAGTTAAATTAAACATTTTGGCGGTATTTTTGCAAGAATTGGTGATGAAATGAAATCAGTCCACTACGGAACCAAGTTCAAATAGATTAATTTATCAAATCTGCGCCAGAAAGCTTCAAAAGCCTTTTTTCGACTTCTACAGCAGATCCTGAGAATTTTTCTCAAATCTATCCACAAGATCCAGGAATGAGGGTGGGATTTGATTTGATTAAATACGGCGGCTCGGCGTGTTTCCAGACAAAGATATTCTTCCAAGCTGCCTATGTATTGTGGAAGACGAGGTGTGAAAGCAGGCAGATGTTGGAAAGAAAGTCTTGATGCTTCTAATTAGCATCCGCAACGTAATATTAAAAAAAAACTCGCTCTTGGCGCCGAACGCGCCTTCATGCTCCACTGACAGGGCCGGGTTATAAACCTAAAGTGCATTCTTTGGCGTTTTCTTTTTCTTTTCAGCTGAAATGTGTATCGAACCGTAGAAATTGTCATCGGCAGTCGCAGTCCTTCAGTGAGTAACGAATCAGAAAAAAATCAATAATTGTCGTATCAATCATAAATTGTTATCGGAAAACACTGGCAATCGAGGTTGATTGGAAGAATTTCACGTTTATTCCGTTTTCCGGGTGTAACGCAGTCGGTTAGAGGTTCCGTTGATCAGAGGTTCGTATCCGCTCTGGTGCTCACCAGACACTTTATCTTTTATTCTTTTACTTTACTGAATAATATTGACCAATTGATTGAAAAAGTGAAGGATACATAGCTAAACAGTCACATAATCCTCAAAAGTGTGGGATCTTTTCGCTTAAGGACCCTTTTTGCCGCACTGACTATGTTCGACTCGACTGTCTGTCAATGGTTGTTTCCATCATTTCTCCAAAATTTACAAGACTAAAATTTCTTCCAAAAATTGAAAAGAAAAATTATCTCTATAAATATGCTGCAGCTGAACGCAACGCTGAACATTTGAATTGCTCCCTTAATTAAAGGCATCAGCCCACGAATCTGAGGTGATGCAGATTTCAGGTGGAGTATTCGTATACAGGATGGGAGACTACGGAAAGGAAGGTGATTCCGTCCATTTCTTCCTAATTGCCGTAAAAAAACGGCCCGGAAGATACGGCTTCATTCGTTTTGGCGCACCATTTTGTAAAAGAGGTTCGATTGGAGCGCGCCAGTCTTGTGCCGCGCCGCATCTTCCGGACCGTTTTTTACGGCAATTAGCAAGAAATGGACGGAATCACCCCCCTCTCCGTAGTCTCCCATCCTGAATACGAATACTCCACCTGAAATCCGCACCACCTCAGATTCGTGGGGTGATGCCTTTAATTACGAAATTTTCAAACAAAAACCTTCGATTTGTGAAAGCGCGGATAATGAGAAATTCGGAAGGAAAAAGTGTAGCATTAGAATAGTAAAGATTGCTGCATTTGTTATAGGGAATTCCAGAAAGATTTCATTTCACTTTGCGTTTTTTTCAAAATTCAAATTGTGCCCTTTTGTTCCTCATTTAGATAGGGCACAACTGTAGCGACAGCGCTGAAAAGCCCGAGTCGCCATTCCATAGACAATTTTTAATAGAAATGATGTTTTTGCTACAATAATACACATCTAAACGTTAATATATATTAGATGTTCCTGAGAAGTAACGAGAATTGACGTCAATTCCAGCAAAATCATTTTCAACTGGTAAATTAACGCATCCGAGTTATATTCCCGGATTTTTCGGCTAGTAACTCACTTCCTAAATCAACCATACATGACGTTTTTGAGCCGGCATCCGGAAATTGACATTATTTATACGCGTATTGGCGCTATTCGAATGTCTCACACTAAATATGGGCGAGTTTCCCACTACGAACCTTCGCCGTGCTCCTAGAATAGTCAGGTCATATGTCTTCACGTCCGTCCCGTCCATATGAGGAAGAGTCCGATATTCAGACGAATTATCTATTCTTCTATGCCGCCCGTGAGGAAGTGACGGGTTTATTGGGTCCAAGAAGAAAAATCCAGAAATTAGTTACATGATAGGAATAGGATGTAGATGAAATGGATCGAATGTTTACAGTTTTAAGTGGAGAAATTAAGCCTAATATGATTGATTACGGTATTTTGTTATCATTTCTTTGAGAAATGACAGTAAATACAATAAATATTAGTAGTAAATGGTTTATAAACAGTATAGAAGTGGAAAATATTCGTAGTAGCCCTAAGTAAGCCAAAATAAGAAATAGACTCGTTACTGGGACGTTTTGCGATGTCTTGTTTTTTGCGGCGCTATTAGCGCACATCAGAAACCATGTCATTTTCTTCACCAGGTCACCGAGAGAATCCCTCAGTTTTTGAATTTGGAATTTTAAAAGAATTGCAAAATTAAGCAATTATCACTCTTTGTATTGAAGCTCAGCAAGGGTAAAGATTTTTTGTGTAGCGCTATAAGCGATACGCAAAACGAAATCCCGCACCGTTCGTGTTCACAAAATGTTTTTGTGGCTACATAATTTTTTTTACTTGCTTAAAGTCAAAATTTGTAAAATGAGGTCGTGGGTCAAAACGACATTAACCAAGGTGCAGTTGCGTAAGCTGCTGCGCTCGAAGCGCCACGGTGGAGAAGTCGGTTGGAGCCGTGGCGGGACCCTCGCGAGTTGCAGCAAAGAATGGTGCTAGCAAGGGTCCCCTAACCGCTACGGTTCTCTGCACCGCTCGTCGAGCGCAATCGCTTTCGTGACAGGACCATTCTTCATGTTTTTTTGTCCCTACCGTAATTTACTAAGGATGAAGCTACGATTTCTCAAGATAAAATCAAAATTCTTTTAGAATAACAAATCAGAGGATTATTTCTGGATGGTATGAAACCATAAATAAGTAAAATAAACAATAAACATACTAACAATAAGAACAATGAATAAATAAACTATAAATGCATAAAGAGCTGTGGCGCAGCCTGAAATAAAGGTCACAATCCTCAATTATCTTTATAGAAACTGGCTAAAGCGTGAGCTCATCAACGGAAGTTACAAAAATGTGCTCTGAAGGTTATGGCCCTCACATCAGCTTTGTTCTTTTGCTATTGCTTGTATTTATAATTCCATAAGATCCAGAAATAATATCGATATTATCTCATAAATGTGTTGGTCCTATTTCAACAAACCAATTTTTTTCCTTTAGTAAATTATCATGACAAAGCTGTCATGTTTTCGGACGAATCCCCCTTCGAAATGTGTTTTTTTTCACCAGAATATGAATCAGAATCATCCAGAGCCAGAAAATTATCCAGTGAAATAAACAGAACAGAGATTTGAAAGTTTATTTGAATGTGCACCGACGGCACCATCTATTAACGTCACTCATTTGTTTTTCAGGGTTACCGTACCTATGTGGCTTTAACCTACATCGGTTTCAATATTGTGGGATTTGTTGTCAACTTATGGGTATTATATGTGGTTGCACCGTTGCTTTTCGCTCCAGCAGTCAAGGTTAGTGTATTTCAGGAAATCTACCTATGCTACTTTTTTAAAAGTAGAGAAAAAAACTGAGCTTCTGTTCATGCTTGGATAAATTTCTAACTTGAACTTGGTGAAAAGACACGGAAGAAGAAAGAATTGTGTGAAAAGTCGGAGATTTTAGCGCTTTGTGTTGCAGAGGACAATAGTGTCTGAAGAATTTATTCATGCGTTTCCTTGAGGTCTCATAGAGATATAGGTCGCATAGGGTTAGGTTCTTTTTAAATGCGTTCGAGAAACTTCCAATGGATGCACCGCGGAAACGACAGGGGTTCGCACCGGGTCTCATTCTATGTGCCTCGTGTCGTAGTGATTATGGGTGTCCCCATAAGGAATAGGACCTTTTACATGGGCTTTCGAGGCCTGTATATCTACCCTACAAAATGTTGGAATTCATAATGAATAAACTTTATGGAAGCAAAGATAAAATTTCTAGCGTTAAGATTTTTCTGGGGAAGGTCCCAATCACAGGAAATGAGAAACCGTTGGAGGAAAGAGAGAAATATGAAAATTAGTAGACTCATCGTTCCCTAAATGAAGTGCTGATCCTGAATTTCTTTAGTATCAGTTATTTTTATTTTTTTGTTTCTAACTCACTAATTAGTCCATGCTTAATGGCATCACTTCACGACTGTGGGGTGGTACGAGTTTCAAATGGGTTATGCCTACGCGGAGTTATAGATTATGCAGAGAAGGGTGATTTCGTCTATTTCTTCCTAATTACCATAAAACGGCCCGAAAGATACGGGTTTGAGCGTTCCGGGGCGCTATTTTCTACAACGAGTTCGATTGGAGCGCGCCAGCCTCGTCCAGCGCCGCATCTTCCGGACTGTTTTTTACGGCAATTAGGAAAAAAATGGACGGAATTACCCTCCTCTCCATAACATACGATCCCGTATAGGAACCCTCCACCTGAAATCCGCACCACCCCAGATTCGTGGGGTGATGCCTTTAAGTTGTTAGAAGACCACCCCAACATCGTGCTTCCCGTTACTGTAGAATACTGTATGCAGAATAATGTAGGATAGTACACTCTACAAAATTTCTTCTCTTCCGCTGTTCACACAGAAGCCTATGGCTCACATTATCTTTGCTTCGTTCCAGATTACATAAAGCTCTAAAAAATAAAAAAGAGATAAAAGCAAAGATAAAAATTGTGCAGAAAATTAAATAATTAAAAAGGAATGGAAGCTTTCGAGTGAAAAGCCATATAGAATCAAAATATAGTTCAGAAAAAGTTCAGCAAGTTGTACCTTCAGAAGATGCGGCATTTTGCACGGCATGCAGTTGGAAAATAACTAAAAAAATAAAGTAAAATAAATACCAAATACTTCTTAGGATACTTTTCATCTTTTCATCTCTTACAAATCGAGTAAATCATTGATTCATCAGTGATTCATTGAATATTTCCACACAGTCCTTAGCCAAAGGAGAAACTTAATCGATATACGAAAAGTTTCTGGACAGCCAGCGCAGTGAGAGGTGTGGATGTTTACTACACAAAGTGCCTTATATTATTACGCAAATGGAATACGATGATTACATGGCGCGTTTGTATTTTTTTTTCCCAGTTTTTCTGGAATTTTGCTCGGGACTTTTACGTTTTTGTGAACAGGTCATATGAACAGGAAATCATGCGTCAATTACTAATATTAAAGGACAGATCTGGAAAAAAAATTGATGGGACCCACACTAGACTTTTTACGATGTTCTTGAAACGTTTAGTTAAAATTTCTTCAGTAGTGTCCAATATGTATAAAAGTAGATAAATGAAGTGAAAAAGTGTAAATACAAATAATATGCGAATAAACCAAATAAATATGTTATCTTTTCAATGTCGACAATCCATACTTGATCTATTATTAATACATTTAGGTCCCAAAAAGCATCTTATTCTTCATATTTGCTCTGGTTGTTGGCGATTTGACAACGATGATTGGTAAATTTTCCTAAAATTGCAGGATATAATCCCATATTTTTGCATGAATTTGTAATAATTTTTACTTTAGCGATGTTACTACTAATCATCGAGTTAGTATTTGGAACATGGCAATTTAGCGCTGCTGCTTGTACTTCGTATTTGGTTCTGGATTCTATGAACAAGTAAGGATTTTTTTCCACCGAAAAAAAGAGATTGATCCACAAATGTACTGATAAACACCTGCGCTTCTAGGTTTGTCGCTCCAATCATAGTGTTCCTGATCAGCAGGACATGCTATACTACGGTATGTCTGGATAAAGCTAGAGGAGAACGTGCGGCTACATTGAAGGTCAGCTTTTTCTAATGATTTCTCCCTTTTGAAAAAAATTAAAGCATTTCCATGTCATCTTTTTTCCATGTAGCAGAATTTCCGTTTCTTTCATCCCCATATCTCTGTTTATTTTCGAATTTCCCGCTTCTTCTTCCTATTTCCCTCCGTTTAGCACGCTGTTCTACAAGTAATTTTTGCGCTCGGATGTGTTATGGTACTACTTTGGCCTGTCTTCGCTTATTCACAGGTAGGTGCATTGTTTTTAAAAAAATAATAGTAATATTAATAAGAATATTTTCAAAGCGTAGTCGCTCGTCTGTCGCTTATAGCCGAGCAAATTTTCGAGTTATAACCGTTGAAAAACCCTTTGTTGAATCTTAAATGTACAATTTCCAGGGAGTATCGCAAAAATGATCAAAAACACCGTTTTTCTGTTTTAATAATTTTTGAGAAGTCTACTAATTGAAAATTAGAAATTAATTAATTAAAATTTGGAAAAGTTCATCACTTTTAATCGTCGAAGTCGAGCAAAACGTATTCGAAATTTTTCCACGAATTTTTCCAATTTTCCAATTTCTGCTCCCAACTTTTCTTAAATTGGCTATAGACAGCGTGTGTTACATAATAGGCGATGTTGGGATCTCTCCACGAATACTAAGGAAGAGGGATGTAGTCCACGATTTTGAGCGTGATAACGCTCATTTCCCTTTAATAATCCAGAAAAGTCTACGGTGCACAGATGTCCAGAACGAAGCAACTTATTACGGGTAATAGAAATGGGGCAATTCGCAACTCAGCGATTGGAGCAGCATCCGCTGCTTGTTTGTGTTATACTAGTTGGATCATGGACATCGGAAAAAGACTGTATTGCTTGCCCCCATCCGCTCAAAACTTCCCGCAACAGGAGCCGCTCAACACGCACAATTGTGCACGCGATGCGAAGCGCTTTCGTTCTATCACCTGTAAAAAGTTGTATCGTTGGAAAGACAGTTCAAACAAGGCTGTTTTATTTTTCGGAATCATTTTGTGAAGATATAATAAATTAATTCTGGTCCATTTCCTCAGTAAATTTATTTATTTTAAAATGTGCACGAAATCAATCTAGAGCATATAGATATATATGAAAAGCTAACTAAAACCTTTTAGAACATAGATTTTTCGGGTACGATCGATTAATGATGAAGCAATTTCTTTCAAGTTTTGTTTTAAAATTAAAACTTCTCCCGATGACCATTTTTAGAACTCTGGTTCTCAACGTCTTCTGTTAGCATTCTCTTGCCCAACTTTCGTTCTATTTTCTTACAATAACATCACCACCTCCATCTATTTATGGAGAAATTCTGACATTGTCAATGTCGTGTCGTGTTGCCTCTATTTTACTTATTGAGGCTGATAAATTCGTTTCTTTTCCCCGAAATTTTGTTTAGGTTTTAAAGGTGTCACATTATCCGAACAATGTTCTCGCACCTTTTTGTTTACAAGTGTTTACTTCCGTTTTCTTTAGGTCTACACCTTCTACTTCAATCCCAACAATGCAACAAACGAAGTGACAGTGATAAGAAAATGTGGATTTTTACCACCACCAGGTACGCATCCGTGACAGTTCAAACTCATTTATTGGCACTGTTGTGATCAGTTCATTAAAAACTCGCGGGAAAAGATCGCAAAATTTTCACACATAATTTTCTCTGGGAAGAGAAGCTGGTGCAGTACTTTTAGTGATCAATAAACACTTTTTTTTTGAATTTTGAAACAATTTTGAAGCAGATTAGTGGATTTTTCTTTTGCAGAAATACAATTCTGGTTTAATCTTGTGGCTTGTATCACTTCATATGCTGTACCGTTGTTCGGTATCGTCTATTGGTACGTATCCGTGCCATTTTTCCTCAAACGACGAGCTTTGACGACATTAGTGGCATCCAGGTGGGTGGTTTTTTGTTTCTCTGGCTTCGGCTATCCAAAAACACTAAACTGTATGGAGGAGTTGTGGAAAAACGACATTCTCCACAAAACAGATAAAAATAATGGCATTTTTCTTTATCCCGACAACCGTTTTTCTTATCCAGAGAACACATGTGAAAAATTGATAGGAAAAATTTGAAAAAAATGTGGATTTCAGTTCTATGGACACTGCATTACGTAAAGTGATCACAACTGTTTTTCTGCTTACCGCTATTTATGTGCTATGTTGGTCACCGTATTGGGTCTCAATGTTCGCTCACAATATCTTCGCGATGGGAAAAAACAGCAGTAAGTTTCTTATTTTTCTCCCACTATCTAAAGCTAAACGTTAAGGAGAAATTCCCTCAACAAACTCGTCCAGCACTCGTTTTCACTTAGTTGATGTGCAAATATTTGAACTACTAGGCGTTCCTTGTCTGGATATATCCGAAATGAATCCTTTCTTTCCCTTTTCCTTTTCCCTTTCTTATAACTTTTATTACAAATAGGAGCAAATACCGCTGAGAGTTTAGAAAATCCTTTTTCTTTTTTTTCAGTTTCTATTTGTCTCCAGAAAAGCTAATCAGTGAACGTTGAACAGAATAAAATAACGTTTTGAATTGTTACTTGTGACCTTAAGACTGGATACGGTAGCATTTTATTACAGTTGCCTAAAAGCTAAGAATAATACGGTAATATATTATATCACCATAGATATATGAATTCATACAAAAATACAAACATAAAATACAATAAACACATACACAACACACATATTGATACAATATACAAATATGTAAACAAATAGCATAGTAAAGAGAGCCTGCTGTGAACTATATAAAAGTTATTTATTCATATATTTTTGTTGTGGGCAAAATTTTTTTTGAATTGAACTAATTTTTCCTCGGATTTTTCCAGTGATCATCGTCTCGTACTTCATTCATCTTCTACCATACGTTAGTTGTGTCGCCTATCCGCTTATTTTCACGTTACTTAATAGAGGTGAGCTGTTTCTTTTTTTAGTAAAATGATAGAAATAAAAAAGGAAGATAATCTCCAAGTTCTCTCTTCTTGAAACCTTAGCATTAGGAAGTGGATCTATGTTTTTTTTTTGTCATATCAATGAGGTTTAGGTGAAACTTTATTGTTAGCCTCACTTTTCGACAACGACTCGTCTTTATCAAAGGCCTAAAAATGGTTTGAGGTCTTTGATGCCATGCGTATGTCCCATCAAACTCCTCTTCTCTTCTTGCCAAGCCTCGATAATGCTTTAAAGGCATCAGCCCACGAATCTGAATCTGAGGTGGTGCAGATTTCAGGTGGAGTATTCGTATAAGCGATGGTAGATTATGGAGAGAGGGGTGATTTCGTCCATTTCTTCCTAATTGCCGTAAAAAATCGGCCCGGAAGATGCGGCGCCACACAAGGCTGGCGCGCTCCAGTCGAACTCCTTGTAGAAAAAAGTGCGCCCGAAGCTGTATCTTCCGGGCTGTTTTTTACGGCAATTAGGAAGAAATGGACGGAATCAGTCTCCTCCCCATAATCTACTATGCCGTATACGAATACTCCACCTGAAATCCGTACCACCTCAGATTCGTGGAGTGATGCTTTTAAGTACACCACGCAACACCTTCAAAAGGAAAACAAAAACACTATTATTAATTTTTTTTCCTTTTTAACGTTTTGCTTGGTGTGCTTAAAGCGATTTTGAGGTTTGTCAAGGAGAGAGAGGAATTTGATGGGATATGCATGGATCTCCAACCATTTTCAGGCCTTTGATAAAGACGAGACGATTGTCGAAACGTGAGGCTAATAATGGTTGTAGCGCAGTCGCTAAGAGGTTCCGCTGTTGCTATAATCGATCATCGTGTTCGAATCCGCCCTGATGCATACCAAGCCTTTCATCCCATCGAAAAATTGGTACCAGACTTTTCTGGGAGGACAAAAACATTGAATTGGCACATCGGCTAATAATAAAGTTTCACCTAAACGTTGTTAGCATAACAAGAAAACATTAAAAAGAATAATTACCCAATTAAGATAATTAATTAAGGTTTAATTATCATTTGTGTTATAAATGACATAGTGGTGATATTCGAATCACCATAATATTTGAATCTACTGAAATTTCGAATATCGAATCGATCGAAATTTCTTGGTTTTAATTCAACTCATAGCGATTGAGAATTTTCCACACCCCTGAAAAACTGTATACTGTATTTTTTGTCTTCACTTCAGGAATCCGTTCTGCACATGCAAAAATCGTACAGGATCAACGTCGTCGTTTCCGAAGCCTTACGGACGAAGCAAGCGCTCAAATACGAAATGCGATCAGGTTCATCTGAAAATCTTTCTTCTGGAACCAAATCTAGATCAAGTGAAAAAACACAACCGTAAATTGACCCTGATCCTTGTTTACCGCGCTTTTTATAGCATCAAAAATTGTGTTTTTGAGGATTTTATGGAACCATTTCGATGTTTTTCAGCCTCTTTTACAAGCATAATTTTTTTCAAAATGAATTTGATTATTTCCATAAATTTGATAAATTAAATGTTTTTAGATCCTTCCCATCAAAAGCATCGTCGACCATTCGATCCCAAATGTCATCCTATGTTTTTGAGGAACCTCGAAAACCTGAAAAATCCAATTCAAATAGCCCCGAATTAATTCGGGTAGGTTTCTATGCGCATATTGATTGAAATTGATTGGGTGGAATTCAGTTTCTAATACATATGTATAATGTGAAATATATTGAACACGGATTTTCGAAATTTTCTCGTACTTCTGAATCTATTAACAAAGAGGCAAGGATATTTCAGTATAAATGATGGTGATGTTTGATACACATGGATTATTTTATAGAAATAAGAAATTTTCCTTGTTTTTTCAGTCCTCAAAAATCTGGACATAATTCTTAGGAATAACTTAGAACTACTTTAGAATTCATAAATATCGTAGCTTTTTCGAAAATATTGTTTCCTCAGACGGTCTCACCGATTTTTTTTTCTCAATTTTGCCAAATTCACTTTTTATTCTTTTGATATTCATGAAAACACAACTACAGAGAATGCTTCTCTCTTTTCAAATACGAAGACTACGGTAATTTCTCCTAGGAAATCAGCTGCTTGTCCTTCTTTTTTTCAAAATTGCTATCTGCCTGGACGGAGAAATCTGGATACGGAGGTTCATTAACAGTTGTTTTGAAAAAATTGCATAAATAAAGTACAGGTTGTTTTTTTATCCCACATGTGATACCCCAAATGTACGAATTTTTTTCGAAAAAATCAAAGATCAAATAAATTTTCAGGGATTAAAGCCCGCTTGATTTGATCCGGGGATCTACTAAACAACATGCAACACTGGGACCTTTAAAATGAAAGCCATTCACCGAGTTCCAAGAATTCTTTGAATAGCTTTCGTTAAAAATATCTGTAGTAAATAAATATGTTAAAAATAACACAATTAATGCGAATATAAATAATGAGAGAAAAAAATAAAATAATAGAATAAAAACTAAATAAATAAATTTGATGGTAATAGTAGTACTAATAATAATAATAAAAATAAAAATAATAATAATAATAGTGATAATAATAAAATAGTAATAGTATTACAATAATAATGATAATAACAATAACAGTAATGATAATTTTATAATAGTGATAAAATAATAATAAAAATCGAATAATAATAGTAATAGTAATAATAATAATAATAATAATAATAATAATAATAATAATAATAATAATAATAATAATAACCCTACTAAATATTTTCAGCCACAGCTGCACTCAACTCAAGTGTACTGTAGCCCAGATGTTAGCAAAGGGAATTCCACAATTAACACCAAAGGATCGGTGACGTCATTGGATGATTCGGAAACTCTTCTGTAATTTACTGTAGAAGCGATGAAATCTGTGAAACACATGTGGTCAACTCCAAATATTAATTGGCATACTGGCATTAATATTATTAATACTTAATTTATTGGATTTACACCAAAAATACCGGAATTCAGCTGATTCCGAAAAAAATTATTGCATACAGGGTGTATGTAGAACGAATGCCTTTTTAGTGTACCTCGAAATTTTTTTCATTGTTTGTGTAGACAGTCAGATGTTGTTCACCGTTTTTTTTCTATTGCATATAGTTACGGGTCATATTTTTCTTTTCGCCAAGTTGTGTTGTATAAATATGTACTGTTTTTATCGTCTTGTTGAACTTACAAAAGAGTCCGGATTTGTACCGGACCTAAAATCCATCCATGAATAGCAAAAATGAGTGTTTATCAATAACTAATGGCTTTATGACGTTTGTAACTCTGTGAGCTAAAGGAATGTCCTATACGCTGTTCTCCAACGCTATTCAGACACCAATACTTAAAGGCAGCATTCCACGAATCTGGGGAGGTACGGATTTCAGGTGGAGTATCCGTGTACGGGGTCGCATGCTGCCTTTAAGGATACTATGCAGTGTGTCGATCTCATTCGTCTTGGGTGACCTATCTGTAAGAATTCTAAGGTGGTGGTTCACTAGTTTTTCTAGTAGGTGATACCATTGTTTGTTTTCGTGTTTGGAATTCTTTCATGGTGTACTTAAAGCGATACTGGGAATTGGATAGAAGAGAGAAGGAATTTGGTGGGATATCCATAGTATCAATGACCTCGAGCCATTTTCAGGCCGTTGGTAAAGACGAGATTATCGAAACGCCAAGTCACCCATAAAATTTTATCAAAACCTCGTTGGCACAACAAGAAAACATGACGAAAAAAAAAGTTGTTGAACTGAAAAATGCGTGAAAAATTTGTCACACTACTTGGTAAACTGCCCCGCGTGGATGTTTTATATTCATGTACCTGCGTTTAGCTTTACTTTAAAGGCAGCACACCACGGATCTGGGGTGGTACAGATCTCAGGAGGAGTATCCGTATACGGAGCCGTAGATTATGGAGATCGGTGTGGTTCCGCACATCTCTCCCTGAATCACTGCAAGCAGCGGGCCCCTGAATGTTGTTTTGTAAGATGGCTTCTATTGCAGCGCGCCACCCTTGCACGCGTAGCGTCCATTAGAGCCTATCGGCACAGTCTGAATTGATCTTGGACGAATCGTAGGGCGGAGGCGGCGCAAAGGGTGGAGCCTTGCAATAGATGGCGTCGTACAAAACAGCATTCTGGAGGCGGCTGTTTGCAGTGATGCAAGGAGAAATCCGCACCACCTCACATTCGTGGTATGCTGCCTTTGAGCTGTGTGATCAGATACTTCGTCCACAGCTGCTAGAAAAAGTGGTACATTCCGTTCGTTTTCTACTAACGTAGTTACATGATGTTACCTCCAACATCAACCAACCCAAAAAACACAAACACGCACACACATACACATGTAATTCTTTAGTTGTACACCGTGTTCATCTCTTCGCCGTGTAAGTGGAATCTGTCCCAAACCAATGTCGCAAGTTGCAAGAAGTTATGTTTATTTTCCTCTTTCTTCGACTTTTTAGCCGAATTCAGTAACATAAATATGGGTAGATCCAAACGACATGCGATATATGAGATTGAGTGCTTGATTTGCAATGAATCCTACATTGAGAGAACTTGTAGGGGTCTGCTCTTTGTTTCTGGTCTTCGTTTTAGCATTACAAAGTGGTAGAGGAGGAATGCTGGAAGATAGAAATGAAAGGTACGTCGATGAATATCTGGTTTTCGGTCGTTCATTGTGAAAGAACAACACCACATCATTCTTGGACAAAAATTTGATGCTCTAGGATTTGCATTCTAGGGTTTTATTTATGTTTCAATTACTGAGGAAAATGTCATGGAAACTCGGCAACACCACATCGAAGGCATGGATTTGAGGCAGACAACAGGTTTCATCTCTCAGAAGCGTAAACGTATGACATTCCTTGAATCCTGACATAACGATTGCAAATGTCGATCGATTGTGAAATGAGAGTGGGTAAGAGCCATTACTGCTAGCAAACTTCATTACGGCTAACATTTCGGCGTAGTCCCCTTAATAATAATTAGGATGCGACCTGCATTTGACCCCGTAGATCAAGACCCGCAAAGGTCTCGTTGCGTTGGCCATGACTAAGCGGTGTTCCTCTCTATTCATTTTCGTTAGCGGAGAGATTTTATCATGCGGAGGTCTGCTCATATCACGGCAACGCGGCTACTTAGGTAAGCACAACGATTTGGGCTCTTTTGGTTTCAGTTTTGGAGGTAACATCTTATGGAATGATGATAGGTCCTGGATAGGGCATTTGAGAGGATATATTACGAATGATCTGACTTCCCAGGCTCTAACGAAGGCAGACGACGCCGTAACGTTAGCCGTAATGAAGTTTGTTAACAATCTTGGCTATTGCTTGACATTGCCAATCAATAAATTGCAACAGGAATCCATTATGATGTGAAATGCGTTGTATTAGCTCGGAAAACAGAATGTTTGGCTAGGAGAACACTGGAGACGTTCTGATTTCTTCAAAAAAGAAATGGAAAAATGATAACTATGAATGCTTTTCGATAACAAATAAGTTTTTGTCATTTGTGCCAATCCGAAAGCTGTGAATGCCGAATGTTGTGTGTGTAGATCAAATACTTATTCGAGTCACTCATAGGTGCGGCATAAAAAGGAACAGAAAAAAAGCGCAGAGCTCACTAGAATTTCGCCCAAACCCCAACAAGAGCTAAAAAATCGGATCCTTTGATTTTCTCGAATTCTTCGATTGCAGAAAGTGAGTTCCAATTAGAACGTGTGCAAATACTTTATACACTGATCAATATTTCTCCGCTAATATTAGTTCCTCTAAAGTCCATTAGCCAATTTTCTCTCGGCTTTCACTAAGTGCAATACATTTGCGAATAGGGACAGTTTAATTTCGTGTTCATTCGATGCTTTGTAGTCTCAGCCATCGTAGTGGTGAGGAAGTCAATTGAGTGCCACTTCACACTTTGCTGACAAACACTCACCAAATCGAGCAAATGCACGTGATGATAGGCAGTTTGAATGGGAAATGGAATGAATGAATGAATGAATGAACGAATGAATGAATGAGTGAATGAATGAATGAATGAATGAATGAATGAACGAATGAATGAATGAGTGAATGAATGAATGAATGAATGAATGAATGAATGAATGAATGAATGAATGAATGAATGAATGAATGAATGAATGAATGAATGAATGAATGAATGAATGAATGAATGATTGGAACCTCCCGTAACCTCAGAACTAATCGATTTTGCAACGTAGCTGTGGGATTAAAGATAGGTCACGATATCACGAAATTGAAGATCCTGGGATCTTCCTGCGGATAGATGGGGGTAGAGATATAGTTCACTTATACATGAATTAGTATACATGTATGAATTTGGCCACGCTCAGTTTCCGATAGTTATCCAGAAAAAAGGCGTGTAAAGTAGTTCTGACTATGACTTCATTTCCTCAACGTATAACAGATAGAATAGAAAAGAACGACCGGGAATTTGCAGCGTGCTCTGGATTATACAGTTGAGGCGTGTTTCTGCTGCACTGCTATTTATGTTTTATTCTATCGCGTAATAAGAGGCATGGGTTTCTGAGGAAACAGGATGACATTAGCTGTTTCACTCTACTTTCTGGAAAACTGGGACAGGAGCGTCAATTTAAAAATACTCACTTAAAAAATACTCACTGCCTTTAAAGGGAGTTTACCATGAAATTGGGAATGTTGGGATCTCTCTACAAAAAAATAATGTTATATGGACGTAGGTTTTAAGTACGAACTTGATCACATTCAGCTCCTCCTAGTTGTAATGGAAACCGATATAGGGAACAGCTTTTTTCGTGCGATTTCTCTTACGAGTCAAATATTAACGCAATAGCTCTGTACGTGTGACAGTCTCCTTAGCAGTACGTTGGCTTTACTTGAGTAGTCCGCTAAGGAAGCCCCATCGATTATCTCCGTCCAGGGACGGGGCGTTACAAGGTGCCTCGTAGGAGAATTCGCACGAGCGAGCAGTTTCTCACGCCATTTTTAGATTAATTGGAGGGAATTGAGAATGACTTTCATCTTTATCTTTATGATCTCACATTCATGCTCGTAAATGTACACCAATAACCCTATCTTTCCTGGAGGGATTCAAGAATTCAATAATTTTCGAAAAGAAGTCAATTCAAGAATGCACTGCTTCTAAGAGAATTCTCCCCTTTTTCAGACGGTGTTTTTTCGAAAAAAAATGTTCTGTAAAGACCATTGTTTGGGAAACTAAAAGTCACTGGCGTATCAATCCACTTAGGATCCGCAAACGCAATTTATTGCGATTCGTGATCGTTAAGGTTTTGGAACGCGTGTTGGCCTATACAATGACTTGCGGAGGTCAGCCGATAATCAAGTCAGTGTTTTCATCCTCTCAGACAAGTCTGACACCAATTTATCGACCTTGGAGGGATGAAAGGCTTGGTTGGCACTAGGTAGGTTTTGAACCATCGACCGGCTGTGGGTACCATGGACCTCTAACCAACTGTGCCACAATCGTCCGTTTAGAAAATTAGGATCTCAAAAAAATTCTATCTCCTTGCGAACAACGATGAAAGGACAGACATCGTAGTTCCCTTCAGTTCCATCAAAAGTGTAGGATTTATCATTGTCATCTTTTTTCGTTTATCTTGTGCTTAATCCTTGATGAATTATTTAGATTAGGTCAAATTCATAAACTGAAACGACACGACCTCAAAGAAATGTGGAATTGCGGTGTCGAGGCGCCGCCCTTTTTCGCCTCAGTGAATCTTCACAACGTTTCCTCGTCACTTGCGTTCTCGGTCAGCAATCGCGGTGAGCAAACATTGCTATTCTATTACATTGTCGTTGAGCCACTCTGGTCAAGTTGACACTTATCTGATTTTTTTCTCCTGTTTTTCTTCCTTTTTCTTACCCGCATTACAGAAATTCAGTTTATTCATCTCACGTATCACGGGAGGAAGTTTTCCGTTGTTCCCTTCGTGCTGAAAGTTCATTCTCTACGGGATCCTTATTGTAAAAAGGTCGTAAAATTTAGCGCGTCGCTGGTATAGAGATCCGGATTTGACCTGTGATTGCCCGACCATAACCACGATTTTTGGCGATCTCCAGTGAAGCGTTATGTCGATCAGTGATGGTTATTTTCCGTGCACGTTATCCATACATGTCCGAGTTTTTTTTTTCGAGTACGATGTTCTCTTTTGTTTCACCTTTCACCTCTGTAAGGAAAAGTTATGCAAAATTTCAAAAAAAAAAAACTCTTTCACATTTCTTCAAACTCCTTCAAATTTCGAAAACTCTTTCCTTGAAATGTTCACGTCGCAAAAAGCCTATTCTCAAATATTTTTATTCATTTCTTCTTCATTTTTTAAAATTTTTTACTTCCTTATTAACAGATTTTGTGAAATGAAAATATAAATTTACATATATACCGATAAAAATACTATTGATTACATCACCTAGACCTTTTTTGAATTTCTTTAAGGCAATAAATATCATTTAGTTAAGAAATAATATGTACATATGTGACTAATTCCGGATCTCCAATGATTATCGGAGAGGTCTAAGAAAAACAAAGTCATGAAAATGTTTTTCTCAAACGAAAAACCCGTGAAATAAATGTTAATCTAAATAAATGAGAAATAAATGGTAATAATGTTAATGTTAGGAATTCCTGTCTTAAAGACTTATAAATTCCGGAAGTAAAAAAAAAGATACGTCGTTTCTTCAGTATCTGTGCGGTGTATGTACATTGTTTTGGGTCTTTTCTCTCCTAGATCTAAATTACGTTGTCGTAACAATTGTTATTACCTACCTTATACCCACATATATAAAATATATCTAAATACACCTACATATATTTACCATATGCCATGTAGCAAAATATATGTAAATATAAAATATAAAACTGTATATGCAGGAATTTATGTGCATCTTCGAATTCTACTGACTTCTTCTCATAAAACTACGAGTCATTTGTTCAAGATATTCACTTCAACTGTTAGTTTATTTAAAACTATCTACATATGCCTAGATCTATACATTCATGCATATCCTATCGTATACCTACATAAATTTTTGTAATCATTAATCACCTTAGTAAAATTGATCTTAAATAATTTATCTCTGCTTTGAAAACGAGTTGCTAAAGGTGCTTCAAGTCTCAAACCTTATGAATTTGAACGTCAGTTTCACTTCAGTTCAGAATTTATTTACAATTACAGTTTTATTTTTAATCAATAGATTTAATTTTGAACAACGGAGCATTTGACTTAATAAAATTAAATAGTAGTAGTAACAACTATTTAGATAATTTAACTATGAACGATTCCATTTTTGAACGCAAATGAAATTTCTGTATGGATTCCTTAAGAGATCAATAGCTGTGATTTCCCATGCTGGATGAAAATGCAAACATTTATAAAAATGGAACCAGAATTGAAAATGTAAATCTGGCAAATTTTTTCCGTTTTTCCGGAAGCTTGCCCCAAACTGTTTTTCAACGGAGATAAAGCAGATTATTTTAAAAACGACAGTTTGGCTTTAAAACACTTAAACTCATTTTATTATCAACATAATCGGATAAGAAGTTAGTAAAAACAGATTTTTTGAAGTTAAATTCGGATGGAAGATGCTCATTCATTCAGCAAAATCCGTTTTCTTCTTTTTTCAAATCTTTTGTGACTTCTTAGCCTTGACAATATCACAAACAACAACAATAACAAACAAGTCGAACAAAAATCTAAAATTGCAAAGTTTAAATTTATGCTTGGTTAGTTTTTTCATCTTTATTTACCTGGGTTGTTTACATTATCATCGTACAGCTTTTATAAGGAACTACTTTATCATTATACTTTATCGTACTCCTTTCTCACAATTTCTTTTTCAGTCTGTGGGAACATTAAAATTTTTGTTCAAACTTTGTTCACCATGAACCCAGCGTGTGAAGAACTTCTTGTTGTTGTGATCTTTACAAGAAGAGATGAAGAGAAAAGTGTAGATGACGACTGTTAGTGTGATTACGCTCAATTGCAACAAGTTGTCCAGAAATAGGCCTGTGCCTGATTGTGTGATTCTGTTTCCCCAACGATGCTACTGACTACATGATAGACTGCGAGGAACTTCGTCGTCCGCTAAGCTTCACAATTCAAGTGATTCAATTCAAACAGGTTCCAGAAGCTGTCTAATTCGCGCAATCGTAGGCGTGTAACTATAAACTAACTAACTGTGGCCCTCTTCTCCTCGTCCGTAATAAGGTGCGTCGTTGGGGAGACGGGATCGCGCGAAAATTTTCCACATACGGTTTTTTTCGGTTTACAAAGGGGAAGGGAAAGGTGATTGAGCTCATGCTAGTGAACTTACCTGTCGCTACATAATCGTTCAAAGATTTCAACTTCTATTTCGTGCTTCTACGCTGACTCTGATGATTTGGAATTTTAAATTAAATTAAATTTAAGGGGAATTTTGCTTATCTGGAAAGAATAATGGAGTCTCCCCCGAGGTTGCGTTTTTAGTGGTCGTACGCCATGGATATGCTAAATGTTCTCTTCAAAATATGCTTCTTCCGTAAAAGTTGCTGACGATACACCCGAAGACGGTTTTTCTCGACTTTTTTTGGACTGTAATTTTATGATTTTTTGCCTTTGAGCTTCTTAGCTTCTGGAATTCGCATATTATTTTTTCAGCCGTTAGACTATCCTTCCTATTTTCCTTTATTTTGTTTTTATTTATACGAGCTTATCAATCAAAGGAGAACGTAGCTTTTACTTTTAATGAATTGCTTTAATTAATTTTTAATTTTAATTAATTTAATGATTAAATGTGAGGTCACTTAGCAGAAATGCAAAATCCATGTTCAAAACGCACCGAACCACTTCGTTTCTTATTTCGGTTTTGGTTTCTTAGTCTGTGTTTAAACTCTCAGAAGATACGTCTCCTCGTTTTTTTTCATCTCTGGACATTTTTCTCCTTTGAGGAGGACCAGCTCTGTGCATCTTCACGCATCACAATATCTTCGCGATCGTTCGTGACCGACCTGTCACCGTTGTCGTTTCCACTCGTCGTTCGTCGCCAGGGCGGTTCCGCCCATTTGTTGAGCAGCACAATCCGTTGACAGCAGATGACAGCAACTCAGCATCTGCTTTTGTTCACTACGAAATAAACAGCGGATTTCATGACTCGAGCTTATTGACAGTATTTACCTAACTGACCGTTCACATTCACTCTCATTGATGGAGTTTAGTGAGGTCCCGAACCGTTGACAGTAAAGAATTTTCCCGGAAAATACCTTTTTTTCCTCGTACGTTACACGAATATTTTTTGTATTTTTGTATTTCTCCCTTTCCCTATTTCCCTCTTCCCTTCTTCCTTCCCCTCCCTTGAAATATTTTGTTCAATTTTTCTTCCTCTGTTATCCGTCTAGTAACCTCTTCTAAGCTGGATCAATGTGTAGATCCAGTAAAAATATGAAATTCTTTCTATTTCATTTCTGCTGATATGTAGATGTTTCGTTTTTTTTCTGCCTATCCGGATTATTTCCAGGGTGATCCACATAAATTAAAGCTTAAAAATTTTCTCTTCTTCTCCAAGGAAATTGAATTTGATACAGAAAGTTATTTAAATATTGATTACTTAAACGTCGTTTCAAATTGTTTGTTATGTTTTTCCCATTTTTTTTCATTGAAAAATCTTTCTTCAATAATTATCACCTTTATGATACAATTAGATTTACTTGGTTTATTTAGTATCAGCTTCCTCTTCCCACTGAAGAGCCTCAGAGGAAAGTGACCGTGGGTCGTTTGGCCAGAAGCGAGAAGATCCCCCGTTCCAGTCTTGTCCCTCTTTGAGCTTTTTTTTTACTTTGTTTTAAAGAGAACTGCAGTAATAAAGCCAATGTGGGCATTTCTTTCGTGGAAAAATTATAGTTACTTCATAATAATCGCTTTTTTCCATCATTTTGTCTTCAAGCGTTTGTAAACTCCAATAAGAAATAACTTACTACAATTGAACTCCTATTCTATGGATTTCAAAAAAAAAATTGGCTAATACCGTCATCATTTAGTTAGAGTTTAGTAGCAGTGTAACATAAATTTTGTAGTTTTTCAGATTTATTCCCTCTTTGAGGCCCGAGAGATTTGCCCACAAGATCCAAAATACGGAAGGAAACTGGATCTTTGCATTAGTCTCTGCTTTTCATTCGTATCACTATCATAATTTATAACATATATGATGCATTGAAAAAGAGAAACCAGAAACCAGAGGGGAACTAGGAAAAAATCTTAGCATGTTTTTTTTTTGAAATTTCCCTTGCATTTTTCGTTGTCTAATTTTTAAAAGTTGAGCATTAAAACTCTTAACAAACAATTAAGGGAATGAGAAGGAATTTAGACTGCTCCAAAAAAAAAGTTTGTTTTTTTCTAAGAATTTCTCAAATTTTTCTCTGTTTCTTCCTTCCTTCTTCAAGTGATTTCGGACAGTTCTTGTGTTCAGGTAGGTTCTGATGGGTACGGCCTTACTTAGGTAAAGGATTCTGTAGTGTGAACTATGATGGGGGTTAAGCAAGATTTTCTCTAAGGAACGGTGGACAAATACACAACCTTCCTACTTTAAAAGGAAACGCAAAAGAAATTTGACGATTTTGGGATCTGTTCACGAATAATTAGATGTAGAGCTTTAATTAGCGACTATGATTGTATGATCACGCTCATTTCCACTTAATGATTCCGAAAAATGGACTGCGAAACTACTGTGTGATTCTTTCTTCCCAACGATGCAACTTATTACAGGTAATTAAAAAGGGAGCGTTCCGCAAAGTGTCCACGATGTGAACAGGTTGTGGCAGTTTTTTTTGCCTCTTATACGAGTTATTTTAGTTGGACTGCGAATGTTGGATGAGAACAGAGTTGGCCGCACTCTGCTGCGTAAAAAGCTGCATCGTAATAGAGATAGCATCACCGGAGGTGGTCTCACAGCCTTTTTTCTGGTGAAACTTCTGAGTAATCCCGTGTCCCCAACGATGCAACTTATTACAGATAATATAGAACGAGCGAAATCCGCAACGTGTCCGCGATAGTACGTTCATAGTCGTTAACTATATACTTGCCTCTGTGTATTCGTGGAGTGATCCAAACAATCAAACAATCATCTATAAATCGTCAATTTCGTTAAATACTACCTTTCACTTTTCGCAATGTATTTGTTATCAACTTCTGAACTTTTGCCGTGTGTACCTCATTCAGTGTTCCTGATGGTAGGTTTACGCGCAAAAATTCTCTTTGTTCCAGCTTTCTCCCTGTTTTTGTTATTTGAGGGGAACTACAACTGCTTTATCGTGTAGAGCACTAGGTGCCGCGAAATTTCCTTAGCATATTAATTGTGAATCCTGATCCACAAGTATTTAGTATTATAAGTTATTATAAGTAACTATTATAATTATTATAAGTTATGAACTTTACTATAAGTTTTCAATCTAGATTCCTAAGTGAGATTCTTAAGAAATCAAAAAAATATGCCACCCTACGCGGTCAAACATCTGTTATTTACTTTGGAAAATAGCTCAGGAATTAACTTGTGCCTCAAAGTTTTTGCAAGAAATGTTTTCATGGTTCCTTTGGTCGGATGAAAATTTTCTTGAAAGGGAAATTCTGGGTTCTGAACAACAGAGAGAAATTTTATGGAATGATACAAAATCGAACTTCCGTTTTTCTTCAAATATTGAATGTTTTTGGGGAGAATTTCTCCATCAAGAACATAATTCTCTCCTAAATAGGATCCTTAAGCGCTTCTCGTCCGATTTCTGATGAAACTGTTCGCTGAAGTTCTCCGGAGCTTTCCCTCACTTTTCTTGGAATTTATCTATGTAAATGTTTATGTTCCATTCCTGATGGCGCGTTTTTTTTTCGTTCACCTTTACATCCGTATCGATCGCCAATACATGTCTTTTAAAACGAATTCCTGAGATCCTTGGATTTCCTTTCCTTTGGATCAGAAAGAATCCTTCGATCCGATTGAAAATTCGTGATTTAGCTATATTGCTCAATTTATTGTACTCTCAATAGAAATAATTGAAAAAATTAGCACTTGAACGCTGTTCAAACACTTCGTACACGAGATAGCAGCTCCTCAAAAAATTGTAAAAAAAAATCCATGAGAATTATTTATTTCAAGAATCATTACCACTATTATACTATTATAAACACATGGAATAATTTAATAAAAGTAATAATAATAAAAATAAAGGATAAAGTCACTGGCGTATCAATCCACTTGGGATGCGCCAACGCGTTTTACTGGAATTCATAATCGTTGAGGTTTTGGAACGCGTGTTAGCCTATACAATGACTTGCGGGGGCCAGCCGATGATCAAATCGTTTTTTATCCTCCAAGACAAGTCTGGTACCATTTATCGACCCCGGAGGGAAGTTGGTTTGACTTAATGCGCCCACCCCCGTAATAATAATAAAATAAAAATAATGATAAACTTAACTATACATTCCAACTATAATTAACTTTATTCTGTTTTTTTTTGGATTTATGAATGGAATTTTTAGGCTTACCGGACTACTTGATCTTAAACGTTTACTTATTTTTACTTACCACCAACAATACTGCAGGCTTATCACATGTACAAATTTCATCTCTCAGTGGTTTTCCTTAAAATTTCCCAAGCGAGGAAGGGGATTGACGAGAAAGTGAGCAACGAGAGATCCGAGACGTATTTCGTCCAGCGGCGCGGACTTAACAGCGCACATACCTCCACTTTTCTAGTTGATTTATTCTTTGGGTCATTTCTTCGATATTCCTCCTATATTCCTATCAAAATCTGGGAATAATTGTGGATTTTTTCTACCAAGTTTGCCAATGGTCAATGGCCGTACGTCTCTGGTTATTTCTTGAATGCTTGCTATAAAATTTTGCTCCTGTCTCAAAAATTATTAATGGTACCTTCACGAGGATTTTTACTGTTTACTGTCTGGGAATTCTATCTTTCCTTTTTTCCTTTTCCTAATTTCTGAAACTCTTCTGCTCTGTTCAACCAATCAGCAACCCTCTTTTTACTGCTCTCCACATTTTTTTTCACGTAATGCCGTCATTTCAAAAAAAAAAAATTTCTCGTCTTTCTAGTTTCCTTTGCGGGATCTCGTTACCGTAAGAGTGGAAATTTCAATTTATTGTTAATTTCGCCCCCTCCGGTCAGCGTTTATGTTCCAGTCACATTTTCGTTCCCTACGTTTTCTATTTCGAACCTTATTTGTTTTTAAATAATTGATATTTTCTCGGAATTTTCATTTAGACAGGCGAAAAAAAAACGAATCCGTGTCTGATCCGAAAGGTGATCGTAGCTCCTTGATGTCAATGAAATGCGTATAGACTGTCTGGAAAAGCGGTTAGCTAGAGCGTTCGGTTATTACAGGTGACTCAACTCCTACTTTTGTCGAATTTTTGTCTTTAAAAATCAATTTTTTGAATTATGCTAATGAAAAAATCCATAAAAGTTTGTGTTTCAGTGGTCTAGTCGTTCTCTGTCCCCTACCGTTCATTGTCATTCCGGTTTTGATAACCATTGGCCTGTCGACTGGGTTAGTATGGCATGGTCAAGCGTTTATGAAGGTTAGTTATTTACAGATGCTATAGTAAACAGTTTTCTCTTCTGTTTACTTTTTTTCTGACTATCCTTAGCTTTTTTTCTTTTTTTCTGATCTTAATTGTAAATTCGCAAAAGCAATTGTACAATTATAATGTCTTCTGGCATTTCAATAATAATTTTGTTGTCTTTTTGCGAGATTTTACTCGAATAACTCGACTTTAATGAACAATTTGGGTTCGAGTTGTTCGAGCGCTCAAACTATTCATTCCAAATGTAATTCGAATGAGGCATTCGATTTTTTTGGTGAGAATAATCATGGTGAAAGGGTTTTTTTTTTTCAGGATGAGCTCGAGCTCTACACTCCTACTGATGCTCAGGCCCGCATCGAATTACGTGATCTTGATGCACTGTTTCACATAAACGATTCGGATCCGTTCTATGCTACGCGGAGGTTCGGGAATTTAATCAATAGAGTTTTATTTACTTCTTACTTCATTTAGTTACTATTATTTTTATTTACTTAATGCCTTCCAAGCAAACGAACAGTGAATGATAAGTGAATGATAGAAACTCTCGAATTTCGGTTCTTGAACAAAGTAATATTGCAAGTATAGTTAAGCAAAAAAAGAAGGAAAAAAAACAAATCAAAAAATAAAGCAGGACGTTCCCGCCAAATGCCACTATTGAGGGGGGGGGGATTCTTGCAATGGATCCATAACAATTCCCCTTGAAAAAATCAAGACTTACAATAAATTTCTTAGAAAAAAATTAACATTGACGATGAAAGAATTTTAAAAAAGCAGATAAAAAAATTAACATTGACGATGGATAGAATTTAAAAAAAACAGATCAGTGACAAAAAACTAAAAAAATGCCGTCGATAATACACTGTAAAAGTCCTTTTGAAGCGCAGCTAGAGATTTTTTATCGGTTTATCTCGGATTTATTATAAAATAAGAGGAAGAAATAATAAAATGGCCCACTTTGCCCTTTTGCTTGCTGTTTAATTTGTCTCTTTTTTCCTCAACGTTGATTCTGTTCCCAATGAGCAATCGAATCCATTCCTAAATTCCTTAGCTTTTGAATTCTGATTTTTTGATGAGCTCGACCAGAGTATCCATCCACTTAAGTGACTCTTGAGAATCGCGTGCAAAATGTCGGAACGTGCCAGCTATGTTGACTTTGAGTACGTTTGAGAACACAATAACTAACGCAGTAAACAGTAAAAGTATCGAATTTCCCTATTTCTCTCAATTAGTGTGATGTGTGTAAATATAGGAGGAGGAAGAGAAGAAAATGAAGAAAAGAGAAAAGAAAAGAAGGAAGAGAAGAGATTTTTCTATAACTTTCGAGATTTTTCTCCCGTAAATTGGAGTTTTTCTTAGATTTATCACAAGTAAGGGAGGAAAGCAGAAATGACCTACTTTGCCCTTTTAGTGTTCACCACCATTTTTCTTTTAAAAATTTATTTTTACGAAAAGAATAGCCTGTGTGGAATACAGGGAATAGCCCAATACGTTGAATGGATGAGAGATTAGACGAGTAACAGCACTTCGAATGAGTCGAATGTCAACGAATCATTCGAAATGTCGACCGTGAATCACAACGTTTGAATAGAAGAAAAGCAAACGAAGGAAAAACTACCGGAAATGCATCTTCAAAACACAAATTCAACATTCTGTCCTGATTCTGATAATAATCCTCCGAACCTTTCGAATCTTCAAAAACATTAGAAATTTTCTTTTTAAAAGTAAATGAGGAAAAAAAGATACATGTTTATGGAAAAGTCACTTAGTTCTAACATCGCAAGACTTGGTGGCATTTGGTAGCTTCGTGGTGCACGGCCGTTCCTCGTTCTTAGAGCGATTTATCCAGCTGCCGTAGTATTTGAAGTGAAAAAAAACACACATCCCTTCGATTTTCCAGGTTACAACGAAAACGACGACACTAAAACCTTAGCCGGAATAAAGATCGATAACAATCTTGGTTCTTTTTATTAATTGACAACTATTAACAGCTAACGTTTCGGCGTTTTCCGATTCGTTACAGCTCAAGTAAATCAATAAAGAGTTGCAGTTCAAGCCAGTTAATAAAAAAAACTACAGCTCAAGCAAATCAATGAAAACCTACAGTTCGAACAGATCAGTACAAAGCTACGTATTCAACATGGGAAGATTCAAGGACACAGTCGAACATGGCGAATCCTAGTTGGGCTCAAAAAAAGAGCTCTTTTCAAGAAAATCATTTAAAAAATCTTTTTTTTCAAAGCTGATCAGGCTGGAATTGAACTGAAATGATTCAATGACTTTCTCAAAGAAAACACTTCACTGGAATCGAATATGCATAGTACTGGGCGAAATTCCAGTCAATATGGGTTGTTTCACCTCATTTGAACCACAGGTGGAGAGTGCAATGAAAACTCGTCCAATGACGTACAAACGGGACGTGATGCATTCAGGTACGACATCAAACGAGCAGGTTACATTATCGTCACTCATAGGGAAGAGGATGAGGACATACTGAATCCGCTTGTGATGCAAGCAGCTATGCAGCTGTGGAGTATTGTTCAGGTCTGTGCTGCTTTTTTTTAGAAAGTCTTTTTCCAGATTTTATCCTTGACTTTTTTGACATTTATTTTTTGAGAAGAACATTTTGATTGTCGTATTTTCTATTATTTTTATTTATAAAGTTTCCTCACCAATTTTTTAGTAAATTTTTCTTCCAAAATATTTTGACATTTTTGACATTTTTTCTTGGACATTTGTTTTCGACAAGAACATTTTGATCATCGTGATTTCTATTATTTTTTCATTTATAAAGCTTCTTCCCCAATTTTTTTGGTCACTTTTTGTTCCAAAATATTTTTATCAATATGATTTTTATTTTTTATTTATTACAAATAATTTTCTAAGTACAAAAATGTATCCTATTTCTCCTATTCAGTTTCCGGTCCTTATTTCTCAGTAAATTTCAGTCATTGACAGTAGAAGATCGGAACGACCGCCGGATTAACTATCCAGGGATATGTGTGAAATTTCCAATTCCACCCGAATTCAGTAAAACGCTGCATTCACTCTTCAGTCCAAATATGACCACGTGAGTTTTTTTTTTCTACAGGGAATTATTTCTAATCACATTTTTTTTAGCTGCTGTTCAAAAATATTCTTTTCTTCTTAGAAACGATACCACTTTGCGAGTGGGTTCTGCTTGAAGTGGAAGTATTTTCCCATGGGTCACCAAACTTATGCTTCCATCTTTTCTTTGGATTTCTCGAGCTGTTCATCACTTTTCTGGCTTTCCCGTTTTTTCCCAAACTATTCTCAGAGGACATTTAAGACACTTCAATAACAAAAACCTGAGCACATTCTGAAGTGTTGGACGTTGAGTGCTTTTTTTTTGCTTAGTACACAGTTTTTTCTCGACACGTTCCGGTCAGGACCAGCACTTTTTTTGATTTTTTTTTGGCGATGTTCGCTTGTTACACGACGACGACCACCACCACCACCACCACCGCTAACGTACTCACACCGCACTCTTGACGGATCGTCGCGCGTCTCGTACGGGCGTACGCACGACGATTCGCTGTGTGTGTTTGTTCAGCAACTGCTAATCCTGCCGGTAATCCCGTTGTTGCGACTGCGACCAACTGTGACTCTCTGGCGCGTATTTCAACAAACAATCACCAACGTCGGTCAGCAATGTTGTACACTACACGGAACTAAGGATTTTTAGTATAATGTTACAAAGCCGTCAGACTTTGATCTGACACGGTCGTGACTAGGAATTTTTGGAGAGGAGAAGGAAGAGTTGTGTGGATTTCTGGGAGAAATATTTTCTTTTGTTGTACTTTAACTGTAACCATTGCACCTTGAAGGAAAAGTAAGTTCTGCATGGTTTTACTTGCAAAGGGAGCTCGAAAACTAAAAACTGCACGAAAACTGAAAATTGAAGGAAAATGAAGAAAAGAAGGAAATCGAAATTCTTTCCGTCGATTCCTTCTGGAAAAAGTGTTGGTCAGCACCCGCCTACCCGGGATGACGTCGAGAAATCCTGAAGGGTTAGCGGTTATGCCGCTCTGATCAAAATCTGGATCAGGAAAAAAATATTTTCTTTCGTTGTACTTTAACTATAACCTTTGTACGTTGAAAAAAATAAGTTCAGCTTAATTGATTTTCTTGAGCTGTAGCCAAGATTGGTATTGATCGTCTTTATTAAACAACAGCTAACGTTTCGGCGTTATCGCCTTTGTCAGAGCCTGGAAAATTCAAAGCCATTAGTAATTTATCCCCTCAAACGCCTCATCACCCTACAGAAAGCATCCAAACGGTAGGCAAACTTCAATTAAAAACTACGTTTCAACATGCCGAGATTTAAAGACAGTTGAACATGGGCATTGTCCTTGAAAAGTTCGGATGACTCGTTTCGTGTGTGTGTGAGTGTGTGTCGATTTCGATTTTGATTTCATTTGTATTTGCACGTGGAACGTCGTCGTCGGTTGACGCTTCGCGCATATTCAAAGACAAACGTATGGCGAAAAGCTCTTGACAGCTCGAACGACGAGCTCTCAAGGTGGCGGCTCAAAGAGCTCACCTCCTCTTCATTTGTGGACTAATTTAGACTGAGATCATTCGATAGTGAAAGAACTCGGGATCAGCTACTTCACTCACCTTGCGATGCGACCGAGGTATGACCTGTCACGACCGCGACTGCGCGGTCGATAGTTCGAAACCGTCATGGGGCCAACTAAGTTTTTTTTATTGCTACGCGGCTAATAAATTGGTACCACACGTGTGTGGCAGAATAAAAGCCTTGACAGGTAACAGCACTCGCTCCAAATCATTGCAAAGGCTTCACAGACCTCAAACGGCTCTGAATTGAAGTCGAACTCGTTTGGAGCGCCCGGTTGAGGATCGATTAAGGTCCTAGAGGGATCACCTCTCACTTTAGTATGGACTTGGCGCAGGAGAAAAATCTGAGCAGAAATTTCTTAATATCATACTATAGTGCCTTCTCCTCGCAACCATTCTGATCCAGAACCTACGGAAATGCAGAGGAAAATACTAGAATATGTGGAGGTGTTGAATTTCCTGAGTAGGGCAAGGTTCAGCGTTTTACTGAAACAAATCCTACTCCACAAGTGGATCGATCAATTATTTTTTGCTAAGCCCCTTGATAATTAATTTCTGTTCATGATGAGATTACAAAACGTGATTCTCGAAAGATTTTAGATCATTGATCCGAGCAGAAAAACATCGAATGAAATCATCTGAACGCATAAGCACATGTGTAACTCCGTAAAATACATAAAATAGAATAAAATAAGTTACCTGGATCGTGTGTACATCGGTTGTGCTTAGAACTGTTCGAGTGGGCGCTAGTTGAACCTCCATTTGTCCCGATTTAAGATATACATAGCAAAAATAAAGAAAAAATAAAACAAAAACACGTGACGTCATGCCACCTATAGAGTAAATAATGTTTCTGATGGTACTGGACAAGAAACCAATGGGAATAAGCACGATTTGACCTCTCATGATCGATAACCAATCGATAACCGGTAATTTCTGCCACTTTAGGAATTTTATTGAAGCGGCGTGTCCTTGTTAGTAATTGTGGTGATTCTATGACCTTTTTCCAACACATCGGCATAAATAATCAATATGTGGATACTAATCAATACCGTTTCCATTCTTTTAGCGGCACGTCCACATAAACATTTGAGGATGTCGCTGTCAAAAAAAAATCTCTTCTTCTCTTTTTTTCCTCTTCCGGAAATTCTTCTCATTCTGCATGGGAAACCTCTTAAAAATTTCACGCGCTTCTCATGAAATGCATTAATTTGCTTCATGTTATATTTTTCAAGCTTATTTTATTAAATTTTTTATGCATAATTTTTTTTTGCTTTCCAACTTTCCTATCCGTTAGATTTGCTGCGGTATTAAACGGACTGAAATTAATTAATTAATTAATTAATTAATTAATTTTAATATAAAAGAAAAAACCTGAACCTATGCTCATTAATGCTAATTTGTAGAGTATAACACAGTGCTAATACATTTGGCAAGGATTTCTCCAGAAATTTCCAGTGCAACCAATCAATCTGTTAGAATCTGCTAGATGACTTCCAACTACTTTGTTAACTTCACTCTAGCTTTTTTTAGAAGAAAAATCCTTTAAAAATATCAAATTGTACGAATGTACTAAAAAGCTGAGCTGAGATGATAATCCAGAATAAGATCTAAAAAAATTTCAATCCGACGTATAGGTACTTATGTTGATACAGATGACCGCAGCGCACGTCGGCTGTATCAACTCTATTACAATCCTTTCCGGATTTTCTGACTTTTTTCAACTTTTCAACTTATTTTCTTCTCGTTAGCCTCCTAACAATCACGCAGAATGTTATGGTAATCGGTTTGCGTTGCGTTACGTTGCGGTTGCTCGTGACAACATAAGTACCATACCTTGTATGTATTTGTGAAAATATTTAAAAATGTGTATAATGATTTATGAATTTGTCGAGATAGGAGAGGACTATTTTTCTGCTGTTCCGGTTCAATGCGGAAATAGATTGCAACGCTTGCAATCCAATGTATTCCCAGCAAACATTGTCCACTTTTCGAAGCTTCCAAAAAAAAAGAACGTTGATTGCTCATATTTCCACGAAAAGCGCTTCGACACCGGTGAGAACTGTCGTCGCCGAAATCTGATTCGCCGTTCATCGCATGTCCGGTTGCATGTTCTTAGGGGGGAACGGCGCCGGAGCGTTGACCGTATTTACACTATTTTTCCCGCCAGCTATTGCTCTTTAAAGAAATTCGATCCGTTCAAGTGTTCAACGGAGAATTCAATCGCGTCCATGCGGAACGATTGCAGATTTTGATGGGACTTTCACAAAAAAAAGCTTTTTCTTCTTCTTAAGGTTAAAGGAATGGATTTTGATGGGATTCTCGAAGAAAAAAAACTTTTTTTTTCCTGCTTAGGGTAAAAGAAATACACACGATTTCAGACCGGATCAAATTTGCGTATCGAATCCGTTGGTGGAAATGTTCAAACTGTTCCTGATCTCGGATCGATCGTTTCTAAATCGATCCGTTGATGAGATCACTTTGGGACAACTTACGGATGCGTTTCAATTCGATTCTGGTGGTATGACGAATCTGCTTGGCGGAGTAACGCTCGATGATCAGAAGAGAGTGGCTGGTAAGAGGGACGGGCAGCACGTTCCCAGGATGTTTCTTAATTATTATTTTGTTATTTGTATATATTATATTTATTGTTATTTTTTCTTTGTTTTGTAATTATTATTTTTTATTTTTTTGACGTACATAGTCTGTGAAAAATAAAAAGTAATGCAAGGGAGTGTTTAGAAAAAGGAATGTGAATGACGTATGTAATAAATAAATAAAATAAGTAATGTATATAAAATAAAAGATACGAAATAACAGCTTTCTTCTTATGTTTTCTTATACTTTTTAGTAATCTTGTTCGTTTTGAGAAAAAAAATGTTGTTATTCCTCTCTGAAACCAACCTAACATTTGTTTTTCATTCCAAGTTTACTCCCACGTAATTCCACACACACAACATTACCGTAACATTCTTCGTTTAGGTGCCAAAGCCATGATGTTACCGTATGCATTACGTCATTCTTCTCAAAGTGAAGATTGGCTGGCGGAACAATGGGAACTTCGACTTGCCGATTTCCTTCTAGACGTAAGTGTTCGTCCCCGTTCTTTGGCACAGTTCCAAAACACTCTTCTGGATTTTCTTCTTTTTCATGCACCTATTAACTCTATGAAAGACCCAGGCGAGAACTGGTGCTCGTCTATTTTCCCAACTTTTTTTCTCTTCAAAAAAAACTATGCAATTTGTATTTTTCTTTGCGTTTCGTAGGAAGCATCCAGATGTTCAAATGTTTGATTGAGACACTGTACGAAAATCTTCTCAATTTTTCTCTAAGAAAAAGAGGCTTCTTTCTTGCAGTTCATTTCTCATCTCCCGCAATTGTACTTTTCGTAATTTTTCCCATTTTTTAATCGTATTTTTTTTTAACGAAAGCGCAAGCTTAGTTAGGGCAAGAATAGGAAGGAAAGTGTAACGTCTTCGGTTTTTTTTCGGTATATTAGCACTTTTCTAAAAACTTTTTTTTTGTTAAATTTTGAATGGTTGGAATTTGTCATAATTTCGAATAGTTAACACAAGTCGAATGCGTAGGGGACCCAAAGGGATTAAACGCCTTGCGCCTTACACTCTAATATTTAACCATTCATATTCCTAAAATTGCATTTTTTTTTCGCACTTACCTGCCTACGGAAATTATTTGACGTTTATCCGGAAGTATTTCAGTACGACTCACCGGTGATTCGTGCCAGCTGGTGGACATACGAGACGTTAGCTGCTGAAAGTGCAAGAGACCGTAATCAGCTTATCAGGTGAGAAGAGTTCGAAAAGTGGGCGAAAATCATGGAAAAAGTGGAAAATATTTGGTGGGGCTATGGTTTTGAATTTCCTTGTTCTTTACTTTAGTAAACCTTTACGTGAAAACCAACCAAAATGTGATTTGGTTACATAAAAAGCCACACAGCGCATGAGTTACCCTGCAAAATCCTGGAACATTCTGGAGTCAATCCAAGAGTTAAGCATGGGATCAACTATATTTTAATGGACTAAACTCTTTCAATTAACCACAAAAAAATAGGATTCCAAATGATATTTTGTCAGATTTTTCGAGGAGGAAAACAGTGACTTCTCTTCCAGGATTTACTATTTACTGTACACAGTAATTTTTTTCTGTTGCTGCTAAAAATAGCAGTGTTCTGACAAAACAATTAACTATTTTTTTTCTGATGTTAAACAGATGTAGAAAAGACATCTGTGGAAGGTTCTACACATTCGTTTCATTTTTCAAAAAAAAAAATTTCCTATATTAAGCGTTCATAAATTTCCGCAATCATTCACTTTTTCAGAAATTTTCATTTTCTCATTTCTTGTCTGTATTTTCTCGAAAGATTTTGACTAGAAATATCAAATTCTAATTATTTGTGGTCGTTTTTTTTTCAAGAAATACAGCCAATAGAAAATCGATTAAATAATAATAATACCCAATAAAAATTTCCTATAAAATTAAAAAATCCACTAATAAACTTCTTTCACCGATTCAGTATGCTCGGTCCATGCTTCGTCGCTGTATCGTTGTTCACCATTGCGATGTGTTGCGTGTGTTCATGGCGACGATCACGTCCGTGGTAATTGTTTTCGGGAATCCATCGAAATTCCTAGTTTTTTTTTCCAAAATCTTGATACTTTTATATTATTATTATTCTTAATATTCCTGTATTATTATTTTATATCACTATATTTTATTATTATATGATTATATTATTTATATTAATATTTATTCCGTAGGTTGGCAATTGGTGGTGTGATTTCCGCCGCACTTGCGATCTCCTCGGCCGTCGGTTTACTGCTCCTTCTAGGATTCGGAATGACCAGCGTCGCTTATTCGATGCCTTTTATCGTGTTTTGTGAGTTTCGTTTAGAAATATTGATCTGTTTTACTTTTTTTTGGAAAAAAGAAGAAGAAAAACTCTTTAGAAATACCGTTGAGGAAGTGAGAAAAAGGCGTTCGGTGAATTTTTTTTGAGACAGAATTTTTTTTTTTTTGAAGGAAGGAAGAAATCTTCAGGGAAGTCATTAGTGGAGGAGAAAAAAAAAACTTCTTCTCAACATTTTTGGCCTCTTTCTATTGAAATCCATTGTTATTCGAAAACACATGGTCTTGGAGAGAAACAGAACAGCAGAAACAAAAGTTAGAAAAGTTGTTATTCAAGTATGCTGCTATCAAAATCTGTATTTTTTTTTATTTAGAAAGGATTTGTTGTATTTTTTTGTAGTTTCCATATCATTCCGGAAAAGTTTAACAGTGACATAATTTTTGATCAAAATACACGGTTAAACAGTCAAACTTTATTTTTACGAAGAATAAAAAACCGGAAGGCAGCTGTTCTTTCATTGGTTACCATAAATGTTAAAAGCACGCGTGGGAATTTTTCTGCAAACAAAAAGGTTCCAGATTTTTGAAGATTAATCCGTGAAGAGGATGAGCATCACTACGCCCATGTTGTCTGAGTTTTTCACTGAAATTATCACTGTCACACCTCGCTGTGCCGTCGATTTCTGTATTTCTCCTCTACCAACTACTATTTTATCCGTTGCTAGTAGCCCTATCAGGAATGGATTCCTTGCTTGGATCACGATCACGTGGTGAAGGATCAAAATCATCCAGTCACGGATTTGGTCGAGGAAATTCTAGGCGAAATTTGCGTTGTGCGCGATGTAACTTTAACTGTAACTGACAATCTATCAAATAAGCTGTACCTATGGGACCTCGTGTTCCTGCTCAAAGTAGGAAGTCCATTTCTGGTTCGGCTCTAGCGCTGTATGGTTACTAAACTTCGAAGTGTGTAGAAGGTCTCAGTCTTCTGGTCACACCACATAAAACACGCTTACAAACGTGCGGTTTGACTACCGTATCCTGTGAACGAGCTACTCTCTGATCTCGATCTCACTCTTTTTGAGCATCAGATCACGATAGTTGAAATCGGAGATGACCGTTGTTTGTGCTCCTCGTTTGGCGTGACCACAACGAGTTCATCTCCGAGATCACCCTAGGTGGGTGCATTCGTGGAGAAAATATTTCCCGGGCGTAGTGGTGGTGGAACGAAACCTGCTCGGACCACTAATTTCGCGACCAGCCTGCTGTTGGACCGGTCAAACGAGCACTTGAGAAGGTGTTAGGCGGCTCGCGGCTGCGCTAACCTTGTTCTTCTTTTGCGTGGGTGGTTGCAACGTATGTAAACAAATTCGTATAGTTATGCGATCACTATGTGGCGAGAAGGTGATCTGTACGGTAAACAGGATGAAAGAAGATCGTAGTTGCGGTCGTAGATGCTCGTCAAATAAACAACTTTTGCCACAACGGGGCCAGTTCAAGGCAGTCTCCACCTTTATGGCAAACATTGGGGACTTCTTGGAGGTTCTGATGATTTATTCCAGAAATCCACCAAAATCCTTCATTTTTTCCAAATATGAATCATACATGAACAAAAAAGAGCATAAAGTCCAGAACAGTGGGAAACAAGGACAAGGCGATCTATACGTGGAACTACTGTGACTTAGTTCTGAATAAAATTCAGATCCAGATAATTTCTAAATTCTGGAATTTTTTCCTATTTTTTTTAGCTGTTGGCGTCGATAACGTGTTTATACTGCTGTCGGCATGGCGATCATCGCCATCACAAGCGTCATTGGAGAAACGAATGGAGGAGACGTTCGCTGATGCTGGAGTCTCAATTACGGTCACGTCGTTAACCGATTTTATTTCCTTCGCCGTCGGATGTGCCACTCCGTTTCCGAGTGTCCAGGTAACGATTCTGAACCGCTTTCTTAACTTTTCCCGTTATTTCCAATGAGGAGTATAGTCGCCAAGAAACTGAGGAAATCCAACTAGAAATTTGTTGAGTTACGAGAGTATGACAGAACTTTCATAACAATTCCAATTCGAAATAATTGGGGAATGTATAGGCGGAATCAAAAATTATCTACATTGTTGAAATCAAAATTTTCAAAAAAAAATATGAAAATAGTAGGTCTAATAAAGAAATAATATATGTATAGCGGAAATATAAAATGAATGAATGAATGAATGAATGAATAGTGGATGAAAATATAATAAAGTATAACGAAAATAAATATTATAATGACTATACATTTACAAACAGTGTAGAACTTTCCTGCTCGCGGACCTGGGTAAAGATTCACAAGAGAATTAATTCGGGAACAGGGAACAAGGGAACCTCGTCTCCGTACCCAGAGCCTTCATTTTTCACGAGGTGTTCCCTAGACCCCTATTTTTTTAGCCTACCTGAGCATTTAATAGACGTCCTTGAAATCTTGAATGGAATAAAATTAGTACTTCCTTTATTTTTATACGTCTCTATGCATCTATTGTTCAAATTTCACCAGAAATTTAGCTTTGAACGTCATTTACTTAACGTAGAGGGATTTTTGGGAATAGCCAGTCAAACTTCTCTATTTATACGGTATTATCTACAGCACCGTCATACACAATTGCTTATTTCCTTTCCTTTAATACGAAAATATGCACTATGATACAAAAAAACTGACCACCACCACTTTTCCCTCTGTCGTTCGTCCTTGAATTCCACTTTTTTCTCTTTTTTTCCACACAAATACTGCACAAACGTAAAGAAAAACAGGAGATCAACATTTCCTTCCATTTCTGCACTTTTTGAAACGGTGAAGTCGATGAATTTTTTGCCTTCGAATTAATAAATAAATATAGTTGGAGTATATAAAGAAAATGATAAAAATCATCTAAATCAAAACTAGACTTAATTCAAGACGAACGGAGCAATAAGTTGCTAAGAAGAAACAAATAAAAAAAATAATAATAAACAAATTAAAATAACTGCGAAATCCCTCAAAATCTGCCCAGCGGCACTATTAAGAAGCACTAGTAAGAAGATATGAAAAGAGATAAAATAGACTAATAGAATTATATTCTCACCAGTAGGATCATTTTATTCCCGAGACCGTTACCTTCTTAAGAAGATCCATGTTCCTTACAAAAAGAAAAAATTGAAAGGAAACTTTCCGAATGTAAGCAAGGAAATTCTTCGAATCGAATCTGCCTCTGGAAATTCTTGGAAATTGGAAAGGAAATTCTTCGAATCGAAGTTACCAATCACTTCAGAATATTAATATCCACATTTCATACTACAAATGGAATAGGTTCACTTTCCATGAATTGACAAAAAAAAATCAATAATCCAATTCGACAGTGATTTTTCCGTTTTTTCAAGATGTTCTGTGCGTATGCTGTCACTGCTGTGGTGTTCACCTACATCTATCAGTTGACGTTCTTCGCTGGGATCATGGTCTACACGAATAGGAGAGAAATGGACAACAGAAATTGTTTAACATTTCGAAAAATTAAAAAAGAGACAGGTAATTTTTCCCCAAAAAAAATGTTTGAAATCAATCTAAAGAAGTTCAAACAAAAAAAATATTTAGATTGGACGAAAGTAGGTGAAGATCGAAGTTTCGAGAAGAATCACGTATTGTCGCAGTTCTTCCGCACCACCTATTCGGATATGTTGTTGAATCCTTTCGTCAGAGCACTGATAATTATAACTTTTCTAGGATACTTGGTAAGAAAAGTTTTTTCTTAAGAAAATCCCACTTTGATTTTCATGTTATATCAGAAACACGAACTGTTGTTCACTTATTTGTTTCGTAATATTTATTGTTTATAATTTAACGATTCATTTATTCTATATTTAGTCATTCATTATTTAATTTATTTACACCTATTTTACTTAATAGTGTTCAATTCATAATACTTTGATGACAACGCAAAAATCAATAAAATACCAATCAATGAAGCAATGTCGATAGAATAAACCATACCCGAAAAAAATGACGTCATTCCCAGTGAAACTGTTCATTTGTCTAGGCCATAGCCACCTGGGGATGCACAGAAGTGAAACTCGGACTCGAACCGAACGACCTACTCCCGGATAACTCGTACGGGAAACGAACGCTACAACTTGCGGAGAAGTACTTTTCAGGTGAATACGGTATTACAACGTGCTGCTATACGCATTTCTACTTTTTCCACTTCACCAAGTTTCAGATTACGGTAGCAGTCTACATGTGTGGATGTATAATCTCTCAAAAGTCGACTACGGTACACGACGAATGTGGATGGTGTTGAACAAAGAAATTGAACTCTATGAGCATACGGAGTTCAGTGGCGAAGCTGATTCTTGGTAAGGTCGTGCAATTGCAGGAATTCGAAGCTACAGTACGCCGAAGTTCTTCCGCGTTTTCGGGATTTTTTTCTACCGTTCACCTAGTTAGCTGTCATTTTTTGCAGGCTTCGGACTTTTCTCGCTTTCATCAAGCAATCCGGACTCCTTCTTACTCAGGACAATTTCGTGTACATTCTTCGGAATGTCTTCTTGGCTCAGCCGCAGTTTGGCAAATATCGGCGGTATGTGTGATATTTCATGAATCATTTCACGAATTTGGTGTTAGTCTGGGGTTCCCAGGGATGGGACCTTTTAATTACCATGTAGGTCCCATAGTCGTACGTACTTCATCAGCAGACAGACTTGGTGGGGAACCTAACCAGTACAGAGCAATTAAAGCGAAAATGAATAATATATAAAAATAGACTAGAAATATTACACAAGAATAGCCTAGAAAATAAGATGTTAGAGTAATTATTTTACGAATTTGGTGTTAGCCTGGGGTTCCCTCTTTTCTTTTCCTTTTTCTTTTTCTTTCTTTTTCTTTTTTTCTGGGTTTTAATAATTGAATAGCAACACAACTAAAAGCCAAAATTGCTGCAAAGCGCCCAACTTTTAGATCTTAAAACATTTATGCTTGGATAATAAGAGTAGAATATTCAGGATAAAGGCATATACGAGTAAGGACCAGAACAAAACACACTTCTTATGAGTGTTATAAAAAACGTACAGAAAGATTTTTTAATCATATATTTTAAGAGACCCTAAAAATAGAAACAGAAATTGGTTTAAAACAGAAAAAAAAAGTATTTTACCGAAATAATTGAATAATTTTTCCCCGAATATTACTTCAATAAGGTGGCGACTATCATTTTGTGCACTTCACCCGCTATGCGTAGCTTTGTTTAAACGTAAGAAACGCCAAAAAAAGTAGGAGTGTAGTTTTTTCTGCTGTATGGGAGAAAAGCTTCTGCCTTTTTGAAAAAAACGAGAGGTTACCTTAAGGAGGAAACAAAGCTACGCATGCATAATTTAAAAATCGAAGCAACCTCTACTTTTCTCGTGAAAAAAGCAGAAGCTTTCAGGAATAAAACTGATCGCTTCTTCACTATTGAATAATTTTCCTAGAACTAAGCACACAATCCTAATATTTCGTTAAAAGTAGAAGTAGAGAATTAGGGTGTTGTAAATTAGGAAACTTCTTCCTACTCATGTCTAAGTCTCTAACGAAAATAGCGTAAATTAGCTAAAGTTGTAGGTTATAATGTACGAGTAGAATTAAAAAAGTTTATTCATACTTTACGGGGTTTCAAGTAAAATTTTCGACAAAGTGTATCTGTTCAGAAGACCATTTTTTTACTTATTTTTTTTATTTTTCTACAATCTACACGGCACGGAATCTACACGGCTCTAGTTTTTTTTTTTTATCGGAGCGTAAACTGTAATTATTTTGCTCTTATTCGACTACAACCTAGTCAAATCATAATCAATTTTTCCAGGATTTTTAGGCTAAATTTTCACAAATCTACAGTAATCACTTCACCTAAAGTCATTCGACAGAGTATTCAGTGTTTTTTCTTAAAACGCTTTTCTTTTTTTATTCTTCTAGAATCTATACGGCTCTAGTTTGATTTTATCGGAGCGTAAATTGTAATTATTTTGCTCTTATTCGACTACAACCTAGTCAAATCACTATCAATTTTTCCTGGATTTTTGAGGCTAAATTTTCACAAATCTACAGTCATCATGTATCTTCTAATTCTTATATCTATATTTTCCGAGTACATCCGAAGGGTTTCTTTTGTTTTCAGCGACGTTGTCTTTGACGAACGCAGCGCCTCATTGTATGCCTCACGAGTCCCAGTCCAACTCAGACATGTTGGATCAGCGAACCAAAGCAGAGCAATGCATCTGTTCAGAAGACTAGCTGAGACCAGTGAAATCCCCACCGGAGTCTATGCGGACTTTTTCCAGGTGCGCACTGGAACTACCGTATTCTACCTATAGTTACCGTATCCGAGCGCATTCTCATTCGAAATGTTTCAGTTTGCTGAGCAATATAACGCCGTTCTACCCGGAACATTGTCTTCTATTGCCTATGCAGGAGGAGCAGTGGTGATCGTTTCTCTGTTGTTGATCCCTGAACCAGTGGCCAGTCTATGGGTGAGCGAGAGATTTAAATACAGTTTCACTACAAAAATATCGCCTTAAGGTTATTCTAAAATACATAGATTAGACCTGAATCTTGCACAAGGAAAGTGGAAGTACTGTATCGTTCACTTTACCTAAATTTATTCTGCGCCTAACAAATCTCTCTAGGCTGAGCAGCATAAAATAATTATATCTGTGGAAAAATTTAAAATTCGAGCGCGTTTTTCCTGTCTCGGCTGGATATTTTTTTTCTAGTTTTTTTTCTATTTTTTCCATATTTTTACCAAAAACGATCAGATTAGTGAAAACGTTGGCCGCACTTGAGAAATGTGCAGTGTCGAACTTGTTCGACTTGAAAAGTCTTCGGGAAAATATGAGAGAAAAATAAAAAAAAGACTAACGAATGTATAGGAAATCCGAAGTTTAGTAGAAAGTGTAGGTTCTCTTTACGGTACGCAAAATTCTAGCAGATCTTGTATCGATTGCGGAACTCATGGTGCGTACATAGATGAACAGAGACTGTAGAACTGTCCCGGAAGTGTTCATCTTTTACTACGGCTTTAGGTTCCCGCCTATGGATACCCCTTTAGAATATCTTCATTCCTATCGATAACGTCGGAAGCGTATGAATTAATTTTGAAGTTCTTGCGGGAATTGGGGATCGACTGCTAAAACTACAAATTTCGAAGATAATTTTCGCAGTAATAATGATCCACGAAATCAATCAATATCATGGAGAGCATGGGGAAGTACTGTTGATCCTTCGCCGTACTATCGTAGATGTCTGCAAGGTCGAACACCATTCATCCTGACATTTTTAGGACCAACATTTGCGAAACAACAATAATTTATGGAAAATCATGCAAAATTGCGATCCCACCAAACATCATTGTTCTTAATGTTTGACGTCGGACGAAATCCACTTTTTTTCATCCAAAAACTCTTCAACTACACAATTTTAGGTGTCCTTTTCGATCATTTCAATCAACGTTGGAATCCTTGGTTTTATGACGTTCTGGAATGTTCGCTTGGATTTTATCAGTATGGTCACAATCGTGATGTCAATCGGGTTCTGTGTGGATTTCGCTGCTCATCTAGCCTATAATTTCGCTAAGGTAAGAACACTTCATAACTGGAACGTGTCTTAACTTCAAAACTGCCCTACTTTTTTTGAAATTAAATTAGCTTATATGACTTTGGGGCCCTCCTCTCCTTTGCGACTTGTTGCTCCACAATAAATTGGGAATTCATGAATTCATAAATTTGCTACTTTCAGGGTAAGAACCTCCCAGCGTCGGATCGTATGCGCAACGCACTCTACGCTGTAGGTGCTCCGATCCTACAAAGTGCCACATCCACTATTCTCGGCGTGTCGTTCCTAGCCTCAGCCGAATCCTACGTTTTCAGGAGCTTCCTGAAAACAATCTTTCTGGTAATTTTGTTGGGTAAGTGGAAATGTGCGTAATTTTTCGAAACTAAACGGAAAATGATCTATAATCCCCGTTCTTCAGGCGTTCTTCATGGTCTTGTCATCCTACCCGTACTTTTAACGATGTTCCATTGTTCCGGTAGCATCGGCGACGACGACGACGAGAGCAAAACGACCAAAACCGATACGAAGACCGCTTCATCGTCCGCGGCGTCCTCGAACGCGTCGCCACCGATAAAATACCTCTCGAACCCGGATCTAATCAAATTCCCACCATCTGACTATCCGCTCGCCTATCTGGAATACGGAAAAGACCTCGGCCGTCCGCCTGACTATCACGAAGCAGCGCCACCGTATCCGATGCGCGCACGTCTTAAGAAGTATCCGAGGATTCGTGAAGCGCATACGGCCGCTGCCGATCGTGAAGCCGAGTATTGCTACCATAATCCTACGATGCAACCACGGTGACGTTACCGTAGTAGTAAATTTATCCGTTCCTCCTCGTGCCAAAAGTATTCACCGTCTTTAAATTCGTGTCTTTCTCATACACCGGTATTTTAGGTTTATTTTTCTTTTTGTTTTCGTTTTCTTAGGTCATAATGATGCGATTTTTCCATTTAGAAGCTCTTTCCGAATTTTGAGCGTGTTCATCGGATCTTTCTTTGAGTTATGTTTCTTTGAGTTTCTTTGAGTTATGCTCGTGCCATGATAACTTATTGACCTTTTGATCTTTGCTATATATTTTGCACAATGGTTCTGGTTTTTTCTGCACATCATGGTGACTTGTTTTTGTTTTGCTCAAAATAATAATCATTGCAATAAATTTTTCTCCTTTATCCTCATTTTTTCTCATCGAAGGTTTGGAGTGAGCAGCAATGTTGCTCCGATTGACGAAAGCTTAGTCGAGTAATTCCAAGAAGGAGTTCCTCTAATATGAACTTCATTGTTGTTCCTATAAATATCCAAAAATTGGAGAAAGAATGTGAATTTCCATGAAATCTTGGTCCTATAATTTTCGAAGTTTTTGTCGTGTGCGTGAGGAGCTCCGAATTTTCAGTCTCTCCTCTGTACTATGATATTTACACTGTTGTATTATTTGCTGTGCGCAGAAGCAACAAAACATTGTTATCCTGAAAATAGAAAATATGAAACAGATGGTCAAGTCAGTGTTTTTATCCTCCCAGACAAATCCTGCACCAAAATATATCTGTGCAACCTTGAAGGACGAAAGGCTTGGTTGTTACTAGAGCGGTTCCGACCTATCAACCATCGCAGTCACAACCAGGGTCAAGCGTGTGTTGAGGATTTTTCAACAGGGGGGGGGAGGGGTGGGGTGTCGTAAGAGAGGGTCGAAAAATTGGGAAAAAAATTAGAGTAGTTGTCAGAAAATCAGACAAAAATGAAAGGAGCAAAGAGAAAAAGAAGACGGGATTGTCGATTTTAAATAAACACGTATTAAGGCGTACAAAATTTAATGTAATTTAGGTATACAACATTGAGCAGAAAAACAAAATTGAAAACAGCCTTTTTTTCAGACGTAGTGCTGTTGAAGGAGGATCAGCAGTGAATGGCATGTTTTCACCGCATATCAGAAGATAATCACAACTGAAACATACTCCGAGTTTTTTCAGATCCCGATATCTGCGACTAAAAAGTGGAGGAGTTGTCTCAAGGAAGAAAAAACGTTAATTATGCATATTCAGTACTTGAGTTCGAAATAAATTCGTCTAATATTTGAATAAACGATTGAAGAAGACTCGAAGAAGCGGTTGAGGAAGAATATTGTAGCATAAACAACTAAACTAAAAAGAGGGTACACAAACCACAAAATGATTCTTAGAAAATTAGTTCTTCATAATTCTGGTAATAAAACTAGTGTGCTTTTTGAGCCAATCTCGAAAACTGACGACTTAGAATTTTATTGTTGCCTTAGTTTAAGCTTGATGACTTGAGCGGAGTCGCTTCGCTGGCTCAAACCGTGCAAAATCATATGTCGTCGTACGTGCAAGGCGATAAGGTAGTTCACATTTCCTGAACGAAACGTTCGTAGACAAAAGAAGCGTACCGGTGGAAATAGCATCCATTCTGATACATCAAGATTTCTATGGACAAGTCTCTCGGTTACTTTTGAATTAGCAAAAACAATTAAAATTCTGAATAAATGTGATGCATAATAAATAACGTGATAAAAAGTTGTGGTGGTGAAATAGAAAACCAATCATTTTAAATGCAATTTGCTGCCTAGAAGTTCTGATCCCTTCAAAAAATCGACTTGTTATCAAAGCTAAGCACTACAAAATTGTGTGTTACTACTTTGTATGAAAGAAATGAGACCAACCAGGGGTAACTTCGTATTGAGTACTAAGAGACCATAGGAGGGTTCATTCATAGCTTCAACAGTGCGGCACTCTTCCGTTGCAGCCAATTCAATATATTGAAGATGAGCAGTTGTTCGGAAACGTAGCGTCGAAAATTCGCTTAGGAACGGATGACAAACTTGATGACAAACGACGTCTTTAGAAGCTAGCAGAAGTATAAGAGCACTAAGTAAAAGTAGAAGCATAATAGCATAATGAAAAGTAAGTACGCTGCCTCAAGTTGGTAAATGTAGTGCAGATAAGGTGTTTCATGCGCGATCTTTCCCCATCGATCGTATATTTATGCGCGATTACAAAGATTTAGATAAGGACATCTGTTAATTGGCTATTCCGTATTTTGAAAAAGGCATGATGAGAGATCAAGTGGGGGTTTGGTGACGCGATGCGATGTCTCGTTATTTTTAATGTGACGGTCAGGAATCCCTGTCAAAAGGGATATTTTTGCATTTAGCGTAAAAGAATTCAAAGAGCTCATTTCTCATCCGACAGGGATGAATTTCTTACTTTTACTAGAAAAGGCAATTTTGATGCTGCTCCTGAGCAGAAAAAAAAAGACATCCACAGGCGCGGTTAGAGTTAAAATTAGTACAAAGTAGGCTCCACGAGTTTCCAAATATCGACGCCCAAAGTGAGTTTCATGCACTAAACCTGGCTGCGAACTGTAGGAGGAGAGACTTCTACTATATTTCTGCAAAGTTTGGTGCCTCTAGCTTTCCTAGTCTTTTTGAAACCTAGTTGCGAAAAACCCCATTTTTTGCTTTTTGCTCAAATTTTCAAGTTTTTCTCAACTAGCTTTAGAGAGAACCAGAACACCTACAGAAACCAAAACTTGCAGTTAACGGGTTTCCTTGAATTTTTCAACGGCGCTACGGTGATCTCACAATGGTAAAAAGTGAAGAATCTCAGATTTTCGGCAACGCGTCAAAATCTGTATGAATTCAAACAAATTCCAGTAACTCAGGTCGCAGTTTATAAAGACGAATTCGGTTTGAAGTTTGTTATAGAGGAAGATTTTTGCTATCATAATTTGTTTTTACTTCTTTTACAGGTAGTTTTCATTCTCAACTAGGTTTCAAAAAAAAACCAGACGGTCTCTGAAAAAGAATTTTTAACCATTCATAGCGCAAATCTTCCTTTACAGAACACAGCCACTTTTGTCTTCTTCCGTCTCTTCATTATTTCATTATTCATGTTTATTTCAAGCTAACAAAATCCGACCTGTCCAGCAGTAATTTCCAATTAAGGCCTGGTTCTAATAGCTAAAACAACTTCTATATAACACTTATATGTGGCAAACAGTGCTCCGAATACAATTTCAAAAAACTGCCGGTGAAACGTTCATCTCAATGATTCTTTTTCGGTAATGCAAAAATCTAGATTCCGGTGGGATCGAACTATTTATCGTCTGTAATCACTGTCAGTGAGTGAAATTGTGTGTAGAATGTAGAAAATAGTGAGGAAATGCTTTCAGGATGTGATCTGCGTTGGCATCATTTGTTTTTTCCATTTGCAAAGATAGAAAAATTTCGTGATTGAAGTTATGGTCATCTCTTTATCAATGTCAAACACTACAATTGTGTTGCCGAATGCCATTGAGAGCTCACTCATCTTTTCAAATTATATGTCTACATATGTACTGACACACTTCTAATTCTTGCAGTAGTGTATACCTCGTACTAATCCGAGCAAATATACCTGGAGGATATTCTTGGTGAGTAGCCAATGTGATATGGGTTGCGGCCTACCCGTAGCATCTTTGACAATCTGACTGCCTTCTAGTTCGTCTTTCTTTATTATCTTGACACGTCTTTTAATCTTCTCGCCTAATGATAACCATTTATCTATCTAAATCTGAATCTATCTAACAAATGCTTCTGATCTTCTATTTAACACTTAACTAATTGCAGTATTTACATTTGTATCACGATATTTCCGCCCTATCTACTGAGAAGAGTTTTATACGTTTAATGAGATTAACTCCGAACCAAGGACTTCAGCCAAGTGGCTGGCAAAGAAAAAACAGTTGAGAGATGCATGGCTCACTTCTCCACCTACGACGACGAAAGCTGCACTCTCGGATCAATCCTATGCACGGCGTATCGCAACACTCGGATCTTTTGTTTTGATTACACTACACACGCTATGTTTTCTGCTATCATCATCATTTTTGCTCAGATTTTCGCTGTGAGACGAAGAGGGCAAAGGAATGTGACCGTGAACTCCAGCAACATGTGGAGCTAATCGAGCTGTCTCTTCGCTCGAGGTCCTTGCTGCTCGAAATAGAAAATTGTAAGCGTTTGTTAGATTAATTAGATAGATAGATATGTAAGGTCCAATAAACATCTTTCTGTGTTGTCTTCCCACTACACCGTTCAACATCTCCACACGAGCTACTTGGAACACATTATTATTACAGAAATTCTACAGAAAATCAAACAAAACAATCAAACACAATATTCTAACCGTTTCTAGATCACTGCATCGAGAGTTTGAATGTTCTTTTACCTCGATTATTATTCTTGACGTCACGCGGCATCTTGAACATATGAATACGTGCCTTCGACCGAGATGTGGAGGTCAATATAATTTGTTAAGCACCCTATCGTTCTTTCATCACAAAAAATCAAATTCTTCCGAAAAAATGAAAAAAGGTCGACTTCAATGCCGTATAACGAGATGTTTTCCTACATCTCGTATTCAAATAGGTGCAGAATACATACATGCACACATCATTATCCATAAAAAGAAGGAGATCCTGACTCACACCATTCAATGCAAAGTCATGATATGAGCAATGATGACTAATGTGTTCTATATAAAGTCAGGAGTCACCCGTTATTTTCAATTTTGAGGATGTTGCACTTTGTGTTTCGGCTTTTCCTTCTCTTTGCTGTTCTCGCTTCCGTACAAGCTTGCGATTGCAGCAACCTGAAACCAGGTAACGACCATTTCTTTTTGAGCAGAATTAAACATATTAGTGACTGCAGGGGAATTATGACCACTTTCTGCTTTTCACGACTTGTTGCCAAGCCTCTTACTGTTTCTCATTCAGACTCATTTTAGGTAAATGTTGCACTAACTGGCGTGGACAATCGTGCTGCCATTTCCGAAAGAGGAGAGCCGTAGAGGATGTGTATGGCAAACGCTTCGAAGAGCTGCGTTACGCGCAAGAAACAGATCCAGACGAAAACTAATTGAATTTTTCCCTTCCCCAATAAATTCTAATTGTATGAACAAACACAGACATAGCCTTAGAAGTCTCTGTTACCCCTCTGTTACTGGAGAATCTCATATAATTTGCATATTTCGGAACTATCTCGATTGATTTGGGTCCTTAGGTTTTGGAGTTGGAGGAGGAAGGTCTTGGCATCAACAATTTAAGTTACCCAGCAAGATCTGAGCAACCTGAGATTTGATCCCCTCCCATCGGTTGCAATACCTTCCGACGTCTGAGACGGCAGGGTCCGGTGTGCAGGCTAATGAGGCAGTGAATATGCTGGAGTGGCGCGAAGATTTTTCTCCAAAACTAAGCAGCCCTGCATTGCGAGCATAGCTTCCACCACTGGATCAGAGAGCGAACGTGCGACATTTTGCTGAGAAAAAAATGTTGGTGAATCTTAGCAGTGGTTTATTTTTTTATTTTCATGATCATTATGAATCATCATATCGTAAGCGACTGTTTGGACTCAGCTTCAGAGGGGAACCTTTAAAATCAATTAGATCAATAAGTAATATATGAAGTGTCTGGCGTTAATCAATCCGCATGGGATGCGTCACCTCGTTCACTTCAAGCATTTGAGGTTTACGAACGTGTAACTGATCTATATAATGACTTGCGGGGCTAGCCGATGTGTCAAGTCAGTGCTTCTATCCTCCCAGACAAGTCCAAGAATCCAAGGTACCAATTTATCGACCTCGGAAGGAAGAAAGGTTTCGTTGGCACTACGGCGGAATCAAACCTCCGATCGATCATGCTGGAGCCGCAGCTAAACCCCTTACCGACTGCACTGCAACGCCACCTTCAGTAAATATCCATATTAAAATTATCGCTAGCAGAATGATTGGCAGAAGAGAAAAACGGTAGACATAATCGACCGAGATCGTTGTCATCCTCCTCGCGCCCACAAAAAGGTCTGTGATCGATCATGTCATAGAATCGACCGTAGATTGATTCTATGCAGCAAAAGACTGTATTTTCTGGGATGACATGATCCATTAGCGGTGAAAAGATCATTGTGTCGAATGCGGAGAAGACCATACTTTCTTGTTACGAAGACTTGACTTTGGATTAACTTCCAAAACGAAAAAATTGCAACAAAATCCTACTTTTAAGGGGAAAACCAACTTTTCAGTATTCTTAATAAAAATGATGAATTAGAGGTGAGCATAGCACGAGTAGCGTTCGAAAAGAATGCTGTGGATGAACCATAGATGTGCCAACCCTAGTGCTAACCAAGGCTTTTATCCCTCCGAGGTGGATTAATTGGCGCCAGACTAGGCCGACATTTCGGCTTTTCCCACTCAGAACGCTAGCTAAGAGTAAACCACTGTTAAGATTCACCAACATTTTTTTCTCAGCAAAATGTCGCAAGATCGCTCCCTGATCCAGTGGTGGAAGGTATGCTCGCAATGCAGGGCTGCTTAGTTTTGGAGAAAAATCTTCGCGCCACTCCAGCATATTTATTGCCTCAGTAGCCTGCACACTGGACCCTGCCGTCTCAGACGTCGGAAGGTATTGCAACCGATGGGAGGGGATCAAATCTCAGGTTGCTCAGGGGGTAACTTAAATTGTTGATGCCAAGACCTTCCTCCTCCAACTCCAAAACCTAAGGACCCAAATCAATCGAGATAGTTCCGAAATATGCAAATTATATGAGATTCTCCAGTAACAGAGGGGTAACAGAGACTTCTAAGGCTATGTCTGTGTTTGTTCATACAATTAGAATTTATTGGGGAAGGGAAAAATTCAATTAGTTTTCGTCTGGATCTGTTTCTTGCGCGTAACGCAGCTCTTCGAAGCGTTTGCCATACACATCCTCTACGGCTCTCCTCTTTCGGAAATGGCAGCACGATTGTCCACGCCAGTTAGTGCAACATTTACCTAAAATGAGTCTGAATGAGAAACAGTAAGAGGCTTGGCAACAAGTCGTGAAAAGCAGAAAGTGGTCATAATTCCCCTGCAGTCACTAATATGTTTAATTCTGCTCAAAAAGAAATGGTCGTTACCTGGTTTCAGGTTGCTGCAATCGCAAGCTTGCACGGAAGCGAGAACAGCAAAGAGAAGGAAAAGCCGAAACACAAAGTGCAACATCCTCAAAATTACGAAAATAACGGGTGATTCCCGACTTTATATAGAACACATTAGTCATCATTGCTCATATCATGACTTTGCATTGAATGGTATGAGTCAGGATCTCCTTCTTTTTATGGATAGTAATGTGTGCATGCATGTGTTGTGCACCTATTTGAATGACGAGATGTAGGGCAACATCTCGTCATACGGCATTGAAGTTGAGTTTTTTCATTTTTTCGGAAGAATTTGATTTTTTGTGATGAAAGAACGATAGGGTGCTTAGCAAATTACATCGACCTCCACAACTCGGTCGAATCGTTCGTTAGATGCCCTCATCAGAAAGTAGCAAATAATTTTTTGCCTTCTTGATCTGTTTGACAAAATAACTTCGAACAAAATCGTGCATAAAAGACAGCTAGACAATATCAACTGGAAGAAATCAACTGGAATGGATCAAGGAGCTATATATTTGTGGATAATGGAGAAAACGTCCTCATTGTTGTAGAGTTGTTCAGTTATTTTCTCCATCTTTCACTGATGAAAAATCCTGTAGTTGTTTTCTACACATTAAAAAAGTCAGAAAGTTCCGTTTATGTATGAACTCGAACGAATGAATGTAAATATGTCCCTGAAAAGAGCTGAAAATTTTCTTACGGTCTCAGAGATAAAGTTATTGTTTTGCAGAAGAACTGTCCTATTTTTTCTCGAGAAAATAAAGTTTCATTGCTTTCCACGGCACAATCTATGCAATAACAATAAATAAATTGTAGCTAGAAATAAAAATGACAAGGAGACGGTTGCAATTTGAACGTTAAATGTTTTTTTTTTCTGCAAAATGAAATGCAAAAATGAACTTTGTGTGAAAAACGTTCTAAAAAGTTTAAGAAATTTATGATTTGTGGAATTTTAATGCAACTCCTGCGGAAGCATGCAATCGATGGAGAATAATCGGGGGAATGAGTTGAAATTAAACGTATCTCCAAAAGAAAAACTGAAGATTCGAGCACAAGATTTCGATTAAACCTTTTTTTTCACTTCAGCTGTTCAGCACTTCCACCTTTTTTATTATAATTCGTCGTATAGTACTATCAAAAAGGATAAATAATAAGTAAATTATAGACTACATAATTAGTTAATGATAATTAGTAAGTTAATTGTAGATGATTATAGTAAATTATAGTAAATAAATATGTAAGACTAGCATTAAAAAAGGATGTCAGGGTGAGCAAAAGTGGCTGGCAAAAAAAAAAGACTTTTATTATTCGAAATTATATTATTCGAAATTGTATTTATATTAACGGTTTTTCCTTGGAAGGGTCGAATGCAATCAGAAAAAATATGGATATGGGTAGGATTTGAATTTAACGATGTTAGCGATCTACGAAAAAGATTGAAAAAATCTGTTCAAAGTGAAAGTGTGCAAAAAATAATCACTCTTTGTTGCTTGTTATTTTGCACTTCAATACCATTCTCTCCACACATCCCTATCAAAGCGCCGTAAATCTGTTATTTTTGAGCAGCAAATATATCTATCCCATTGGAAATTAGTCTCGATGGTGAAGAATCGACGAAAAAATGCCATATGACTCGACCAATGGTAGGAAACTAAAAAGTTGATATACGGACCTGTTACTCTTACACAGGCGACAAAAAGGAATGGCAGACGAATATAAATTGTCCGCAGATTGTTCCAGAAATAGCTGGTGTAATCGATCCCGTGCAAAAACTGCGGAAGGTAATAGATGTTCAGGAGTAGTGGAAAAATATGATGCCAGCGGTAATTAAACAAAACACCCATTGTTGTTGTAAACGATCGTCGATTTTTCTCAGTGTCAAGTTCGAAGAGGAAATGTGAACGGTGTGAAGTTTACTCTCGAGCTATGCCTGGATAAACAAAGATAACAGCAATTTTTTTCCGATTTTTCTCTACAAATTATGCGTGTTGAGGAAAATCGAGGAAAGAAACGAATAGAATAATCTTTTCGAGAGATTTTGGAAATGAAATGGGACCCTGGTGAGGCTTTGCGAAAAGAAGAGATTTGTGTTCAGTAGGACATATAGGTATCAGTCACGGTTCTCGCATAAATGAACATTGGGCCTCTACTCTGGTGGTCTTAATGAAGTCGAGCGTGAATGAATGATGTTTGGTAACGCAACACCTTCACTGTCATTTTTGATGCCATCTAATAGATCAAAAATCTCCAAATTCATGTTTGCCGCATCGAATGCACTTTCTCCACCCAACTAGCACTATTCTTGAGAGGCAAGTGCCGTAATTTAAAGGGACGAGATTGACGTAGTCCGGAAACCGCAGGAAACTCGTAGAATTCGGGTTAGACTACGGAACTCAGGGTAGCTCCGCTCAACTTCCCCTAGTCGTCGTAAAATGCGGCCTGAGAACGGGATTTTTTCCGACGAGGTACGTTAGAACACGTCCCCTGCACACGTTCTGGTCCCCTCGGCCGTCTTCTCATTGGTTTTACTTGAACAGAATGTGAGGAGGCATCATCGATATTCGACCGCTCGTTCACGGACGCAGAGCATGCACAGAGTGGTGCGTTTCAAATTACCTCGTAGGGAGGAACACCGTGTTTCACACCGTCGTTATTATGACGATTAAAGCAAGTTTAGCGAAGGCACGCTGGGTTCCATGATCTACAAACCGAACTGTACGGGTTCCCTGGAGCTTCCGTAACAGGTCAGTTTCGTGACACGCTGCTTTTTGCGAAATGAATGGCGAAGCCTAGTTGTTCATAAATTGGTACCAGACTTCTCTGGGTGGGAAACACTGACTTGATACATCGACTCCGCTAGTCGTATCGGAATGCATACGCTTTCATAAATGCACGGGTGTGAGAGTGATCCCAAACAAACAAGAAAAAGTTCTTGAGAAATTGCCTTGAAGTTCCCCGGATAAAAAATTCTGCCAAAAATCTTGGGCTATGAAGGTCAAGAAAGGTGAAAAGGTAAAGTACTTAGCGTTGATCAATCCGTCTGGGTCATGTTCATCTGCAAAGCACGAGAATTCACGAGAAAGCACGGGAAACTTCAAGGAGTGTAGCATAAACTGTAATTTTTCAAGAACTTTTTGTTTTTTGTTTGGGACTTTTCTCACATTTGAGGACACACACTGCTGTTATAAAACGTATGATGTACGTAGTCTTAGATGGTCTGATTTTGAAAACGATCTAATTGGGATCCTATGCTTTGCGGAATACTCGTTTTAGTTTGGTTAGTGATCCATTGTAGAACGCTTGCCATGATTTATTAATCAGTCCGGGACCCTGTTCTATAAAAGAAAACCAGATTAACTATATTGCGCATGGATGATTTGTGTCCCAAGCCAACCAAAATACAGTGTCCCATTCGTTTAGCTTTTTTTTACTGTTGATGTAACACTGAACTAGTTTGCAAAACAATAAATTGGTTTCAGCCCAACTCTAGAGGTTACATTTATTTATTTGTTTGGAAAGTGTAGATATGCCATAAAAAAGAAGCAAAGTAGAGCGGAGCTCACTAAAAATTCGCCCAAGTTGTATACAACAAGGTTGGAGTTACATAGCACACTGTATTTTGGTTGACTAGCCATTCTCGTACTGCAGATGAAGGTGGGGAATTTTCACGCGAGATCATTTCCCCAAATCCCAAACCCTACAGTAAAACAACGGTTGTCATATTCTCTTGCTAATCACTTGTTCCAAAGGGCGGATGTGGCGAAGTCGGTCAAAGGTCCGCTGTACACGCGTCCACACGGTCCATGGTTCGAAATCGCCCGAGTGCAAACCGACCCCTTCATTCCTTCTTAATCGGTCGATAAATTGGTACCAGACCTGTCTAGGAGGAGAAAAAAACTGACTTGATCAACGTTTGGCCCCCCTTATATAGGACAACACGCGTTCCAAAACCTCAACGATTAAAAAACATCCAAACAGGATTGATACGTCATTGACTTTATCCTCTACTTTTTAATCACTCATTCGAGGTCTCTACTTGCCTAAATCTTCGTAAGACCCAGTTTCTTTTCGTAAGACTCTTCGTAAGACCTAGTTTTCCATGTTATTCGGAATTATTTTACGAAATGGAGAAGTAACGGGTGCCTTCCTAATTGTTTTTTACGGAAAGCGCTTCGCGTTGTCAAGGCACTTGAATAAACAATAATTTTAATCTCCCAATTACTTTTCAGTATTTGGCACATTTCACTGTCACCCACGACTGTGTTTCTCTTAAACCCTCGGCGGAACCTTTTTTTTCCTAAAACCTTTGACCCAAACTATTTTCACCACTGGGAATGTACTCCACACAGTTTCTCCCTCAAACCAGTTTCGCTCTGTCACACACTCACTAACGCTCAATCCTACACTGCCTCTTATTCGGGAGGCAATTTTCTCGTCACGAATCCAACATGCTGCAAAGAACTGACAGAATGTCAGATTCATCATTCGTAGACCATTGGTGGTCTGAAAAAATGAGACAAAATCCCGTTTTTGACAGTAATCACCAATACTAGTTACCCGGGTAGACAGCAGGGTAAGCCACTTTTTTAAAACCATTTTTTTTGGCTGATTCTGTTCTTCTCGCTAACTTTATGGTTCGATTTTTGATGCAGTTGGTCTTAGCGATGACTTCTTAATGTAGTAATGTAATAATAATATCATGCTAGATAATAACGTGCTCAGTCCATGTGTGTATGCGTTTGTTTGTTTGTGTGTGCTTCTTTGGTAGTTTTTTCCATATGGATTATGCTTGCTACTTTGTTCTGTGTGTGTTTGTTTTTTTTTTGTTGCCAAGAATTACAAATTTTTCGCTGTTCCAGCTTTCATGTTGTTGTGAAAAGAAAAAGTCGTAATCTAAACTTTCGTTTCTTGATCTTTTTTTCTTCGTGATGTCTAAGGTAAGATTTTGAACATGTTTTGGTCCCAGAAAAGTGAGATCGAGGAAGCACAGATCCAACGACGTCAAGTGATCAGGTTGGTGCCAAAAGGCGAGTTTTACAATGCTGAAGCAGTCTGCACGAGTCGCACAACATCAGATTGTGCTCCTGGAAAGGAGCAAAGATGGGTGGGACAGATTGCTTATTCATAAAATTCCATTCGCAATCTGAAAGCGAAATCAGCTCAATGCTTCATAAAGAAGATGACAAGTAAAAAAGGCGGGTAGGTGGTTCAGTTGTGTTAGCTATTCTTCGGAAGAGAAGAGAGAAGGAAGGGAAAGAAAGAAGAGATTGCTTAGTGTCAGATAGATGTGCCTATGTCAGAAGGCAAAAGGATGTGGTTATTGTTCTATACCCCACTCAGGCACACTGGCCCAGAAGATAGCAGAACGTATCCCACGGCATCAAGTAGATGCGCCGGTACCAATGAGTAGTAGAAGGAAGTGGAGCGGGAAGGGGGTGGCGGGAATAATGAAGTGAGAAGGGTTTCCTGCGGCCCTAATTGTCGAAATGTACCACGTATGTGCACTCCTCTCTGTGTTACACTCATATCCCTCCATTTCTTCAGAATTTTTCCACGCATACATAAATCCGCTTTGGTAGGAGCTAGCTGTTTACGTGATCTGACATAAGATTCTTGCTTTTGTCAGTATGGTGATGACTTTAACTTTATTTAGCACTATCATACCATTTCAATTGTTGGGAAAGAAGTTAAGAAAAGCTTCGATGCTACAGCCGTATAAAAGCAAGGAATATCTGTATACTAACAGACTATTTAAGTCTGTATAGGTGTGTGCATGTATTTGTATGAATCAAAACTCCAGACAACAGAGAGACGGTTCCTACGGTGTCGAATTGGTGCACCGGAGCCAGACGCCGATAAAATGTGGTGATATGGGTCGCGGATGGCGTGGAATTGGTGCGCCGACACCTGGGAATTGCACAGATGGCGCGACGGTGCAAAAACTGGAATCAGCGCAATTAATGGCTCATAGTACCGAGCAATAATTCCAAGTGAATTTGTTGAAAAATAAATGTCTTTTCATTACCGTGAGAACTGCATGTGTTGCGTTTCATCCCTTGCATTATTCCGCATGTTTATTCCTCTCCTCGTTTGCTTCAGGTTGGAAACAACCTTTTTCAGAAATTGGAAAATTGCATACAAACAACTGTTTAAATAGCAGCTGACAGATTACTTGATCTTACGTAGAACCCTAACTATGTCACTATGATGACGACGTTCACGTCATTAGACGTTGGCACATCATACTGTATTAACTGCTGGAGAAAAGGACGAAAATATCTAATAATTCGAATATTGTTTCCAAATTGTGAACGATAGAGAAAGAATGTAGGTGTAAAATCAAGTTTAAATACTCTCAAAGTCAAGCACTGACCTTTTTAGAAGGAAAACTACTAAATCTTTCATTAACGCTTGAACATCTTTTGGAAAAAAGGCGGAAAAACGCTGTTGGAAGGAGACAAATTCAATTCTGGAGCAAAAATTTGCAGAAATTTCTACAAATTTTGATTTTGATTAATCAATGAATGCGAACGAAGCAAGAACAAGAAGGATTCTGATTGATGGTAAAATTTAATTTAAACCTTGAGTATCATCTTTTCCATTTGGATCTCTATGATGATCCTCAATTTTGATATATAATTGATGATTTTTGACAATTTTTGCCGGTTGAACTTAATTCATCGTGCACCCTAATTCGCATATTTTTTAGTATGTAATTTTCCCAATTTTCTCATTTTCCCAATGACTGTTAGCATTAGTTCCACGAATTCAGTACTAACCCATCTCTAATTAATCAAAGTTGACAAAGAACTTAAAGAATGAAAGGTCAACGGTCTGGCTTTAATCATTCCGCTTCCGGATGCGCCAACAAGCTCGATTTCAACTCCGAATCGTTTAAAGGTACTTGACTATCACGAATTCGACATAGTGTAGAAACCCAATAGAAAACATAGATTTTTGGGTGTAAATTGCGAATATAAGCGTTCCACCGCTCAATTTCTTCTAATCTTCGAAAAAAAAAACGGCGTGAGAATGGCGTTTGTCCCTAGGGGGTACGATAGAGCGCGATACACTTAAGCATAGTTAGCTTGTCTCAGCAGGCTAGTCATTCCTTTAACAGGGGAACATAGGAATAGGCCGCTGAGGAGACCTCATTGATCCTCGACCGCTCGCTCGTGGATGCGGCGCGTGCACAATTCTGACGCGTTCTAACCTAACTCGTAACAACGAACACCGTTTCCCGCGCCGCTTTTTGAGGCGATTAGAAGAAATTGAGCAGAGCCACGTCCATATTCGTAATCTACACCCTGAACTCTATTTTTTCCATCAGGTTTCCACGCTACGTCAGTAGCACGACACGTCCCATTTAAGATTTCTGAACGCGTATGGGTTAGATACGACAAGCGGAGTCGATGTATCAAGTCAGTATTTCCCTCCCAGACACGTTTGGTACTTATCAACTTCGGAAGGAAGAAAGGCTTGGCTAGCTTAGGAGAAACGAACTTTCAAACAAACGGCAATGCAACTGCAGCCGAACTTCTTACCGACTACGTCATACCTGCCCTGTACATGACTTAGACCATCAAATTTCATTGAAGGCAGCGTATCGCGAAATTGACGTAAGTTACGGACGAAGTACGGAAGTTCCAGGGAACCCGTAGAGTTTGTGCTACGGGACCAAAGGTGGCTCCACCCCACTTCCCCTAATCGTCCTGAAAAACGGTGTAGAGACGGTGTTCTTCCTATGAGGTAAGTTGGGAGGCACCTCCTCTGTGCACTCTCCACGTCCATGAACGAGCGGTCGAAGAACAATTATGCATCCAGCCAACTTATTCAACTAAAACCAATGAATGGGTCACTGAGGGGACCCGAATGTCTGCAGGGGAACGTGTTCGTACGTACCTCCTCGAAACAAACGCACCGTTTTTCACGACGATTAGAGGAAGTTGAGCGGAGCCACGTTGGATTGAATAATCTTCAACCCGAACTCTACGAGTTCCCCGCGTTTTCCGAAGCGCGTCGTTTCGTGATACGCTGCCTTTAAATTAGTGTACTAAACACTTTTCTTGCCTCTCAAGAATAGTGCTAGTTGTGTGGAGAAAGTGCGTTCGCTGCGGCAAACACAAACAAGGCAATTTTTGATTCATTAGATGGCATCAAAAATGACAGTTGCGTTACCAAACATCATTCATTCACGCTCGACTTCATTAAGACCACCAGAGTAGAGGCCCAATGTTCATTTATGCGAGAACCGTGACTGATACCTATCTTTCCTACTGAACACAAATCTCTTCTTTTCGCAAAACCTCACCAGGGTCCCATTTCATTTCCAAAATCTCTCGAAAAGATTATTCTATTCGTTTCTTTCCTCGATTTTCCTCAACACGCATAATTTGTGGAGAAAAATCGGAAAAAAAAATTGCTGTTATCTTTGTTTATCCAGGCATAGCTCGAGAGTAAACTTCACACCGTTCACATTTCCTCTTCGAACTTGACACTGAGAAAAATCGACGATTGTTTACAACAACAATGGTTGCTCTGTTTAATTACCACTGGCATCATATTTTTCCACAATTCCTGAACATCTATTTGCTTCCGCAGTTTTTGCACTGGATCGATTACACCAGTTATTTCTGGAACAATCTGCCGGCAATTTGTATTTGTCCATCTTTCTTTTTTATAGCCTCTGTTAGAGTAACAGGTCCGTATATCAACTTTTTAGTTTTCTACCATTTGTCGAGTCATATGGTATTTTTTTAATCGAGCCTTCACCTTCGAGACTAATTGTCGATGGAATTGATACATTCGCTGGCGATGTTAGTTCATTGAAAGTATTAATGTACTGTAGCTGTAATTCGAGCGCATCTTCAAGAAAAAAATGTGGAGATTTACGGCACTTTGTTTGGGATGCGTTTGAAGGAGAATGGCATTGGAGTGCAAAATGAGAAGCAATTGATTAATTTTTTTCCATATTCACTTAAAACAAGTTTTTTCGCTTTTCCTAAGATCATCAAGATCATTGACTCGAAATCCTGCGCATATCCGTATTTATTCTGGGGGTATTCGAGCTTCTCAATGTACAACTACTGGAATAAATAATTTCGGGAAATTTCTCACTGATCTTTGCTCTCATTGATATCTTTTTTAACGCTAGCTACTAGGCTGACATATTTATTTATGTTTACGCTATTGCTTACTTATCATCCATGAGTTATTTATTTACAACTTGTTAATTGTAGCATACAATTACAATAAAAAAAGGTGGAATAATAGAAACAGATCAAAAAAGCATGGTTGAATTGAAATTTTGAGCTTTGAAACATTTTTTTTTCGAAGATTCGTTCGTTTTCTTTTCAATTCTCAATTCTATTTGTGGTTTCCGAAACATTTAAATATCATAAATTTCTTAGAATAGCGTTTTTTTCACACAAAGTACAATTTCGCGTTTAGATGTATCTGATGTGAAAAAAACACTTAATTTTCACATTTCAGCGGTCTCGGTCCTATTTTTATCTTAAGCTACAATTTATTTATTGTTATTGCTTATGTTACGCCCTGAATTGCGATGAAGCATCATTTTTTCGCACAAAAAGTAGCTATAAGACATTTTTTCTGTAAAAAAATAACTGTATCTCTGAAACAGTAGAGAAGTTTTCTCCGAAAAAAAAAACTCTTCCATACATTCTAGTTGATGGAAATTCCCAGTTTTCTTTTTATGCAAAAAAAATAGCTGTAAGATATTTTTTGACGATGACCTGTCGAAAAAAATAGCTAAATGTCTCCGAAACAATAGGAAAGTTTCCTCCTCTACTCGGAAACACATTTCTATTTATTCGAGTCGATAAATAAATGAAATCTTCCGACTTTTATTGGCGCAGAAAACAAGTGCAGCATTTTTTCTGCAAAAAAAGGAGAAAATAATTGAACCTCTGAAACATAACATTCTCTGAAACAATGGGAACATTTTCTCCGTTATCCACAAACACACAGCTTCTCGATCCATTTCCAGTTGATACACAGACTTCGGAGTTTCTCGGAAGTATGTAACTATGAATTTTGACGGAATACCGTTCCAGATATGAAGGTGGAACGGGAATTTTTATGGTATGTACCGAAATCGTTGAATTCGGCAGTGTTGTTTGTTGTTTACCGTCACGTACTGAGGTCTGCGTTCATGTGATCTTCGAACAAACACCGCTACGCAATAAATTCTCGCAACACTCGCAGTTGCGCCGACGATTTTCAAAGTGAAACGCACGCACCTCGGATTTTCGATTTTTCAGTGACTTTCGGTTATTTTTATGCGAACATTCCCCTGAAAAACAACTGCATAAATTCAGAAATTAAAAGTTTATTTAAAAATTCGAAAAAACACCTTTGGCTTTCGTTGTTCTCTTTGTTGTCAGGCAGGCAACTTTAAAAAAGGCTACAAGAACTGTTTAAGCTCAGAGATGATGAGCTGCATAATTTTTGAATATAATCTTTTTTTGAATTAATGAATTGTTCAACCATTTGTACTGTTTCCTTAGTAAATCGAGAGAAATAAAGCAAAATATTATTTTAAAAAATAGAAATTCGTTCTAATAGTTTGTTTTGATTCCATTTCTGTGGTTTCTCATGTTTTCTAATTGTTGGTCAGGATTCAGGAACAGCTGGAGGCTGGACGCTGTGTCAAAATCCATGTTTCTATAGTTTTATTGAATTATTTAACTTATTTATATATTTTTATTAAATTATTTAATTTATTTATATTAAATTTTATTTCATTCAAAGTGTTTAAGAGTTGAAATTCTAAAACATTCCTAGAATTTCAATCTTCTTGTACATACTCGAATCAGTCGCGGCGTGCTTGGATTTCTAATCCGAACCTCTGACCCATTAAATTAAATTTCACACTTCCCATTAAAAGTCCTTTTTCCAAAGGATTTTCCGAATTTTTTTTTTTGCGGATTATTCGAGTATTTTTCAAATTTGAAAGGAAATTCACTTTTTGTTTGCTTTTGCCCACTACTATGTGATTCTCGTTTGAATATTTGCCAAAATTGGTTAAGGATGCGAAACAATGTGAAATTTGATAATTTCAAGAAAAAAATTCCGTTTATTTCAATCCTAATACTAATTTCTATTTTTATTCACACACTTTTTATTTCATTTATTTAGTTAATTTATTTTTTTTTTCTACACACATTATTATTCGTCCAGTACACTGCCCAAATCATCAAAAAGTTCAATTCGCAAAATTTCAAGTGTTCTTCCGCGTTATACGCACATTATTTATTTATTTACTTATTTATTTGTTTATTTATTTGCCAATTTATTTATTTATTTACTTGTTTATTTATTTATTTACTAATTTATTTATTTATCTTATTTATCTCTTTATTTATCTACCTATTTATAATAAACTACATGAACACAATTATTTATTTATTTTAACATGTACTCATTTACCTATTCATCATTTACATACAGGTCATCGATTTGTATCGATTATATCGATCATGCTCGTGCTGTACTCACAGTGGCGTGATTTGATCTACAAAGATTCCTATTTCTGACATTCTGTTGTTCACCGTCGTCAAAAATCCCATGTTTCCAATTAATTTTCTTCATTGAAATTCACGGTATTTGTTTTCCTTCAACTCTGTTTTCCGCAAAAAAGTTCATAAAACATTTCCTCACTATGTGATATCCTAAAATAAAATCTTTTTGTTAAAAAAAAAATTTGCTTCCTTTTTCTCAAAAAAAAGCGAAGAGACAATCAAATAACAAAAATGATTGATAGGAGAAGCATCACACCAGAAAAGGCGACACCAATCATAAATATATTGTACGGGACCCACAATACCCAGTCCCCAAAAAATCGCTTCTGACTGGAAATGCAATATGAATTCAAAGACATCGCGAAATGTCTTTCTTTTCCTTTTCTTGAGAGAAAAAAAAGCTTCTCCATCGTATTCATGATGCAATGGTACTATCTTTATAATTTATCGCCCTGGTTCTGCAACGACTGCGATCCGCTTGCAGTTACGCATGCGTGTCCTTCGACGCATTAATCTCGCGTCGCCGCTCAAGGACACCTGATTGTGTCTGTCGGCTCCGATGATTTATGGACATCGAGATGAATTCGTGCCGCTTTGATCTGATCTGAAAACTTTCGTTGATGGGTTCCTAGCGCAACGACGATCAAACCGTCTATTCATTTTTTTCCCTCGGATAAATTATGATCCGCTTATCCTGAAATTTTCTCTTTTTCTCTTCCTCTTCTCTTACTCCTATTTTTTTTTCTTGTCGCGTTGCCTCACTGCTGTTTGATCAATTTTCTAGCGCAACGATCGAATGATCTACTCATTTTTTTCAGACAAATTAGGATTCCCTTATCCTGGATTTTTTTTTACTTTTTCTCCCCTCCTCTCTTACTTCATCCATCTCCTTAAAAAGTTTTTTTTTCTTTCCTTTTTGCCTCTCTCGTATGAAATTCCCGAAATTCCTATGGAAATCCTAGCGCAAAAATTAAACAACCTATTTATTTATTTCCAGATATATTAGATAAAGAATGGATAAACTAAAAAAGTAATCTAAAGTGCCAAGTTATTTCTTATCCTAAATTTTCTTTTTTTTCTCCTTTTTACATCCTGGCTTTTTTTGCTTCTCTTTTAGCCCTCGGTAATCTCGAGACGTTGCTCTTTCCAATTTTAGTGTGTGTATGTGTATGATGAACATGTATGGGGGCCATTCCTGGATCGATAGCGATTCTGATCAAAACAAACAAAGAGCGGCATACTTGTTTACTACTTCCCGTCGAATAGAGCATGTACAGCTCGCAAATAGCAAATATTAGTAGCCTTCGGAGTTTCTTCACGTTACGTCTCTTTCAGTGGTTTTTTTTCTCTTGAAATTATTCTTCGTTTTTTTTTTCTTCTCCGGGAATCACATAGGAATAAGTGGTTCAATGATTAATTGAATGATTGAATCATTCGAAACATTATGTAAATTATTAGTGATATTATTTACATAAGCGAGCAACGAGCGAGAGACTTATTTGCATTTATTTGATCTAATCTATTTAATCTAAGCTCTCCGAATTATGCTGGACGAAAGAAAGAGGGGGAAAAATGAAGAATACAGAAGGAAAAATGCTGTTGGTGTTTTCTTTAAAGGCAACAGCCCACGAATTTGAGGGTGGTGCCGGTTTCAGGTGGGTTTCATGTGGCCTCTATGGGGTCGTAGATTAGGAGGAGAAGGGTGATCCGTCTATTTCTTCCTAATTTCCGTAAAAAACGGCCCGAAAGAGGCGGCCTCCGGACGTTCCGAGGCGCTATTTTCTACGACGAGTTCGATTGGAGTGCGCCAGCGCCCTGTGCACACGCCGTATCTTACGGGCCGTTTTTTTACGACAATTGGGAAGAAATGAACGGAATCACTCCCCTCTCCATAATCTACGACCATAAACATAGGCATAACCCACCTGAAACCCGGACCATATAGGCATAACCCACCTGAAACCCGGACCAGCACAGATTCGTGAAGTGATGCCTTTAAATTTACTCCAATTATTTAATTGCTCTGTCCTTTTAAATTACGAAAATTAAATTACTTTATTATATTTTTATTCTTTTACTAATTTATTTCTGATTTGGGAAGGGAGTTAAGGTATTTTTATCAGGCTACGTAGTTGGGATCATTCTCCTATTTGTATAGTAAATCTAATTTTTTTTCCAGGGTTGTTTCAACCGTAAAATTCTGGCTCTGTAAACTTTTATTTATTCTAACCCTTTCTTAAGTTTAAACTCAACAGTTTTTGGGAGAGCTTATTACGGATTTTTTTCTTTTATTTTGAAAAATAACACCCATAGTGCACATAAGGCAGGATGTGCGAAGACTGAATGAACTAATCATTTCCCGTAGAGTTTTCTAATAGGACTTTGATCCCAAAAAATTGTTAGCTTCGGTTATACGACTTACATAAATCATATGTGAAGATACAGATAAACATAAATAATAAATAAATATAAATATAACGATATAAATCTTCTATACATTGACGTGCTGTTTTTTTTTAATTTTTTTTTATATCTAATATTTTCTTCCTTATTTTGGCTGTGCATGTTTACAATATGCATGTTTCCATATTTCAGTAATGTGATGCTTCAGTGAAATAATTTATAATGGATTTTTTTAAAATAAGATACGAATTATTTATCCTTTTCTCCGGTTTTTTCCTCTTTCCTCATCTCAGAAAAAGAATTTTAGAATGACTGGGAAAAGAAGCGTTGAGTATGTAGCTAGATTTAGAAAATTAGACTATGAAACAAATTAAAATATGGAATTGAAGAATTCGCGATGATGTAAAATGTGAAATTTTATATTGCAAAGTGATGTTGTTGTTGTTCATGAAAAGTTTTTTTAAATAAAATTTTTGCTCTCAGTAAATCAGATCAAATAGGACTTTTTGCTTTTTCACTTTGCATTAACTCTATTCGATTGGATTTACGAATTAGTACCGCAGCCAATTTTTCCTTCGATTTGACGTTCATTTCTCATCTGTCTTGGATTCCTTAAAATTAGCTCAGCTTCTCAGGATTCGAGCATTTTTGTCGTTTCTGTGTTCCTTGTTATTCGTTTTCTCATGAATGCGAGCCTTTACGGAAAATACCGCCATGATTTCTGAACGGTTATTAAGAAGTTCCTCAGAAATTGGCATTTTCGTGTGTTTACGGCTGTCAGCAACTGCAAATTACGGTACCTACAGTTGACTGTGCAATTACCGTATAAGTGGCTGTGATCTCTCGGTAAGTGTCAGGTCACAAATATCAATTATCTAGAATTTTTAAGAAACATTTGCGGTCTGATTGCCTACATACATTACGAATAAATCGACTTAAGATTTTTTTCCGAAATAATCCATCATTCTTCCTAATCTGATTATTCTTTTTTCTTCTTTTTCTTTTTCCTCTTGAAAATCTTTTTTTTTTTCCTCAAAGCTCAGGTTCGCTTCATGATTTTAATGAAACCATCCTTTTTTCGTTCTAATCACTTCATTATCATCCATTCATTTCACTTCATCCATTCATTTCACTTCATTATGTTGTTCATGGTGCCAGAAAAACTAGTTCCTTAAAATTAAAGAGGCCGGAAAATATCAGACAAAAAATCGAGCAAAAAAAATTAGCGAATCAAAGAGTAGAGATTAGAGAGGTCCTTAAAAATTGGGAAGATTAGCATGACCCAAAAAGCAGAGTAACCCAAAAAAAAGCGGAACACAACACAAAAAAGCTTTTTTCTCCAAGTTCAAATTCTCAAGTAAGTATGATTTTGATTTTCGAATATACGAGAAAGCAATTTGAAATATTTAGGAGAAATTTTTCTTCCAAACCTTCACCTTGACGATTTATCTATTAGGATGTTTGGATAGAAATCCGGCTTTTTATCCAAAAATTTTCAAATTTCACACAAAATCAGTAGCCACTTTGCAAGAATCTAAATCTTTCCAAAAAAACTCTACTGTTAAACCATTTCACGATTTTTTTTTGTCTTGCGTAATGGGCTTAACTACAAAAGTCCCATTCCTATCCGAACGTCCTAATAAATTGGGTTAAATTACTGGAGAATTTGAGCGAAAACAGAAAATGTGTCCTTTTTTTCTGGAGAATTGTGTAATTAGAAATTTTTATTCGGTGGTTTAGGTTTCGCATTAGCTTCAAATCCTGAAATTTCTTCTTTGGATTTCCTATCCTTCCTTAGTTCTGTTCCTGGTGGCCCTAAGCGTTTCAGAGAGTTTCCAGTCATAAACGCTTTTAGTGCCACCACGTTAATGTTGGAATTTGTCGAAAAGTCCGTCCGGCCCATAATTCCCTATGATCACGAATAATTGCTATTCATCCTGACTAGTTCCCTCGTTCGCCTTGGCCGCCGTCACTGCTTCATTACGATCGTCCTTCGGCAAAGTCGTGTGAGTTTCCGTGCCATCAATCTATCATTGGAGCGCGTTATTTTCTTTGAACTTTTCGCTCTGAGCTCATCTTCAGCACCTAAAACCTTTGAGACGCAAAAAATTGAATTTGACACATTGTTGGATTTGGAAGCATGAAGGACTGTTTTAAAAAAAATCGTTAGTCGATTTATTTGTAATCTATGCAGGGAATGAGTGTACATACTCTTTTTTTTCTCAAACTCAAAGGTTTACTGTAACAGTGATATCGATTTGGATAATTTTATCTGATTTGATGGCCAGAACCGAGAAAATTCTCGATATCATCACGTCTAGGGAGATCTTCGCTCAAAAATTGATTGATTTACTCTTCTTCTGAAATTTACGGTACTTACAGTACATACTTGTAGTGAATATGACTCTTGATTACTTCAGAGTAATCAAAATCTCTGACCATTAAAACTTACCGAGAGATCAAAGTCAATTTATACGGCAATTGTGCAGTTAACTGTTGCTACCGTAATTGCAGTTGTCGGCAGCAGTAAGTACATGAAAATGTGATTTTCTTATTAATTTTTCAAAAGTTGTTTAGAAATCACTGTATAGGGAAATTTTCGCTCAGAAATTGAGTAATTATTTCTTTTCTGGAATTTCCAGTGTTTACAGTACTTGTAGTTTCCGCTTAGACTGGTATTCATAAGAAAATGGTAGCAAGGAACTTAAAAACGAAAAAAAATGCTTGAATCCTGAAAAACGGAGCTAATTTTGGCACATTTTCGGGAGGAGGAAGGATTCCTACTTTAATCGAATCGAGTAAGCACCGACGTTAATGGATTTAAGAGCACTTAATGTAGAATGGTAGAAAAGGCGCTGATCTCAAAGGTTTACTGTAACGGGGATATCGATTTGGAGAATTTTATCTGACTCGATGACTCTGGAAAATTCTTGATGCCATCACTTCTAGGAAAATTATTCACTCAAAAAATGATTGATTAAGACTTTTTTTCCGGAAAATTACAGTAATTACAGTACTTGTAGTGGGAGAGAGTGAGTTGATTACTATGTACCTGTGTGCGGTGAACAAAATTACTTTAAAAACTTGGAATAAAAAATGTCAAAAAATTAAAAACTGTGTTTAAAATTGCTCACCTAAATCTATTCGATTATTGGATTTGACCACCGGAATACGAAAATTCCTGATATTCCGAGGTGGAAAAAACTAATAAAATTTCTTTTTTTTTCTGAAACTTTTTTCTGAAATTTACAGTACCTACAGTAGTTACAGTGGACTTGAGCCTGATTGCTACCTGTATTCGGTGTCGCCACCGGTTTGTGGTGGTTCTGTTCGCATTAAACAAACATATAGTCATCTGATCCGGAGACCAACGAGCTATCTAGCTTGCACAGTTATACGGTGTAGCTCGTCCGAATACTTCACAAATCTACAGTAGGAGCCGTCATCGAGGCAGGTACAATAACCGGTACTGTTGCTATGAAATGTGTAACTTTGAGTAGAATTTTCCTCGAATTTTTTCTTCCTTCGTGAGGAACTGCTCCCGTACAAGCCTCTTTACTGGAGAGGTGAAGACATCTAGAAGTCTTGAGTGGTTAGTACATGAAATCAGGGGACCTTTTCCCTCATGCTTTGCAGTAAATGCAAAACGAGGTGTTTTTTTTCGCGCAGCACAGTGTCACAGCCTTGATCTCGTATTCAATATAGTTGTCCTCTGGAGGATAAATACTGTGGGAATTAAAACATCGATGAGTTCCCTGTCCAATCGTGCTATCCAATAATATTTGGTTATTTTGCTGGCGCAAACTCGGCTGCAAGGACCATTCGCTGCGGGTCCTGGCACGTTCTTGTGCACGAACATTTCCAGTGCTAAGACGAGCGGAAACGTATCTCCACTTCATGTGATGCGTTTGCTTGCGGACAAATTTTTATTGGATAGCAATGTATCTAACCAAGGCACGTTTCTCCGTTAGGACATTCTTGTCCAGCTGGAAATATTTTACTGGGAACGACTGTGACGTCTGTGACACTTTGTCAAAGGAATCAGAAAATAATACTTTCGGAAGCAGTATTATAAAAAATTTTTACATACGCAGTTTCAGCTTAATTCACTTTGTACTCAAAAAATTTACCCAGTTTTTTCTCAGTGATTTCCAACATCCGGATTATGCTTAATGAGAGTGTTTTCGAGAAGAAAAATGCTTGAAGACGCTTTTTTTTCGTTTTTTCTATGAAATTTGTAATGTGTGGATGTGGAGATATTTTTCCCAAGTTACTCAATGCACTGGGACCATTCTAGCTCTGCTTCTAGGTAACTCCAATGGTTCTTTAAGCCGACCACTCTTCGATTTTATTTTGAATTGGATTTTTGATGATAAATTTAAATTTAAAGAACGAGCCGTCTAGTCACTACATGGATCTGATTTCTGCTGGAATTCCCCTTTGATCAAACCACGGGTCGTTGAGTGCATTAGCATTCGCTACTACCGTATCACCCATTATTTCCCACAAGCATTAGAGGTCCGTGTAGGCGGCAGCGGCAAAAATTCCTGGAAATCCACTAAGCCGTAGGACTGTTGTCCTTGGAGGACGTGGACTCGACCTGGGTCTCAGTCTGAGCCTCAGCTTCGCTCTAATCACGTGGGACCTAACGTCATCCAGGCAAAAATTCCTGGAAATCCACTAAGCCATAGGACTGTTGTCCTTGGAGGACGTGGAACCGTCCTGGGTCTCAGTCTGAGCCTCAGCTTCGCTCTAATCACGTGGGACCTAACGTCATTTAGCCCATGCAGCCAAAAAGCACTCGCGACTTAACTTCATCATTTGGATTTTTTCTACTCTGCTGAGGTTTTTTTTCTTCACTCGAAGAAAAAAATGGACGAGGAATTAATTGTCTTTGACAGGCGACCTTTTCCAGCTTTTTTTTCTCCAATGATGTCCTTGCTTTTTTTCCGAACGAGCGCCAGTGTTACTGAGTAATAGAACTGGTTCATGGTAGTTCCATGGTTTTTTCTTGTTATTGAATATTTCTGATCAGCTGAGCTGAGCATCGGAAATCATTCGAAAAAAAAGAGTTCGGAGATAAAAAAACGACTAAACATCTCATAATCGTGTCAAAACGACTGAATCCTGGTGCAGTTACGTAAGCAGCAGCGCTCGCGGCCCCGCCGTGTAGCCACCGGATGTGTGGTCAAGCTGGGAACTGTTGTTAAAGGCATCACTCCACGAATCTGAGGTGGTGCGGATTTCAGGTGGAGTATTCGTGTACGGGATCGTAGATTATGGAAGGTGACTGATCCCTTCCATTTCTTCCTAATTGCCTTGGAAGATGCGGCGTGTGCACACGGCTGGCGCGCCCCAATCGAACTCGTCCTAGAAAGTAGCGCGCCAGCCTTGTGCACGCGCAGCATCTTCCTGGCCGTCTTCTACGGCAATTAGGAAGAAATGGACGGAATCACCTTTCTTTCCATAATCTACGACCCCGTATACGAGTAGTCCGCCTCAGATTCGTGGGGTGATGCCTTTAATTTCACTCTGACTGGAAAGCTACCGGTGCGGTCCCAACGCGATCGCAACCGCTGTCTCCATTGTGCCGCTGGCGCAATTGTACCAGATTATGTGAAGTTATTTTGAATCAACTTTGATCCTTTTTTCTCCAGAATTTGATCTTCCTCACAGAATGAGGCCAAAAAATGAGAATTCTCACAAATTTCACCAAAAAATAATTCGCTTTGCGGACGATATTCTTCAACGTAAAAGAACGAATGCGTGTTGGAAAGGTTTTTGCAGTTTTCACCAACTATAAATTCTTTTTCTGTTTGCCCTGTCGTTGTACTTTTTTATTCAATTTTTTTTTATCAGAATTGACTGAAATTTGAGGCAAGCGACTTTGTAACTGAAGACGTTTCTACAACAATAATTTTTCTTTAAAAAAAAGCCTTTTCCACATCCCCTTGCACTTGAATGTTTCTCTTTTTTGAAGATGAATCCAATCGCATACTTCTTTTAATATTCCTGGTATATCAAAAGTATTTTGTCACCTATCATAAATCGTTCTCTTTATTTCTTTTTTGAACATTTATTTCCTTTTAGGAAAACAAAAAAAAAACATTTCAAAACATTGATTAATTCGTTGATTTTTCGAAGACGACGCAATTTAACGCTTGAAGTTTGTTCATTTACAATACCTAAGACTTTTTTACAATTGTCTTTTTTATTCTGAATAAATTTTAATGTGTAAACAAAGAAGATATCTATTTATGGTAGTCAAGACATAGAAAAAAAGTTCGGTCAGAGCTTAATTGTTGAAAAAAGAACGCATAGAATCAAATTTTTGTTCCAGAAAAATTCTCCAGCATAGCTAAATTGGAGAATTTTGTCCGAATTTCTTGAAAATAAGGCCTCCATTCGACACTGTGTGCCAAGATTCAATCCTCAGTTAATCTCAGTGATTAGTCAGAATAATAATTTCTTTTGTGGTTTCTTTCAATCAACTCCGTAGTTGTTTCACGTTTGCTAAATCCATTTTTATGGCTTCTCGCCGTTTCTTCTCGGCTACAGTATCCAACTGATAATCTTTTCCTAATACATATTCATCTTCATCTTACTTTTAGCTGCATTTACTAAAAGTAGTGGGTTGCTTGTTGAAAACACCATTCCTTCATCAGAAAATATCTTTCTTCTGAATTTTTTGATCACAGAAGTAAATTAGTAACAAACAAAATTAAATTTAGTTAAAGAAGCATAGGAAAATGATATTAAATAAAATAATTAAATAAATAATAATAAGGTAAATAAAATAATAACTCGGTTAAAGGCATCACCCCACGAATCTGAAGTGGTACGAATTTCATTTGGAGTATTCGTATACGGGATCGTGATTCCGTCCATTTCTTCCTAATTCCCGTAAAAAACGGCTCGGAAGATGCGGCTTCGGGCGTTCCGGCGCTGCGGTGTTGTACAACGAGTTCGATTGGAGCGCGCCAGCTGTGTGCACGCCCCGGATCTTCTAGGCCATTTTTTATGGGAATTAGGAACAAGTGGACGGAATCACCCCCCTCTCCATAATCTACGATCCCGTATACGAATTCTCCACCTAAAATCCTACCACCCACAGATTCGTTAGGTGATCCCTTTAAAGATGGTTAAGGAGTAAAATAACGGGAAATCCCCTAGAATACTGCCCGAGTTTTGGGCAGTCGAATAACTTTATGCATCAATTCGTCGGTGATGGAAACCGGTCTTCATTTTGCGCACCGCTGGACAACGCTGATTCGATTCCAACAAAGTACGAACATTCATGATTCGATCGTTCATCGTGAGCCACGAGAAGTTCAACAATCCTGTTTTGATTGGAACTTTTTCTCTTGGGAAGAATTTCATGGACAGAAAGGAAATTTTACAGGAAATATCAGGCGCATGGATTTTTTTTCGATCCGAAAAATTTCCCTGAAATGAACGCGACAACGACAAATTTTGATTTCGTTCACAGCCATTGGAGCCTTCAAAACTGTTACCGAGAACAATTTCCATTTCCGTTCAATATGAGTAAGAATTATTAGGAGGTTTTAGGATTTTCGTGAAGCAAAAACAAAAGAAAATAGGAGAAAATCAAGCAAAACAGATAAAGGACTAAATTTAATTTAATTTAATTTAATTTAATTTTAATTTAATTAAATTAATTATATGGCACTTTTTATTTCTCTAGTTAGTTTATGTTTATTACTTATTTTATGTAATGTAAATAAAAAAACAATAAATTTAGCACCGCTACTAACTTCTGTCCCAAAATCCGTCGGAGACCATCGAAATTTTTTGAAGTGGGCAAAATAAAATTTTAAAAACATAATTCGAGACCAAATGAGCTGCTGATTTCAAATGTGCTTCAAAACTTTGATGTTGAAAAATGTGTGGCCTGAAAAACAGGTAAGGTTTCCGTAACTTCCGTTAATTATTCAAAATTTTCGAGCAGATTTTCCACAGCCAGCAATGTATGCCTTTGTATTGACCTTCAATGCAGCACTTTCTTCAATTTCCGAAAAGAATGGAAATTTCGAACCTATATATTAAGTGTGCTACCAAAATTTTCTAAATAATCTCCTGATTACAAAAATAATAAGTATTTCGTCTAATTTTGAGAAATTAGCGCGAATCCCATGAAGAGCTCTTTTTCCAACGAAATGTATCCGCCGGATATGCCAATGGGAGGATTGTGGAGGTGTGAAAGTTATTAAAGGCGTCACCCCACGAATCTGAGGTGGTGCAGATTTCAGGTGGAGTATTCGTGTACGGGATGGGAGACTACGGAGAGGGGGGTGATTCCGTGCATTTCTTGCTAATCGCCGTAAAAAATGGCCCGGAAGATGCGGCGCGTGCACAAGGCGCTGGCGCGCTCCAATCGAACTCATTGTAGAAAATAGCGCGCTGGAACGCTCGAAGCCGTATCTTCCGGGCCGTTTTTTACGGCAATTAGAAAGAAATGGACGGAATCATCCCCTCCTCTCCATAATCTACCGTCCCGTATAAGAATACTCCACCTGAAATCCGTACCACAACAGTTTCGTGGATTGATGCCTTTAACCGATTTATTATTTTATTTGCCTTATTATTATTTATTTAATTGTTTTTTAAAATATTATTTTCCTATATTGTTTTCACCTAAGCTATCCAACTAGCAACTAACTTCAACTTTAAGTTTACTTGTTACGAATTTACTTTTATGGTCAAAAAATTCAAAAGAATTATATTTTTTGATTGGGAAAATTGCTTGGGAAAACTTTGTCTATTTTCAAGCCACATATTTTTACAGAACTAAATTCTTGAAGTATATTTGAAATTAGTGGCACATTTACTTTCAAATGGTATTTTCAAAATTTAATTTTGCCCATTTCCAAAAATTCCGATGGTTTGTGACGGATTTTGGGACAGAAGTTACATAGTAGCGGTGTCGTTTTAAGTTGCAGGTAACGGTTTCCTTGATTTTCGCGGATCGGAAATCTTTTGCCGGAATTTCTTTCTCGATGGGAATCAAAAATGTCTGTGACTAATACGTACATAGTAAGACTGACAGGATGATTATTTCTTTTCCATAAACATTTATTTGCATTTGTTTATAGTACATGTTACACTGGGAAAAGTTCGTGAGAAAATCCCCATCTTTCTGGAATTTCATAGAGTCATGTGAGACGTAATAAACAAACGAAAAAAAAAACCGACTTCCAAAAATAAAACCGGGTGAACCCAGTATATGTGAGAATAAATTAGAGGACAGCGGCTAATAATTTACTCCCTACTAATCCCCTGAAAATCAATTCAAATAGTGTCAGCTGTGAGCTGATGTTATCTGTGGAAGTTTACGTGCTATGGCGCCTGTCGCCGCCGCTCGGAACCACTACGGGATCGGTGGATGAGCGAGCGAGCGAGCGCTCAGCTCAGCTCAGCTCAGCTCGTCTCAGCTCGGCTCGACAAATGTTTTCTGCGATGAGGATGTGGCGCCTGTCGCTGTCCGTCCGTCCATCCGGTCACTTGTTCGCTTCGTTGGTTCTAAGTTTTTAGGAGCGAGCGGTAATCATCGTAAAATCCGTGGTCCTCCTCCGAAAATGTGAGTGTTGTCCGTGAATCTTCAGCCTTCCTCTCGAGTTTCTGGACGTTTCTGTTCAGCTCGGCTTAGTTCAAGATTTTCTTTTTTTTCGAATTACGTTTCATTGCTCTTACTTTAATGAATTCCGCGGATTTTAGGTCAGAAGGAAAAGTGCATTTAATTTAGTGAATTCAGGGCACTTTAGAGTAACTGGTAACTTTAGCGGTGGATAAATTTCTGTTGGATAACGTTTTGGTGGACGATGGATTACGGTGTATTTCTCATAAATTAAATTCTCACGGAAAATTGTTCGCTTCTCCCCGTTATTTATACTTTATGGTGTATTATTTATGTATTTTGGGAAAAAATTCAAAATCTTCAGAAAAAAAATTCAAAAGTTTAAAATTTGAATTTTAAAAATTTAAATTAGAAACTAATCTATCTTCATGCGGCGTGAAACTACTAGAGTTAAGAGCGGTTAGTGAATCTAAGATTTCATTCTTTCTAAGAGTTCTGGTTCCATGAGAAATAGTAAATTAAAAAAATATAAATAAATAAATAAAATACCCTTGTGAGAAATAGTAAATACCTTGCGAAGGTTCGCAACGATTACTGTATCGTAGCCGTGTCTGTGAAAGTAGCCGTTCTTTGCGTCCATATTGACATATGGATGTGTCGTCCTTTAAAATGTTTTCGATTTAAAAATTTGACGTTGACATAAACTTGTTCTATCAGAAATACAGAACACATGCGATCGTTCATCACCTTTTCACAGTTCTATCGCTCCTTTTCACTCAGAATTCCCTATTTTCGAGGAACATTCCAGAATGTCATCGACTTATTTCATTTCCATAGATTGTTAATAGGTTAATTCGTTATGTAGATTTTTTTCTCTGTTATATTGTGTCTTGCTATGGGATCCGTAACGCTAGAAAAATAACAGAAAATTCTTTCGTAATGGCGTGTCCTTGAAAAAATAATAAATAGAAAGTCGCATGATCAAGCGAAATCTATTCTCTTCCCAGCGCTATGGATGATAACAAGACACGATAGAATTTTGCTTGATTATTCGACTTTTTTCTACTTTTCCAGAACATTCCAGTTCAAAAGAACTGCGGAACGACCGCAAGAGAATGCCCCGGGCGGTTATTTTCTATAGCTATACATCTTTTTCTACATTGCTCCATTCTCGTAACCACTATGGGAGAATTAATTTTTTGTAGAAATTTTTTTTCGAATAAATGAAATAATTGAATAAATAATAAATGAAATTATAATTGAAATAGTGTAATATTTGAATAATAATCAATAAAATATGAAATGAAATAAATATATAATGAAATAATAAATAAAATAATAATTGAAACTTTCTTCACTGAAATAAAATAAAATAATATTTTCAAAAGATTGGAACCTAGGTTTTTGATAGGCTTAGGGAAAATTAAGCTAAAGAATGTTCGAAATACAGTATTTTTCACCTAATTAAACTTAGAATCCTGTCCCTGACACCAGCTTACTGTGAAGATACGGTACCTCTTCAACTTTTTTTTCCAATATATCCTCTGGTAACGATAACGACGATCCTTTACCATTGAAATAGTCCCGATTACCGTAATTTGCTCTGTCGAACCTCTTTTTCATGGGTTGTCTTCCTTGCTTACTGTCTTCCCGTTCTTACTGTCTTTTCCATGGATTGTCTGTCCTACCGAATTATTACAGTTTTCGTGTTCGAAAATGCGATGGGAATACTTTTTACGACGACGCTGCAGCAGAACTTCCAGCGCCCAGCGATCTTATCTTAATCGGCGACTAATTTGTTTGAGAATTCGTGGATTCAGGGCCGCAAAACGCCGACGAAAACCTGCCGAGGTCAGCCATGGTCACCGAGTGGAACCGAGACCGACAGTACGACATTAACTGCCTTTATTGTTTATCCAAACATTTGCACTCTATTTAAAAGCACGACCTCATCTTAGTTTATGAACTACTTGATCTCCCAGCTCTTTCCGAATTCTTATACAAGGTCTGATTCTGAATTCTTGTATAAGAATTGACACCTAAGTAACGATTTTTTTTTTGAAATTTGACTTCGCCCGCAATAAAAAAGAGTTTAGCAATGTGTAACTTGCTATTTAAAAGAGCAGTTTCTCTAGAATTTTTTTTTGTTTTTGGTTTTTATGTTGATTTAACTTCCGCCAATTTTTAGATCAATATAAAAATAACCAAGGTGATCTAGCCTAGATCAATATAATAGTATAAGAATAATAATGAATTTATGAGATGTTACGGAAGTCGGCACGTAGGGCTTTTAAGATCTTGTGCCTATTAGAGACTTACTACCATCGTACAAACCTAAAAACTCGTTTTTTCTCTCCTTTAATTTTGAAAAAACCTAAATTACAAATAAATTTAAACTTAAAATTCCTGAGATCCAGGGGACCTGAGAATTGAAGAATTCGTCACGTTCTGTGATATGCAATGCACAACACGGAACTCACCCACTTTCTGGAGATGCCATTCCAGAAAAATTTTCCTCTTGGGAATAAAGATGAGGTGTAGATCTGCCTCATAACAATCAGTAACAGGAAATTTACGCACGGACACGCGTAAGCTTCGTAAGTGAAGGAGTTACATACTCAAGTGAATCCGTGTGCTTCCCCCGCATAGTATTTCAATCATTTCATCCTTTTCTCCCAAAATATTGCTTCCCACAACCTTATTTCTTGATGCAACCTGCCTGAAACAACAATTGTTATAAATAGTTTTTATTTCCTAGAAAAAAACGCATCCACATATTCTCTGTTTTAAAGTTTTCATGCTTCATGAAATTTTTGATGTTACGACTTCTGTTGCAGTTGTGTTACATTTATATCTATAGGAGGATTCACTCAATTTTCTCACAAAATCCCGAAAATGTCTATGCAGTTGTAATCCATGTAGTACCGATGTGTGTTGTTCCCTCACTGACGATGCGACTTATTACGGGTGATAAAAGGCAGGCAAACTGCAACGCGTCCGCGTTTATGCGGTGGGCGGGGTAGCTTTTCTCGCTCATTGGAGTTATATTGATTGGATCGCCGATGTCAAATGACGGCTTCAAATGGACAGCGAGAGACGGAGGAGGGAAATTAAGCTGATTTCCTTCATACTCATAAAATTAATCCTACATCTACACATCTACTCGTTCAGAGATTCCAACCGCGGGAATTTCGTGGTACGCTGCCTTTAATGCAGATTCGAAGCAATCATACTTTCCTTCCAAATCTTCTAGAGTTTTCTTTTTTTTTTGCTTGCGAGTCTTTTCTTTTAACTTTCAACACTAACACAGTGACAGGCAAAAGCTTTTCTTCGGGAAAAAAAAACATCACAAAATCACGTGGATTTCTCCGAAAAAAAGTGCATTTCATGATCGTTAAAGTATTTAAAACGATGATGTAGCCGTCGAACTGTGAGGTTTTCTAAACTCGTATTCGGACCTGTCGAAGGGAACTGCAGGAATCATATTTTCATGTTTCAATCATTTTTTTCGCATTAAATTTATAAGGGGGTGTGGGTCCTTAAGTCTACTATTGCAGCTAAATATTTTTGAGAATAATATTCCGGTGACATTGTGAAACCTGCCCAAACCTCTGTTTAACCATTTTTTCCTCGAAAATGGGTTCCGATAGTTCACATAGCTACTTCGTGACCTCATATATGGAGTGCGTCTTGAACCTTCCGGGAAAAATCTCATCATTCACTTTCTGTCTGGGAAACACTTGAATTCCCCGACGAATATTCAGCGGTGCGTTGAATTTTCACGAAACAATTTTCTTTTCAAGCAAATCCCTAGGGTTTGTAGGAGAAAAAAAAAACGAGAAAGAATTTCACTAGAACTTTCTCTCATCGTCACTTTGACTTGAGTCCGCTTACTTCTTTTTGGATTTATTCTTTGCTGAAACTGACAGTGTTTTTTTCCCGGGAAACTTCTAGAATTTGAAACCACATTTTCTGTGTTTACTCTACAAGGTTGCCTTTTCTTTCCTCGTTCCCATAAAATCATTGTCTTCGCTCACGTCGTTGGGGCGTTTACTATTTCCTATCCTCATCATCATCCTTTTGTTGTTGTGGTCGAAGCCCTTTTCACGTGGTCGTCGATGCTCGTAATCTTCTCCAAGCTTAACTCTCACACACACACTCACTCGCAAATATTTCTTCGCTTATCATGTGACCAGGTTATGCGCCGACGACGAGCAGAAACAATTTTCAGATCCATTTCAGTCGGGTTGCACTCGTCCAGGTTGACACCGCCCATTCACCTCCATCCATCCACCGAAGGAAACGTCCCTTCCACATTCAGATGACATTCCAGAGTTTCCGTTGGTGGGCTTTTCTTGAAGTGTTCTGTGTTATTCGGTGATCCCTGAAAGCTTTTCGAGAAACAGGTTCCGGTTGAGTCAAATATTTTTATTTATTTACTTTTCTCTTTTTTTTCTGGAATATTGGTTGGAAGAATTCAGAAAAAAAAAAGTGATTTCACTGGAGAAGTTCTGAAGAACCATATTTTTTCACTTCAAATTCTTAACACATTGTCGACAAATCCATAAATCCCCATAGAAATGGAGGTCTCTTCACCTCCTGTGATTTTTTTCCCTATTCCGTCTTTTATATTTATTACAATTTCCTAATTATTTCATCCTAGAATTTCTAGCAGTTCTTCGCTTGGTTTCGAAATGGCTTCAATTTTTTTTTCCAGTGAACATTCTCTCGTTCTCCCTCTTTCCTGCCACTGTCTTTCTTTGTAAATTTCCTCTGGGAAATTTCCCAGTGGTAATTGAACTATGTAACTCGAAGATCGCTTCTTTTAAAGTAGTTCTTTTTTTGTTCGTTCATTAAAAAAAGTGGATAATGACACCTGAAAAAAAATTCTTTTCGTTCACTGTTACGTAATACGAAAAAGTTTTGAAAACAGAAAAAAAACTCCTTTCTGTAATACCCCAAACGTCGTGGACGGTTCGAAGTATTTCTCACCCCTATTCGATAGAAAAGTGCAGCTATTTCTATTTTAGCACCATCAGATTGGTTCCCCGGACAACGAAGAACTGGCGTGATTTCGGGAAAAAGCCGAGTTTTCCGGGAAAAACTCGGCTAAGACAGGACTATCTATCTGCGTTCTCCTGTGTATGTATGAGATTTTTACCGAGAAAAAACCAGCTGTCAAACTACACTAGTGATAAACATGTGTGGATAGAAAATATTGCAAACTTTTCCAGTACATTTAAGGGTGATTTACGGTGAGACACCGGTGCCTCGCCTATGTACGTTTCTCATACCTCAGTGGTTTGAGTTTTCTGTGTGATTCGTTGACTTTTTTCTCCACCGGACCCTATATTTCTAGGTTTTAAGCTTGAAAAGTTCTTGGAAAGCGTTGAAATACCTATCTCACATAGAAATAACTCGTGAACTACCTGCAATAGATATAACAAAGATTTTCTGTGCCGGACCGTCAACAAAGGTTTTTTTTGTGTCTGATCCTCAATCCCTGGATATCAGTGCATCGTTTTCAATTACATTACATTCAAGGCCACACTACTCCTCCTAACTCAAGTAGTTATTTTAACTCTTATTTCTGGGACCCTTAACTTAAAGGCATCATCCCACGAATCTGAGGTGGTACGGATTTCAGGTGGAGTATTCGTATACGGGATCGTGGATTATGGAGAGGAGGTGATTTCGTCAATTTCTTCCTAATTGCCGCAAAAAAACGGCGCGGAAGATGTGGCGCGTGCGCAAGGCTGGCGCGCCCCAATCGAACTCGTTGTAAAAAAATAGTGCGCCGGAACGCTCGAAGCCATATCTTCCGGGCCGTTTTTTACGGCGAAAGAAATGGACGGAATCACCCCCCTCCCTTAATTAACGACCCCGTATAAGAATACTCGACCTGAAATCCGTACCACCTCAGATTCGTAGGGTGATGTCTTACCTTTTCTAATCACCTCAGTGAATGCGTTGACATTTATAATAATTGGCTAAAATATTTGCTAAAATAATATGTCATAATAATTTAAACTATCTATACTTAAATTTGAATAAAATTCAATTTCAAATTTTAATTTCAATTCAAAATTTCAATTTTAACATTAGCTAAAACAGCTTAAATAATTAATAGGAGAAATTAATATTTTAGTGTAATTAGATATACTAGTACTCTTCTTTTTGGATCACGAATATACTCTCCTTCCATATGAGAAAAAAACTTTTGGAAAAATGGAAATTTTTCAGCAATTTCATTTTTGGATGTGTGGATAGTTGTCTGAAATGAGGAGATGAAACGACAAGAGAAATCCCGGGAACCTATATGGGAAAAATCCCGGGAAAATACATGGTGTGCAGAAGAGAAGGACAAAATTTTCACTTTTATCTGCAATCTCGTTTCGTTTTTTGATTTTTTTTTTACAATGACATGTGACAAATTGAAGTCATCATCGTATTGTTCGTCCATAAATCTTCGTCAACAAGCGAACCAGATTCTTTTGTTTTGATATATTGAAAAATTGGAAGAAAATGTTATTCTTTGCTCAATAATTTATTTTATATTCAATTTTTCATTGCACTTCTCGCTACCTGTGATCATTTTTTTAAAACGAGAGTTCACAGAAACAAAAACATAAGTTAGTAAGGTGCATGTGCTAAGTGAGGATAGTCCTTAAATATGGAAACAACACCGTCACCCTGATCTCTGTCTCGAAATCCGCTCTTGACGGATTAATCCGTAGCAATCCGTCGGAAATCTTGAGAATGAGTAAAATTAAACTTTGAAAGCAAGTTCGAAAGCATATGAGTTGTTGATTTCAAATATATTTCCAGAATTTAGTCACGAATTGAAATGTGCGTCCTGAAAATGGGACAAGTTTCCTCGACCTCCGCTAATTACGTTCACGCCTCCGCAATCCTGCCATTGGCATATCTGGCGGATATACATCTCCGTGAAAGGAAGAGGTGGTTCGTAGGATTAGCGCTGATATTTCGAAATTGATTTTTTTTCCAAAAACTCCAAAATCAAGGACAAAATGTAGTGATCAGTTGTGATCATTAAGTTCTTTTTGGGTTCTTCTATTTAGTTTCTCTTACTTTCTTCTTTTTTCATTTTAAGTTTCAATAGGGTGGTAAGGCCTTTAAGAGGATAAATTACTAACGACTTTCATTTTTTCCAACCTCTGACGAAGGCTACAGTTCGAACAAATCAATATAAAAGCTACATTTTTTGGTTCTGTTTATTTTTTTTTCAAATTATCTTATTTTAATTACTTCTATAATAATGCAAAAAAATTAGTAGCTGCGTTGGCCACGATATTTCTTCTCAGGAACTTCTAAAGCAGAGCAACAAAGTTTAGGATTCCTTTTCAATTGATTTCTTTTTCCGTTGCTTTTCCAAAAAAAAATGTTTAGTTTAAAGGATTGTTGTGAAATCAAAATGAAATCGAACTGAACCATCACAGAATTTTATGCTCGACGAAAATTTCAGCATGTTTTCTAGCCGTTTTCTCACATAATGGGATTATTTCGTGGTTCTTCCAGAACACAAAAGTGTTCGTAGCTTCACAACCGTTCGAGAAGACGTTTCTTCTCTTTCAAAAAAAGTCTGAACAAACCGTGTTTTGAACGGGAAAACAAAAAACAGGTGATAAGCATTTATTTATGAAGGGTCACATTTGATTACGCACCGGGCGCTGTTTACCTGCTTTGATCCGACTCCGGCTGCGATAGTGTCGCGATCGTTTGCAGACAAACAAATTTCGCGAAAGTGTTCCTGTAATTTTCATGGATTACACTTATTTTTTTGCTCTAAAACTGTCTAAAAATTTACTCAAAATCAATTGAATATATTGGTTATTATTTTAGCATCTGAATCAAAGTTATTAATTATTATTTATTAGAAAAACATACCTAAAATCCAATAGTTTTCGACATCTATTCCACATCAATCCTAAGAATAAGAATCATAATCCTAAAATAAATAAAATAGAATGAATAAGAAGAATAAGAGCCTTATTCTTCTTATTCATTCTATTTTATTTATTTTATTATTATTCATTCTATTTTATTAAAATTATCTGAATTTTAAAAAATTCCAAAAATTTAATAATTTTCGATAGTCTGAGGACTTTTTCTCTCGTTCGTGTAGTGAAATAATATCGAGGCAGACGAGTTCGAGTCCATATTCTGGTTTTTCTCGGAATTCTTTCTTAGATTGATTTAGAAAAAAACATATTTTTAGGATTAATTTTTTTTTGCGTTTTTTGCATTTTTTTTTTGCGTGAGCAGCGTTTTTTTCATTTCAAAACATATTTGTTTATCTTTGCCGAAATTTTGGTGATAATTCCTTGTTGGCTTATCGTTTAAAACTGCGCCAACAGATTTGCGGAGGAGGGCAAGTAATCATTTGAGGCGTTTTTTTTTTCTCCTCTTCTTCTGTTGTTTGCGGAACAGGTCGTATGGATTTCGTCAGCGTATGTAAAACGTTATCTTCACGTCTTTTAGGTGATGTTTACCACAGTTCCATCCTCGTTTTTTTTTCTTTTCTTTTCATTTCCGTCCTTTAACCATCCATGAATGAGGGACGGTGACAGCCATCAATTTACCTTTTCATTTCATTTATTTTTTTCGCTCTGTATTTTATTCTTATTCTTATTAATTGTCATTTATTTATTATTCTTTATTTTCATTTTTCTTAATTCCATAGAATTCTATTGGATTGTCTATTTGCTCAAATTCATATTAGAATCTATTCAAATTTAAATTTTGAATATTACAATTAAAATTATTGCTTTTATAATTAAAATTTCTAAGAAAGGATCTATGAAGCGCTCGATGAACTCGATGACCTACTGTAGAGTTCGTGTAATCTGATTTTTTTTTTTTGCCCGGACATGCTAAGAAATTTCCAACACCGTCCACAACATAATAATTTCTACATAATTTCCAAATAATTTCTTTTTGCTCAAGTTGAATTTGACCGAAATTTAAATTTTGAAAAAATATTATTAAATTATTATTTTTATTATTATTAAAGTTTCTAGGAGGGCAGGTGTAGCGCGGTCGGTAAGAGGGTCCGATGCCTGCACGATCGATCGTAGGTTCGAGTCCGCCCTCCGGCGTACAAAGCCCCTCGTCCCTCCGGGGTCGATAAGTTGAGGATAAAAACACTGATTTGACACATCCTCTAGCTCCTGCAAGTCATTTTATAGGCCAGTTACAGGTTCGTAAACCTCAAATGATTCTGAATTGAAGTGAACGTGTTGGCAGGTCCCAAGCGGATTGATTAACGTCAGATACTTTATTCAGTCCATCCTTTTTAAAATTTCTAAGAAAGGAATTATGAACCCGTTTGATGCATGTGACTAACTGTAGAATTCGTGTAATTTTCTGATTTTTTTTCTGGTCACGCTAGGAAATTTCCCACATTCCAACATCGTCCAACACACATCAATTTCTTTGTAAACTAGTATGAGAAAAACGAACACCAACACGCAAACTGCGTTCCATAACAACATTCGTTGGACGTTCATCGCCTCGACATCGGGGGGTTCCTGAATCCCCACATCTGTGTGTGTGTGTGGCACCGCGCTATTTCATCTTCTTTTTTTCCATCGGCTAGGATTTCCGGACCTTTGCCACCACGCCCAACGAATAGCTTCGTTAGTAGGCAGCAGCACTCATTATCATCGTATTCCTTACTAATGAGCTCTCTAGTGGATTTTTTCGATTTTTCTTCGAGAAGAGAATTCTATGATAGTTCTAGTAGTAGTAGTAGTATCCTGGTTTTCAATCATCGTTTGAATTTTTCACATTTATTTATTTATTCACATACACAAATAGTGCACTTCAAAAAGAAAAAAGAGAAAACACATTTTTCTAATTCAGAAAATTTAAGGAAAACTCGACAAAGAATTAAAGCACTGAAGTCGAAATAATGGAAAATCCACCTTTTTAATGTGTGTTTTTAGGCGTCTTCTAGGAAATAAATCGAATAGAAATTAAACGAATTCAAATGATACGATCGATCGCTCGATGATCGATGAACTACCAATCCATTGGAATCCATTTGCTCTCAGTAGAGTTGTTGGCGCAGTCGTTTCCGTGGCGGATAAGCAAATTTAAGGCCTATCTGGGTCTCTTGGGAAATTCGCTTATTATTCGAGGAATCTACTTTTGAGAATTTGAAAAAAAAGAATCCATGTAGGGATTTTTTAAGGAATTCAGGAATCTACGTTATCCGTTTCCCTAATGAAGGGAAAATCTATGGAACTTTCATTGCTGACTCAGCCGGAATAACTGGAATAATCGTAAAAGACCTTGGATTGAGCAGGATTAATTCGCTGTGGAGGAGTTATTTTTAACAAAGAGAGTCTAAAGATGTTGGATATTCGGATATTAATACATAAGGAAATTAATCTCCCATTATTCTACTACTTTCTTCTTTTTTGCTTCTTCGCCATTGTTTTCTGACGGTGTTCTCGTAAATTTACTACTGACAGACTTTTTATTTTGTATCGTACTATATTATTATTATTATTATTATTATTATTATTATTATATTTTTAGTATTTAAGTAGTTTATTATTGGAATTACTATTTTATCCATTATCCTTCATTATTACTGTATTATTGTTATTTATTTATATTACATTATTATTATTATAGCATTATATAAATATTTTACACTATATTATTATATTATTTATTGTATATTTTATTATTATTGCGTTTGTATTATGTATCAATTTTTTATTTGTAGAATTTCTTAAGTCTTTAGAAAATTAAACAAAAAATTAAATTAAATTTCAATTAAATTCAACCAAAAAAAATTGAAATTAAGTCAAACATACGCAAGTACAAAAAAAATAGAAAAGAAAAAGAAAAATAGAGCGAATAATAGTCGTTGTTGAATAAATTGGCGTTTACCGTAGCCTTCCGGAAACTTTCAATCTTCAAATTTACCCCCTTAGCCCCGTTGTGAGTTATTTAAGAGTTTTGTACGAATGAACTATCGCAAGGGGTCAAAAATAAGGGTGGATTTTTCGGAACAACTCGTTCCAGTGGCAGGATGTTAACCGGACAACTCGTACCTGTAAAGTTTTTGTTGCATTTATATTACGTGTTAAGTTTTTTCTTTACTTGTAGAATTTCTTATGTCTTCGAGAAAATAAATGCTCACATATATGTACGTAAATAAAAAGAAAGAAAACTAAAAAAAAGAAAGAGAATTACAAAAAAAAACTGTTCCGTATCCAAACATGGTACAGCATACCCCACATTTATGTTTGAATGTTTCTGCTGCAAACCTTTCTGCTCCCGTATGGATTTATTGCGAGCCGTAAATATATCTCATGGGAAGGGAAATATCCATCAATAATCTTGACTTCGCTTGCAATTTGGACGTGAAGAAAAGAATAGGTTCACATCAATTTGTACAGATTCTGGACATCTAGGTTTTTCAATGGATTGATGATTCATCGGTCGAGCGATCGATCATATTTTGATTTCGTTTCGTTTTCATTCGATTTGTTTTCTCATACATCAAAAAATTGATTTTCCACTACTTCAACTTCGATGCTTCAATTCCGAGCCAAATTCTACTGTTTCTGATTATGCATGTTTTTTTTCGAAAAAAAAAGTGAAAAGTATACGCTTACAAGGATCCTGTCTCGAATCTTCTTCCTGTGCTTCATGGATTCCACGACTATGAACGAAGTGGAAATAAGCAAAATATCTCTTCGGGAGAAAAAAATCATTGCTATAGTTCTACTTTGTGGACAATGTAGATGTAAATAGCACGCATTTGACGTCGAAATTTAAAAAAAATAATTTAAGCAGCGATCAAAATAGGATGCGTTTTCCTCTCTGAATTGATTTTGATCTCTCCTTAATCGAAGCTCAAGAAAATTAGCTGAAATTAGTTAAATCTACCCAAATTTTAAAAAAAAAGTTTCTTTACACTTTTCAAGATGCGCAAACCTGAACTAAAAGTAGATTAAATAATAACAAACTAAATAATAATAAACTCAAACTGAAATCTAGAATAAAAAAAAACCTGATTAAAAATTGTCTATTCTTCGGTACATAAATAGTTCTAAGAAAAGGAACCTGGTTAAGGTACAGGATTAGATTCTACAAGAGTTTTTAGAGAGTAAAATTTATTTAAGATGACACCTTTTATGCTATTAATTCTTGATTCAGTTTAAATCATTGATTGATTCATATTATATATTCTATATGTTATTTTTGCAACAAAAAGGAAAAGTGATGGAACATTTCGCTAAAAAAAAACTGTTTTCAGTGCTTAGGTTCATAAAATAACTTCTTAATTGAATGCGAACAATTAATGATTCGAATGAAAACAATAGATGGCGGCATTTTCTTATTAGATTTTTTTCTTATCAGAATCCTGTTGTTTTTCTGTTTTTTTCTTTCCTTTTTTGTTTTATTTTGTGGAACACTAATAACCTTGACTAAAAACATTTAAAACATTTTAAAAAACCTAATAATAATGTTCAACAACTATAACCTTCTGAAGAAAAAAACCATCAAGATAATTGATCTTTCGCAGTTATTTCGACAAATTCTTCCACAAAAATCAATACCTATCAACTTCATACCATAATAAATGTTTGTCTTTCTAGTGAAATTTCATGGAGCTGAAAAAATCTAACGGAAAAATTCTGTCTGACTTCCACACATTTTTTTTAATTTCAACATCATGGCGAATTGTCCAAGACATCACGCAACGATCTTTTTTCCCCACGAAGAATTCTTTCCCCCTAATTCGCCGAATGTGATCTTCAGGCACAGGTGCTTGTCACGGATTTCTTTTATTTTTTTCCCCAAAATGTTGTGTTGTTCCCGAAAACGCACGAATCCATGCCATCGATGACCAACGTTTCGTACACCATTAATTACTTCTAGTACACTTCTTTGAAGTTATTTATTTATTTATCTATTAATTATTATTTTTTATACTTTTACTACTATACTATTATTTATTTTGTTATATATTATTTATTATTTTTATATTATTACTGTTTACTATTATTACTCATTACTTCTATTATTTATTTATCATTTATTATTATAATACTTACTAATCATTTATTACTTGTTTATTACTTGCTATGTATTATTACTCATTTATTTATTTATTTATTTATTTATTACGCTCAATTGTGCTCCAAAAAGGATGCAACAAGGACAAATACGAAACCAGCAAACAGTAGATAGTAAATAAAAGTAAATAAAATAATAAATACATAGTGAAAATGCTGGAAAAAGAATATAATGAGCAGGAATCAGCTTCGTGTCCGATTCCAGTCCGGGTAATTACTTTGCTAAATTCACTTAGCAAATTACTTGACTTTATTTGATTTCTTACTTTTACTGCAGTTTTTAATTACCAGTAATTAGTTCTTTAAGTAGTTTCTGACTTAATTAGCTGGAAATTTCGATCAGTCATTTTTTCTTCCTCCTTATCGTCTTCTCCACTTTCGTAGCAGCCGAATGCCAACGGGGAAAAAACACATAAGGGCACTACTGACGTATCACGCACGTATCGCGATAATCGCAACTGGTATTTTTGCGATGCAAACGTACCAGCGCGATTGTATCGCGTTGTATCGTGGTTGGCCAGCAGCCAAACACGTCGCGGTTCTTAAAGGACGTTTGGGGGAATTAGATCGAGTTAATGGAGCCGATAATATGTATTGACAACTGAAGCAATCGCGTACATTCCCTGTATCGTCATGTCATTATTCAGGATGATTAGAGGGCACGATGGGACCCTACACCGAAAACGTTCCGCACTCTGCAGTCTGCCCCGTACGTGAGGACTACCCGCAAAACTAACCCCAGTGATTTCACCATGTTCTCCTTCTGAATTCCTGAATTGTCATTATCCAATGTCATTTATCCGTCTGGATAAAGACAGCGGATAAATAATGGGTCTGGATTGGATATACTGTTGTCCAGTAGTAGTTTGCACGCGGATAAATGTATCCGTCAGCGGATATAGATATCCACTCGTTTTATAACTGGAACGTTTTGAGCACCAAGCGGTTAGGTCCCGCAACGAACTAAACCGCAACGAAATATGGCACCATATTTCCAGGAACCAAACTCAAAATTTTCATCGAACTGTTAGGTCCCATTTTGAAGTACCATTAAATGGAATTTCCGTGAACCAGGCTCAAAATTTTTATCAGACGGTCAGGTCCAATCGCGAAGTACCATTATGAGAATTTCCGTGAACTAAACTCAAAATTTTCATCGAACGATTAGGTCCTGCAACGAAGCACTATTACACCGAGTTTGCATGAATCATACTCAAAATTCCCGCCAAGCGGTTGGGTCCCATTGAGATGTACACTTACATCAAAATAATCAAATAAATCAAGCAAATAGTATTGAATAGTAGTCACCTTATTTTTAAACCGATTTTCTCCCACAACGACAACAAATATCGACATCAGAGGCGGGGTTAGTCCGGATTCAGTTTGGGATTATTTTTCTGTCAGTTCAGTAGCTGTTCCCATTTCATCCTTCTCACTCATTCGATCCTCACTTCCTCCGCTCTTCCCCATTCCTTCACAATAATATCGACATTCGTTTGCTGTCGAATAAAAATGATTGCTGTTGTTGTTCGCTTCCACTGCCACCACCACCACCACCGCCGCCAGTCAGTCACACGACACACAGGCACGGCCTTCGCATAACCCGTTTCTCATCACATCTCGATAATTGCTTTGATTTTCTACAGCGCTTCACAGCATTTCACCTGCTGCCCTTACGTTCATTTTCATTGTTTCCTTTTTTTTCTCTTTCTTTTCTTTCCATCCCCTCTGTTCCCAACAACCCGTTTTATTCCCTAAAGAAAAAAAAAACATCGAGAACAACCGTCTTGAATTTTATCGCTTACAGGAAATTATTGTTGCGTTATTTTCTTCCACGTCTCTAGACCAAACCTATTCTTACGTAAACTCATTTTCTCTGCGTGAATTCGGGAAATCTTTTTTCATCCATGGAAAAACCAATAGAAGCGAGGAATGCAGACTTCTAAGTTAGTTATCTGATCCGTTTACGTCTGTTTGCGACCATCCCTCTACTGATCGTGAGATCCTAAAAAAAAACTCCTATTTTCCTCCTTCCTTCACTTTTCGCCATCTCACAAAATATAATAGAAAAAAAAACTCCTTTTTTTCTATAGAAATTTAGTTCCTTTTTCCGCTTCATTACAAAGCTATCTAGAGAAAAATTTCTAGTTTTTTGTTTTCTTTTTTCCTACTAATTTTGCCTCAAATCCTACTATGAATAAAACAAAGAAAACTTTTGGAAAGAAAACCAACCAACAATGATGTTTTTGGTGTAATTGCACAACACTTCCTTACTCCACGCATTATTGCAGAAATTGTTTTTGAATCTTCTATTAAACGGTGAAAATAGTGTTATTACACAGGAAATGTTGAAATCGATGCGCTGCGATTTTTTTCTATTCTTGGTATTTACACAAATATTTTCCCAATACCTCTTAGAACCAAAATAATTTCTTGGGAAAGATAGATGTGCCGACACTTCTTAGAATTAAAATCTGCTTGAAAGTATTTTTTTCCTATCTTTCATCTTTTTTTTCTTACCTCCTTCTTATATTGACATGGATGAATGACTCCATCAGAAGGAATAAGTCCATATTTATGCTGTTTACATTATTTATGCCATTTGTTTATTTAATGCACCACAGGAATTTCCCAACAACAGCCCTGCAAACCATTAGCCACATGCGAAAACAAGTCAGTTGGCGGCAGGAATATCCTGGTGGGGGAAATTTCCCATGGAACTATACAGTTTTCCGTGTAATTTACAAATTATTACTTATATTTATTTACATTTATCTTATTTATGGTATCTTTTAAAGCTTTCAAAAGAAAAGACATTCGCTAGGCTCTGATTTTAAATTCAACTGTTATAGTGTACACACAGGAACAATTGTAGCTCGTAGATCTCACCAGGACCAAATATTTTTCTTCCTTTCTCTCCCCAACCCCTCCCCCCCGCGCCCTCTTCCAAAAAAAAAGATTTCCTCTAACTAATTTTCTCTGGCTAGGAATTTCCACATAGATCTTGAATTGCTTGATCGAGTTCGTTTTTTCTTTGTTTTGGATGTACAGGCTTGTACAGGCTTGCCTTTTCAAATCTTCTTTTCTCTTTCTAGAAATAAAATTTCTCACGTTTTTCCAGTGCACCCTTAAAAAATAACAAAAAATGGAAGAAAAGTGACCCAGAACAATGTTTCATTTCGTTTACGACGTTTAAAATGCAATGAATCAGTGATTTTTCGGTGTAAACATTACTGAGTGGAAAAAGTAGGAAAGGTCCAGGTAGGAATCCGTTCTCGAACCTTCTGACGCAAGGATTACGAAGCCTACGATTGAAATAATGTTTTCTTATGTTAAACAGACTGCGCTGTACGATAGGAACACTTTTTACCTCTTTAACTCTCCATGGGACAAGAAAAACATGTGCTCATCTCTAGACATCAGAAGAATGGCAGAAAAATGAATTCTTGAAAAAATTACCTTTTAAATATCGCAAAAAACTCAGCACGGATGTGTACGACGAGTGTATCCAGTAAGAGTAGTAGTAGTTTTTGGACTTACCGTAAGATCATGGAAAGATCCGGAAGGATTCCATGGAGTATGAAGGTTAAAGTGTGTAGCGTTGACCGATCCGCTTGAATTGCGCCTGCTCTGTCTTTTATGGCGTCAAATATAAATATGTTGGGAATTTCCAAGGAAATATTTGTAAAAAGAAAACACAAAAGTTCCAGAAAATACATTCCAGAGATTATCGATCGGGAGAGAATTTGTAGATAGTAAGTTCTTTTTCTTATCCTTTTGTTCGTTTCGAGAACGATTGGGATTTCCGTTCGGAAAGTCATCGACGTCAGTGAGTCATCGTTAAATCCACTCCCTCTCTTAATCAATCTGCTTGGGACCTACCAAAGCGTGCGACTTCACCTCAGAATCATTTGGAGCTTGGAAACGTGTGTCTATAGCCTGCGCAATGACGACGACTACCCGTATCAAGTCAGTGTTTTTATCATCCCAGACAAATCTGATGCCAATTTATCTATCCATGGGGGACCCAGACGACATTGACGATTATTGATCCCGATGGAATAAGAGGCTTGGTTGGCCCCAGAGCGATTTCGAACCATTGATCGGTCCATGTTCGCAGCCGAACCACCTACCAAAATGCACTACACCCGTCCTTGAAATGTCTCTACATATGATAAAACATTCCGATTACAAAAGATGTTACACTGCCTGATCAACACGTCCTTGATCGATCCGATGATTGTTCGAAGTTCGTCCTCGTTTTGTCCCTTTGATGCGAATCCAGTGCAAAAAATCACATCACGACCATACCGTAGACATATTACACGTCAACCAGGTGCATGTCAAATTAGGCGCAAAAGGTTGTTCGCAGTCCCTGCCTTTGTGGAATCTCGTTCTACCGTACTCCCGACTCCTACGTTCACTTTATTCATGTTAGTATTTCTACGCCCTAGATCATGTTTTTCTGGCGGATCAATAAGTTCTTCTTCTTCTTCTTCAATGAAGCTATCTTGAAAATTTTGCAGAATATATGATGCTTCATTGTGTCTGGCAACATCGTCTGGCAATCACGTGACAAATTCAGCGAGTTCAATTTGTTTACACTGAAAAATCGCACTTGGCATCTTGCCAGAGCAAATATGTTGATCGCGAGAACAAAGGAATCGCTTTGTTCCGCGTTCATCTCCCTGCAAACGTTCTACTAGCACCTTCAGAAGTGGATAGTACGCTAGAATGAGGCACGCTCAGCTGTGTTTAGGATCTTTCATTTCTGTATTCCTTTAGTTTTTCTTGCGCTTTTCTTTCTTTTTTGGTTTTTTTTAAATCTTTTTTATTATTGCAAAAAAGGCCCTTTTAGAAGAAATGTTCAAACTTTTAATTTGAAAAGTTAAAATGAAGACATTGAAGAAATTAGTCAATTCTAGCCTTTGGTTCGAGTTAATCATTGATCTTTGTTTCTGGTTACATTTTATTTGTAATTATTTACATTTTTAAATTTTTTTTAAATGATGTAAACTCCCCCATTCTCGCAATTTCTGCACATTTTTTTTGGTTTTTTTTAATGGAAAACGTAAGCATGTTCATGAAGGAACGATGATGCCTACTGCATTTTTCAACGAATTGAAGTTTTTTTTTCGACGTCGCGAGAACTGGTCCTCGTTTCGTTCTTTACTCTTCTCGAAAAACCTGGATCGTTACCACGACGATCCTCGTTGTATGCTTGACAAAAAATTTGCGCGTAAGTACATAGAGGTGTCTAAGGTGCACTTCTTGGATTGGAATCCTTACGGGAATGCACCCGCGAATATTTAGACGTAGATTAAGATCCTAATGTTATTTGAAGGAGCTATAGTTGGTGAGGATCATTTCTCGCCGGAATCATTCGATCGTTAAGTTATGTTAAGTAAGAGTAGTAGTTGATAGTTTGATAAATTCGCATGGGTTACGCCTGCACTGCTTTTATGGCGTCAAATATGAATATGTTGAGAAATTCCAGGAAAATATTTGCCAAAAAATAGTTTAAAAACCCCAGAAAATACATTCCAGAAAATATCGATTGAGAGAAAATTCGTAGATAATATCCGAGAAAAAAAACTGTTCCGAAACGTTAAGTTCTCAAATGTACACTGCTTGGAGAAATGAAACTGATTTAGGTCTAAATTTTCCTATAGATTTTCCATAAAATTTATTCTATTAAATTTATTTTAACTTGATTTTAATCTCTATTTCCATAGTAAAAATTCCATAATGAAAAAGAATTTGTGGAAATAAACGTTATGTACTCTGGAAGATTCGAATCTCGCACAAATTTTTCTTCTCATTTAATTGCTTCAAGAAACATTCTCTCCTATTATTCATAAGAAAATCGGCAACTGGCACCGATATGATTGACATATGTCCTTTTAACCTTCAACTTACAAGTTTTTCATAAACTGATAACCGTATCGCATAGCATTAAAGAAGCACGTCGTACGTTGGGGTTTGACCGGTCAGATTTAGTGCGATTACTTCCAACATCAGTGATGGACGGGACGGATGGACGGAACGGACAGCACGGACGGACGGATGGGCGGCGGCGTTCGGACGGAGGGGACGAATACGTCACGAGCGGATAGTTTATCAGCTAGCGTACAGATATTTTTTTCTGTTTTTCGTCGGACAGCCTAACCTCGTCCGCGCAACAACAAAAACCCAATCCTAACCAAATATTTGTTCCTAACCGTGTCAAATATGACTATTGGTAGTGGTATCTACTCTACATGATTGCGTGATTTCTCATGTTTTCTCGTGGTTTTCTCCCTTTTCTTCCTTTTTTCCTATTTCACCTCATCTCTACAATCCAACGGACTCATTTCGATAGGTCTGAAATTTTTTCAATCGTTAAAATTCTTCTACAGGTTCACTGCATTCGATTCAATCCAGCAACTGATAGGGAGAAATTCCTTTTCTATTTCGATTTTTTTCTGAAGAAGAAGAAAAAAGAAGCGATACAATCGTTGTAGGCGTTATCGAGAATTCGTACAGCCCCTATCATTTGAATTTAAAATTTTTTGAATTTCCACTTTTTCGATTTCTATTTCGACAAGAGGCAGTGCGATTTTCGGGGAAGGTGTTGGTCAACAACAGCAATTCCGGAAACCGCGAAATTTTATTTTTTTTCACGTTATTTTTTAATGAAACTCTTTTCATCGTATTTTCTAAATGTTCTTAATGGATTTTCTCTTCGAGGTCAGACTTTTCTTCCTTTTTTATGGCTCTCATCCCATCAACACTACAAGATTTCCTTATTTACGCAAATTTCACGGAAGTAAAGTCATTTGGCGTAGAATTTCATGAAAATAATGAAAATATTGGAGAAAATCTGATTGTAGGACTCAAATCAAATTTTTGTAAAAAAACTCGACCATCGATGAATTAGCTTATGAATTTTGGGAAACTGTATGACCGTAGGTGGGCCATCCACCCATCACCACCCAAAATAGGTCTCAGCGAGGAGAGGTGGAGGAGTAATAGCGATTACCGAAGTCTTCAAGTTTTCTTTTCTCACAGTTTCAGCAAAAATTTCAATTTCCTCTTCTCTCTGGACGTTATTGTGCATTTTCTCATCCTGGTAATTCATTCAATTTTGAATGGTTTTTTTTTGCTTTTTGGGTTTTTTTCCAAGTGCATTTCTTATATTTTTCAAAGCATTATCTTCCTATACCCATTTCCCACTTTCTCTTTCTTCTTTCTATTAGCCAAAATTAAATGATAAAATAATATGTTAATATTTTGTACTAATAGTATTAATTGACCCCTTAGAAGCTTTTTAATTCTTTTATAAAGAGAAATTCGACGCAACTTTTCTTCTTCAAGAATTTTTCCACCGTAATTCTCTATTCGTCGCCTTCTTGTTCATACAACTTTCTTTTCTGTAATGCTATGATCCATTTATTTTTTCTAGGATTTCAAGTTTTTTCTCCTCTTTCTAATGTTTTTTTGCTGAGGACTACGGATAGCAAAAAGTACTCTAAACGTCTCTTAAAAAATACAGCTGTAAATCCTACTTGACTCTTACTTTTCCAGGTTTTTTTTTCAATTTTTTCTACTTTTTTTCCTTTTTGCCTTTTTTTCCGCTATTTCTCAAATTGATCGTAGGAAAAAAATAGTTCCGAGACTCCGGAATTATTTGCAGATTCCTTGAAAGAAATATATTAATCGATTTCCCACGTTCTCTTTTCAAATCTATATTTGAGCGCAACGACGGTAAATTTGGCCAGTAAATTGTGTTTCAATTTATTTAAAACGAACAGATTAGACGTTATAATTTCAAAATTGAGCGAATAGACAAATGGCAATATATATGAGTGGAATGACAGCAGAATTAAAACGATGGAGTCTTGCGAACTCACCGTACATATATCGCTACAGTGCGCGATTCGCTCACGGCTTGGCGATCAGGGAATTTTGCCGCACAACTATCATTCTCCTTAAATTTTTCGTTTTCTTCGTATTTATTCATCTTTTTATTTTTTTTCGTTTTTTATTTATTATCTATTATTTTACGTTTGTTGATTTATTCATTTATTGATTATTTTTTTAATTACAAATGATGTCGGATTTTTTTAGAAGCACTTTTTTCACGTAAGCGAAGCAATGAAAAATAGCGAAATGTCCCGTTTGTGAGCGGAGGATTTTTTCATAAAGCGAAGAAAAAAAGATCAAAAGAAATTTGTGGATTGTATTCTTTTTTCCTGGACTTCTCTGTTTCCTGTTTATTGTTATTGGCGCTTTTAGCCACTGCCCTAGAGAGATCTAATAGGTTTGCCATTGGTAAACAATTCATCTCACAGGTAGGGATGTACGTATAAATGTAGGCAGGATTTTCCTCAGACGTGGCGGGAATATTAAAAAAAAGGAGGTTTTGTGAGAGGTGGGCGTGGTCGAAGCAATTAAATGAAAATAATTAATTGATTTTTCGAAAGGAATTTATAAGATTTTGATGAACTTTCCGAAAACAAATAAGTCGCAATAGTCGCATAAATATAAGTGAATAAAAGTGAGTACACGAAAAATAATAAAATAAAATAGTCACAAAAAGTAAATAATAAACATAATGATGGCAAGAACTGAATTACGAAATATTAAATAAATAAATAAATAGGTTAGGGCAAGATTCTAGTAAAGTCGAACATGGACATTAGTAAATAAATAGAATTTCCGAAACTAAATAAATAGTCGTATACATATTCTTAAATCAATTAATCAATTAATTATTAATAAAACAAAAATAATCACTAATAAAGTGCTCAGATCTTAGGTTCCTAAAATTAAATTTGCTATAAAAAGAATTTTCTACTCGCTTACTGTACGAATTGAATCCACTTCTGCACAACTTGTGAAATCTTGAACTTGTTGACAAACATCCGTGTATACCTTCCTGAATCAATTAATCAGTTAGTTATTAATAAATTTTAAAAAAATTATCAAGTTACTGATTAATCAAACACTAAATTCCTGAAATTAAATTTATTATAGAAAGAATTTTCTACTCTTCGCTTACTGTACGAAGTGAATCCGCATCTGCACAACTGGTGAACTCTTGAACTTGTTGACAACGTCCGAATTTATTGCTTTCCCTCACCTATCAATAAATATTTGAAGTGTTCTTATCTATATTATTTATAATTACAGTCTACGAACATAAGTAATCACTTTCCCTTCGTCGTCTTTTCGTACATAGATCTCTGACTTTCCATCAAATTTTATTTTTTCTTTGTTTTGTTTTGTTTTTTTTCTCACTAGTATTATATGTATCCCCAAGCACGTGAAATTTGATCCTTTCATTTGTGTTTCACTGTTGGTTCTCGGTTCTTCTCGTATCGCATTCGCTGCTAGCAAATCTCTTTGACGTTGAGTCGAGCCGAGAAAATTTCTCGTATTATTCGTGGATTTTTTGTCGGCTACAGAATTTTTTCGAGAAAAAAACTCTCGAAAAGAATGCACAGGTGATGATTTCAGACTGAAGACAAACGATGCCTACCGAGTATACAGCCGTCGACGTCGACCCAAACACTCCACCGCCTTACATGGATCCAACAAACAGTATCGCTAAGAAGAAAAGCATGATTCAACACAGTAAGGAATTATTCCACGATATTTTTCTTTGACTTTTTCTTTTTTTACTACAACTGTAACTAGATAGTAAGGAATGTCAGGGTTTTTTTCGCTCCACAGCTCAGGTCAACTGTTTTGATTTTTTTTCGTCTCTTTTTTTTTTCGTTTTTTCTTTGTTTGGGTGCATTCCTCATGCTGGGACTTTGGCAGCTGTAATTTTCATATATTTAATAGTAAATAAGCCAAACCTTGATCTTAGTCAAAAAGCCGAGAAGTGATTTTCAAAAAAAGTCAAAAGCGTAAAAATTTTCAAAAAAATAGAGAATAAGTAAAAAAAAGAACTAAGTAAAAATAAAAATACTTCGATGACAACAAATGAGAAGCAAGCAATCATGAAAGGGATAAAATTCTATCACTGATATTTTTTAAATGAGATATTATTGCTGTTCCATTAAATTTTCACCGGTACTGTTATCGCAAACCAATCCTGGAACCCCTTACCCTCTTCTCTTCCATATGCTATAGAGATCATTCTGCACTAAAAAAAAACAACCCGGGATTTTCCAACAAAATTTTTGCAGAGAACCCAAAATTTTGCGCAAAAAAAGAGCTTTGTAAACTTAACTGTAACTTTTGTAACATTCTTTCAAATTTCTTACATAAACTAGTCGTAAATGTATCTGTGCCTGTACTAACGACATCTATCAACGTACAGAAAACATCACATATTCCACGGATGAGAAATATTGTTGTAACAAATAACTCCACCAATCATGATGCGTCAAGTTGTTTATTCATAGCACTTGTCATTTGTTCGGTACGAAGTAGGTCTAGAAAAGAAGAACACCCGTACTTCCTATTGATTTTCGAATTTTCCAGAGAAATCCATGGACCACACTGGAAAACGATGTGAGCACTGTGGTCAATTTGCACAACAACAACCAGGTGAGGACACATGTGGAAGAGGTGTGTGATCCCGTTTCTCCTACGATGCAACTTATTACGCGATGAAACGCAGCGAACCCCCTCGTCGTCCAAACACCGCAATCCAATCAATATAACTCAAATAAGCCGCAGGAGCTACTGCACCTGCACAATCGCAGATACGTTGCCAATTTTTGGCATTCTATCACCCGTAAAAAGTTGCATTGTTGCGGAAAAGGAACTACACGCAATGCAACCACACGCAATGCTTCTTTTTTAAATTCTGACGGTGAAGAAATGGAAATGAGTGTATTCCTTTGCATATTAATGAACCACACATTCACCCCTGGGTACTCGTTCAGAATTCCCAATGTTTCCTAACACGCTGCCTTTAAAGGCAGCACACGCACTACGAATCTGACGCGGTGAGGGAACCCGCGGGAACAGCTAGAGATGTGGTTGCAGATTGCGGGATCAGTGGTGGTTCCGCTCACCTCTCCCCGATGATGGTAAAAAACGGCGTGGGAACCACTTTAGTTCCTACGAGGGACGTTAGAACGCCTCTCCATGCACGGTTTTCGATCCTCTTAGCAGCCTTTTCATTGTTTTGGTTTTGCTTGAATAGGCTGGCGAGAAGACATAACTGATCTTCGACCGATCGCACTTAGATGCGGCACTGACCCAACGGTGGTGCGTTGCAACTGAAATCGTCCTAAAAAAAACATTGCCTTCCACGCCGTTTTTTACGACGATCAAGGAAGGGTGAGCGAAATCACCCCTGAACTCGCCATCTACAACCCTAACTATAGATTTCGCCGCGGATTCCCTCATCACGTCAGATTCGGGCATGCTCCTTTTGAAAAAAAAAACCTTTCTTCATACTGTATACTAGTATAGTCAATCAGACAGAAGAGGTAGAGGGAGGTGAGGTTGGCTCGTGATATGCTGCCTAAATTCGTTAATGTATCCTTTTCAGTGGTGATCTGGCCCGCTCCCCGTCCACATGATCATATACGACCGGACAACACAAAATTCATCGGCTACGTTATTCTAATTGCCGTTGTGATTTTCCTTCTGTTCGCCGCTTGCAAATATCTGCCATGAGCATTTCTTTTTGTGGTATAAGTAATGGACCAGTATTTGAATTCGAAAAAACACACACACACACGTACAGAGTCACCTAAATAGGATCGACATCCTCTATTCTATAATGTTAATTCGTTGCATGGTTGTCGACGTCGATATAGTTGTTCATCATTTCCTTCCAGTTTCATTTCCTTACACATACATTTACTGGGGCACATGATTTTTTTCTTTCATCATCGTTTTCTTCTGTTTTATCAGGAAGAAGTTTATTTTGATGAGCGCAAATTTTCACTTCTCATGTCACGTGACCCGTTCCATTGTAAATACATACCTCGTTCTATTTTGTCTGAGTTTATTCTCTTTGTATGTTACATTGTAATACTTTGAATAAACATCTTTGTCTAGAGTGTGCGCCATTCTTTTTCTACAATGGGAAATTTTACAATAATCTGCTTGATTTTAATGAAATAATAATCTGAAACTGGTTTAAAAGAAGCATATCACGAAATCACGGCGTTAAAGCTTCGACTTATATATAAACTGGTGCAGTGGGGAAACCTAATGGAAAACCTAGAGTTCTGGGTGTAGATTTCGAATATGGGCATGGCCAGATTCAATTTTCCCATTTTTCCCTGAAAACAGCGTGGGAATTTGTGCATTTGTTCCTACGAGGCACGAAAGAACGCGCCGCGTCCATGAGCAAGCGGTCAAAGATCAATGAAGTCTCCTTACCAGCTTATTCAACTAAAAAGATGAATAGGTCGCAGAGGAGCGTGTGCAAGAGGCTACCCTCTAACTTTCTTTGTAGGAACTAAAACGATACCGTTTTGTTTTTTTTTGCAACAATTACGGAAAAATGAGCGAGGCCACGCTAGTTTCCGTAATCTACACTCCGAACGTTATGTTTTCTGGGAGGCTTCCACAGCACATCAATTTCGCGATAGGCTGTCTTTAAGCATTGGAACTTCCAACACTCGGTTTCCTCACAACACTGAGATCGTGTATAGATGTTCCAGCGCGAACTGACGTCTCCTTCGGCCTATGACAACATTATTCAAAAACGATAAAACAATAAAGTTGTTAGCATGCGTCTATCGTGCAATGCACCAACCACTTCAATTCGGATTCGTTTGAGGTTTATGAACGCGTCTCTGACCTATAGAAGGACTAAAAAAGGATGGTCCATCCATCAAATGAGTGCTTTTATCCTCCAGGACAAGCCTGGCACCAATTTATCGACTCCGAAAGGACGAAACGCTTAGTGAGCACTATGGCGGTCTGGCACCAATTTGTCTGAAAACGAGACAAATGCCTGATCTATGCTCCGTGCTACCATGGCCATACTTCTTACCAACTGTTCTACACCCGTTCTAGCGGTAGAAACTTTCCGCATGCGATAATATACCATACTTGTTCGGGAAGGCAAAACAAAGACTGACTTGACACATCTGCTTGCTCCTACAATCGTGAGACGTCCACTGTGAGACCGCACACGCGTTCATAAACCTCAAATGATTGTGGAACGAAGGCGAACGCGTGGGCACGTCGCCGTCATTATTAACTGCGCTTTCTCCTTTATCCCTTATACAGAAGAAAAAAAAAACGGATCAATAACGGTATTATCGACAGTGCATTCGGTATGCACAGTAAGCACTCTCGAATACCTCTGCAGTCAAGTTTCTCTAGCATCCAATAAACTCTATGTACATTGGCAAAATGAAGAAAGGACGGTTTTAAGTGAACAATCCTTAAAAACGGTGGTTCGCCAATCCCGCTAGACTGGTCATTCTGTTTTTTTTTTTTGGCTTCTTGCGTGATGTGACCTAGAACGATATCGAGGCTTGGTAAGGAGAGAGGACCAGTCTAACGGGATATGCCTAGCATCAGAGACCTCATCTCAGAGCATCAGAGATTTTTTTGGCCTTTGATTAAGACGAAGTTGTCGAAATAACACTAACAAAGTTTCAGCAAAATGTCGTTCACATAATAAGAAAAGATAAATCCAGAAGAAAGTATGGATATCCTTTCATAACGTATGAAATTTGACAATCATGCTATGCATATTTGTGAGCAGCACTGTCAACTAACCCCGAAAGCCAATTTTGTCCAATTTTATGCGTTACGGAAGGAGGACCTCGATCATCGTTTAAGGCAATTTTTCTCCTCTCCCTCGTTTCGCTTCGTTCCTCATCATCGGTCACTTCAGGGATTTTGAGCATCTCAATTAACTCTATTACATTGGCATAAATAGAAGAAAGGATGGTTTTTAATGAACAATCCTTAAGAACGGTGGTTCGCCAACCCCGCTAGACTGGTCATTCTGCTCTTTTTTTTTTCCAACTGCATTCTTCTGGTATGCCTAGAACGATATCGGGAGCTTGGTAAGGAAGAGGACTCCAGTCTAATGCGGGATATGCCTAGCATCAGAGACATTAGGGAGCAATCAGAGATGTACAATTATAGGACGATTCGGTCCTATTATCCAGTCCAGAGATGTCCCGGGTAGGTCTGTGGGCGTGTACGCTGGAGTTCGCGTCGGATAGACAAATTGGTTGTTCATATTATAAAGTCAAAAAAAGTCACTAGCGTATCAATCCACTTGGGATGCGCCCCCACGTTCACTTCAATTCAGAATCGTTTGAGGTTTACGAACGTATATCTGGCCTATACAATGACTTGGGGGGGGGGGGGGGGCCAGCCGATGATCAAGTCGGTGTTTTTATCCTCCCAAACAAGTCCGGTACCAATTTATCGATCCCGGAGGAATGAAAGGCTTGGTTTGCACTAAGGCGGTTTCGAATCCTCGACCGTGTGGCTACAACGGACCTCTAACCGACCGCTCCACTCCCGCCCCGTTCTTCATATTATAGTGAGATGATTTCCATTCGCGTTGAAAACATCAAAACTGACCCGATTCCAAATATGTTATATTATGCATGCTCCAGAAAGATGTATTATTTTCCTTCAGAGCTTTCCATAGGAATTCAATTAAGGAATTCAATTAATCTCAACTCAATTTTTGTGTAGTTAAGAAGTTGATGCGGAAATTTTCCAACAAAAAAGTCCAATTCTCTGTGCATGTCCTCTTTTCTTGGTCAAGCTTCGAAGAAGACCACATACTTCATTGTACTTATTGTATTATACTTCTCAAACCAATAACTACAACTATAAACTAATTTACACAATTTAAATAAAATAACAGATAAGACGTTCATCATCATCGTCGACGGTGCTGCCCAAGTGTCCGATCCGCACATCATGATGAAGGCGAATTACGAATACGTAGATTGGTGCATCTTTGCTGAAAATCCGTTTCGTAGTTGTCATTGTTGTCATTATTTTTCAGCATACAACCCAAATAACAGAATCCATCCACGAATTCAATAGGTTGTCTGTCTACACTGATTCCCGCTGAGGATCTCGAGAAGACCGATATCTGCTTGCAGTTTGCCCGGGGCGTAGTCGTTTTCAGTCTTGGACTACTTTTAGATTTCTAAATCCACAGAATTCTTCAAATGTCTCCATGAAACACATAGATTATTGGAACTGTGATCGAAAACAATCATGACAGCATTGGTGCTTCATCATTGTTTCGAATTGGTGGGACGCTAGAAAATGTCAGTAGGATATCCAGGTCCTTCATAGGTGTTTCTTATGAGAAAGTGGGCAAGTTTACGTATAAAAGCACAAGTTGCAGAGCTCTATTCAGTGACAGTTTCATTGCACTGTCGACTGATCGGTCTCATTAACTAATCTTTTTACACTTGGACATAGCAAACACCAGAAATTGAGTTCATAGTAATATATCTATCCTCAAAAGAATAAAGGGTAGGTAAGGAATCTGCTGTGGGGCGGGTGTAGCGCAGTCGGTAAGAAGTTCTGCTGTGTTTGTACGGGTTCGTTGAGGTTCGAATCCGCCCTAGTGCCAATGAAGCCTTTCATCCCTTCGACATCGTTACATTGGTACCGAGCCTGTCTGGGAGGATAAAAATACTGACTTGATACATCGGCTAGTCCCTGCTAGTCACGCTATTGCCCAGTCACACATTCGTTAACCTCAAACGAAATTGAAATTCTGAATTGAAGTGAACGTGGTGGCGCACACCAAGTGGATTGATTAAGGTCCAGACACTTCATACTTTATCCTTTACCTGGAGTTAATTCGCTCGAGATGCGAACGCGTTCGCTTCAACTCAGAATTGTTTGAGGTTTACGAACGCATGTTTAGCCTCTACAATGATTAATGGAGGGTAGCCAAGCTGCATCAAATCAGGTGTTTTATCCTCCCAGGCAAGTCTGCCACAAATTCATTGACTCCGAATGGATGAAAGGCTTGGTTGACACCTGGGCGGTTTCAAACAATCGATCGATCGTGAAGTCACAGCGGAACATTTCACCGATTGCGCTACACCCGCCCATATATTTATTCTTTGGGGGATAAATACGGTGGAAGTAAAACTGTTCTCACCTCTTTTTTTTCTCAACCACGCTATTCAGTAAAATTTGGTGTACTTTTTACGCAAACTCGGTCAAATGAATATTTCCAGTGGTAGTGGCTGCATCTCCGGGATCTCCGGCATGTGGCACATTTATTAAAGGTTTAAGTTTTGTGGGAAAGCAATATATCCTAGCTAACAGGATACGTTCGTATAACCCCACGATGACCTATGTTGCCGGTTGTCAATCAGGACATTCCGGCTAGGAAACATCAAAGAAGGTACGGGAACCTCAACTTCTTAACGATAATTTGGGGGTTGCTACTAACTGACTGAATGAGTGAGCTTCAATATCATTTTGATACCTCTGACGTCCTCTTAGCCCGTATACACTAACATTTTCATGTGGATAAAACGCGTTCTAGTGGAAGTGTCCCCTGGTTGCATACTGTGGTCTCCAGTAAAATTTTGCCCACGCTCAAACGGATCACGCAGTGGGAATACGTTTCCACTTGGAATGTTTTCGCAACAGTTTTTGAAAAAAAGTCTCCAGCGATTTCGTTTGAATAGATTGATCATACTTATCGTCCCAGAAGCAAATATATTGGATGCGGACCCTGGAATTGTGAGAAACGGACATTTGATATAAAAGAAACAAAGGGAAAAGGTAAAATGGTTTGCAGGTATGAGTTCTTCTGGGATAAGTCAATACGACATCAATTCATGATTGTTTCAAACTTTATGAGCGCTTGAACAGTGACTGCTTGTGATGGCTCACCGCAGTATTGAATCGATTTTCTTATCCTTCCAGAAAAGTCGGCGACCATCATGCATCAGTGAATCGTTTTTTTGATGGATGAAGAAGTTGAGAAAATGGCTGAGGATGGTGTTATGCCTCCGGTCGTTAATACGTTGTGGGACCTACTCCATTACATTCGTTTCTATAAGAAAAAGTACATAAGCTTCTTGTTCATCCACCCCGTTATGAAGTCGTTATTTTCGATCTTTTCCAAAAAATTTGTCGGACGACGCTAGTGTTACTGCATTTGTCAGTTTTCTTCCGGATTCGTTTTAGTCCCGTCATACCCTAGGTGGCGCACAGGGTTTTCGGCATAGAAGGGAACGAAATAGTTATGAGAAATTGAATTGTGGATTTAGATACTGCAGGAAGGCAGAATAGGATCAATGTCCCAAAATTCCGGCTCAAGGATTGTGCTCGAACTGATGTAGCCGGATCAAAATGATCTTAATCTCGGTGCTTTTGCGTAAGTGGCTGCGCTTGAAGTGGCACGGTGGAGCTAGCGGTTGGGATCGAAATGGGACCGTCGCTAGTTTCAGCTGGATTGCAGCGATGAGTAGAACTAGTGGGGGTCCCACCTCAATCGCAACCGGTTGCTCTTCGACCACGCTTCCAGCGCATTCACCTTCACAACTACGCCATGTTTCATTAACGTCATTTTGACCCTATTACAACACTAGTTGAGAATGGTCACAGCGTAGCAGCCAGTACAGTTCCGCCGATAAAAAATTAAATTAAAATTAAAAAAAAACTAAAAAAAAATAATTCAAAAATAAAATAAAGCAGCTGCAATTGGACAACCTATGAGCTTCCAGTTTTACAGCAACAACTTAAGGATGATGACGTTGCAGTGCAAAAAAGAAAAGATGAAGACTCCATCAGATTACTATGGCTAGGGTAGCGATGAGGCGGACATTCTTAGCTTTTTACATTAGATGCTTCGCCTTGAGCCATTCCATTGATATGGACAATTTCTGTCCGATTTTCAGTATTTCTGAAAATCGGACAGAGATTTCAATCGAATTTCGCTGAATTTCAGATCGAATAGAATCCGGTTCAAATCGTATCCTTGGATCTCATTCTCCAGTTGTATTCGGCGAAATAGTCGCTTCTCATGATCGATTCGAGGCTCATGGAGGCGACAGAAACTCAATTCGAACTCGGGTCCCTCCGACCGGTTCGGTACTGCGGAAAAGAAGTCGAGGAGAACGACGTGATGTGGAATATCAGGAACTTCCCCTGGAGCCGCCATCATGTTTTGCGTACAAATACGGAGCATCTGACGACTATCAAAGAGTAGAGCTGGAGACGGTTCGGGAAACGCGTGGATCATCATTTGCTGCAATGTCTTATGGTGCTACGTATCGGCTATCTGTATAGCTATGAGAAAAGGAATTTTGAGCGGAAGGATAGTCATTTTGACATGGTGAAAAACACTTATATCTTTTCCATTACAATGTTGATTTGTTATTTTTGTGATGAAATGTTTTCCTCAAATCTCCATTCAGTGGTAGGAGATATGTCAGCAAAGAAGGCTTTAAAAGAAAATCGGAAAATTTCATAGAAAATTAGATGCACTTCATTGATTGCCAGCACAAATATGTACAAATTTGACGTACCGAATACGAAAAAAAAGATCTATACAGAGTGAATTTTGAAGCGGTGATCGAGATTGATCCAGAATTATTGATCAGAGAAAAACCACGTAGTGAATAATATTTACTGAGCCACTGGGGTTCCCGGCGAAAGTATGGTCCATTCAAAGTAACGAGATCGCGGTAGGACCGCGGTGGAACAACTGCGCGAATCGAGTTGCACGAACTAAGCAAAAGTTCTATCAGCTTTATTTCTAGCGTAATAACCATCTATGCGATGCGATCACCACAAATAATGTCTTAACTGACTCTTAGGTCCCACATACGATGATATCAAACTCATTTTTCCCCTTAAGAGTTAGTTGTTGCTGCTTTTAAGTCACAGAAAATTATGAGTTAGAGAATAGTTCTCTACAGCTTAAAAGTCCCCTGGAGCAAAAAATTGAGCAAAAAAAGGTTGATCAAAGCATTTCCATCTTCCCAAAATCGTCCAGTATTTATTCTAGTGCTTGTTAGTTTGGTGAAAGAAGGTTCGGATAATGAGGGAACATAGTAAGCCGAGACCAAATAACCTCAAATGGGAACAAGTCAACAAGCAACATTCTGTGAATTCACCACGTGTTCAAAATTTTAGGCTGGGGTTCACAACCGCCGTGAGCTGAAGACGACGTATGAGGCTGTATCCGTGTTCCACGAGCACTTGTAAAATACGCACGCGACCAACGATCGTTGTCAGAACGTTTTCGTAAATTTCGAATAGCGGTACGTTGTATTCGAAACGTTCTGTCCCATCGTTCTTCGCTAGAGCATCTACAGGCTGATGCAAACTCGTCCCTCTGCGATTTCTGCCGAACGTTGCAGTGCTCGACCGATATCTATTGACTGATTGTGTGCGTAATTGGGTTTTTTTTCGTTTGCTACTTCAGTTTCAAAACTCGTAGAAGTATCGCGGGACTACAAGATGCCGCTGTGTCCCACTTTCATCGATTTAAAGAAAGCTTTTGATACATTTGAGACAGGAACGGTCATGGTGTCCTTGGACAACCAAGGCCAGGCCCGACAACCACTCCATAGATAAAGATAATTCATGAGTTGTATAGCAACTTCACGACCTAAATTTCCCCATTCTAAAGCGATGTCATAACCGATGTGAAGAGAGGGGTTCGTCAGGGTGACACAATTTCACCCAAAATACTCTGTCCCACTCTCGAGAACGCGATGCGAGGATTAGAATGGGATGACATGGAAGTGAAAGTTGACGCCCGACATTTACACCATCTTCGTTTCGTTCTCACAACATCAAGCATCAATCAGGCGCAACGGATGCTGGCTGGACATGATGATGTAAAATGATCGGTCTTCAGCTGAACCTAGACAAGACGATGTTTATGAGAAACGGATGGCTTTCTGATGCCCCACTCATGCTCAACGGGACGAACATATTCGAATGCTCCAGGTATGTGTATCTAGGTCGAGAAATCAGCATGATGAACGACCCGACCTACGAGCTGCGCAAAAGGAAACGAACGGCTTGGGGAACATTCAAGAGCATCGAGAATTCACAATTGTGGGTGTTTGGCAAGCAGAAGCAAAATCCGATCAGCGTCATAGAAGGCGGAATTGAAAGGGTGATTGGTTGAAAGACGCTGCCGCATATGCCAAGGAAAGCAAAATTAGCTGAGCCGGACACGTGATGCGTTTCAACGACAATCGTTGTACCAGTGCCGTAGGCGACTGGATACCACGCGACATCAAACGTACCGCAGGAAAACCGCCGACTCGATGGTTAGACCTCTTCACGGTTCTTCAAAGAAAAATACGACGCTCTTCGAGTTCTCGTGAGAAGGATGACACTGGGCAACACTTGTGCGCGATTGGGATAAATGGAAATATTACTGGTGCTCGCTCGAACAAATTGATGAACGGGAGCACAGGTAACGCAGGTGATTGTATACGCGTTTCATTAGGTTTTTGAAACTTTGCGAGCAACCTAGAAAGGTCCGCGAAAGTCAATTGTAACACCAGAGATTGTAATTTCACTACTGATTTGACATCAGGAGAAAATTTAGTTTATTACCCATGAAAAGAATTGTGCGGAAGAAGTGTTTATGACAAATATTGAGGGAAGTAGTGCGGATAATAGAACATATAAGTCCATTCATCTCTCTATTTTAGAAGATAAATTCCATGATCCGGAATCCATGCATATGCATTAAAGCATCGTTTTGAATCATCATTCCTGTTTCTGAAAAGAAATGAGTAAAAGTATGGTCATTTGTATAGGCTTAAATGTTGGAAGTGGAGGATATTTTTAACTCACATCACAAGGTTCCCGTTAACATGCACTTTTATTTCGCCAGGTAAAAATGGTGATTTGTGGAATAATGACTCATCATAATTGATATACGTACGTCGAGACTTAAAAGTATCATGTTCACGAACAAGTTCTAACCATAATGACTAAAATCAGTGAGGAAAACTAACATCTTGCCAATTCATTACTTTTCTTGTATACCAATAGAATATTCCGTTTTCACTTGAGATTTCATTGGCTCGAACATTCAAAATCAGATGATACTTGCCTTTTGAATCGTATTTGAGAACATCACCTTTTATACGCTGCAAAATTGTTTTTTTTTTCAATCGTTCAAGGAATTTAGTGACGACGTAGAAAATAATGCTAGTTTGACGACACCAGCAAGTATTTTGTAAGGGACTCGGGTCAAACCGGAAGCTCGGCATGGTTGCGTAAGTTGCTGTGTTCAGGATGGTGGAGCCAACATGGGACCATTCTTTGCTTTACTCATCTTTGCAGTCCGACTGCATCTGGTAGAAGTCCTGCCACGAAAGCTCCACCTTTGCAAGCGTTTCACAGTTTCTCATACAACTGCACCAGGCTTCAGGTCGTTTTGACCTCACTGTATAAGTCCAAGCATTCCTCAAAGAACCGAACTCGGTTTACCGTACCCATCATAGAGTAACCGTAAGATAGGTCTATCAACTAACAAGATTGTGTGAGAGATACTCGACGTCCAAGAGTATTTCCTCTCGCAATGTTTTTGACACAAATGAGCTGAAAATAAGTATGGTATTATCGGATACTAAGGGAAAAATGTGACAAATCTTCTTTACATTGCAGCACTTAAAATCTTTTTTTTACTATTCGTAAGATGGAAGATCGAAATATAGTCAATAATGAGTCGATAATCTGATCTTGTATGCACATTACCGCAAGCACTTGAAGGTTTGATTTTTACCTAAATCATCTCGCCATTGGTGTCATTTTGTATCGTGAAACGTTTAGAGGAAGAGACGAATACCTGTACTCTTATGGCAATTGCACTGAGAACGGTAGGCGACAAAACAGCTGTGAGGCAAAACATTTTGGACGCACTAAAATTATTAAAATATCAAGGAAAGCCTTGAAGCCTGGTGCAGTTGCGTTTGCGGCTGCGTTCAAGGTTGCGCGCTGAAACTGTCTGCGGTATGGTTGGGGCAAGTGAGGTTTCAAACCTCGATCGCAACGTGCTACCTCGAACGCAATTGCTCGGCTGCACTCGGCTTCCTCCTTCCTGATTCGACCGTATTCGGGTGAACTACCCAAGATTATTGCAGCGTTGGTATGAAGCGGAAATTTGCCAACATGGCGTCGCTGTCGTGCAAGTGAAAATGAATCATACCCTCTTCATTACGTTACAGATAAACGTGCTGTTCACTAACCGGTGTATTCTATCACTGTCCCTGAGTAGACAACTGTTACCGGCTCCGACTCGGCAGTTTGGTTCAAATGCAGCGTGAAAAAGCACAAGCACAGAGACCATCATTTGTTGCAGTTAGAGCTAACGAAGCGACGCACGGAGCGGCAAAAAATGTGGAAGCACTCTGCCGCAGAAGACTCGCTTCACCTGCTTCGTGTTGCCACTTCTCTACTCCTAAACATGTAGAGTGAGTAGAGTATCGACGGAAACTGGTAAAAAGTGAACGTCTGGAACGGCACAGAAGTAGATGGAAAAACACGATGAAAGTGATGACCAACCGAAAAGAGGACTCAAAAAGCGAAGAGCGTTAATTTTGTACAGCGCTTCGTCAACGCACAAACCGTGGTTCAGTTTTAGGATCATGTCAACATTACTATGGATCCGTTTCCCCGAAAGACATGGACTTGAGAAGGAAAAGTCGCTGAGCACCTACACACCTCGTCGTTCAGTCATTTCTCAGGAACCACTGGAGGTCACTGGAAAGCGAGTAGTAGAAAGGATCGAATCTGGAGATTACCAGACAATACGATATCCAGTTTCTGCAGTTGGAGAACTAGTGGCCCTGTAGATCCGAGCATTAATATGCCCTTTGGGCATTATCTCCTAATAAAAAGTCTTTGACGTATCAATCCGCTTGGGTTGCGCAAACGTGTTTTACTTCACTTCGCAATCGTTGAGGTTTTATGCAATGTGACTTGTGATGCTGCCGATGATCAAGGATACCTATAGAAGGGGGTGTGACGGGTCCACCGGCGCCAGATACCTATATGAGGGGGTGCGACGGGTCTACCGACGCCAGATACCTATAGAAGGGGGTGTGACGGGTCCAGCGGCGTCGGATTGGCGCGCCGGCGCCAGATAGGTATAACGTGGGGTGAGACGAGTCCCGCGGAATCGAAATGGTGCGCAATAAGTTCGAGTGCATGTCGCAAAAGATAAATAGTTAAAGCCGTTTCATAGCCGTGGCCACTGGGCGCGTTGCTTTTCACCTTCATGACTCCTCCACGTATCTATTTCTTTGTTCGTTCGCCTCAAGTTGGTAGCGTGCCGTTCTCAGAAAGTGGAAACGCTCATGAAAACGGCTGCTTAAATAGCAGCAGGATGTTTATGTGATCTGACGTGGAACGTTATCTTTATCAGTAGGAAGATGTTTTTCACGACATTTTATGTTAAATCATCATTCTGTGATAACTATTGGGGGAAATCAAGAGGAGTACCCATACTTCGAGTAATGCTTTCAAATTGCATCTATATTATTCTGGCATCAAAGGAGTGTTTGTAGCTGATGGTAGAATATTCTCCAAATGTAGAATTAACGCATTTGGAAAGAAAACTCCGTAATCTTTAATCCGTAATTTATAATATAAAGAAGAGAAGTAAAGTGTTGTTGAAAAAACGCAAATCTGATTTTACAGAAAACACCACTACTATCAACTTTCATTGATCAGTGAAGGGGAGCGAAAAACCGCCGAAAGTCTGAAGTCCGGCTTTAGCCGGACATTCAGAGTGTTAAAAGATAATGTAGGAAAGTTGTAAAAACATAAAAATATTTTAAAAAAAACACTTTGCACATGCGGTCAATTTCATTGCCGTATATTCTTAACTTTTTCCTACGCTATGTTCGCAGAAATTTTTACATGTACAGACAAACATGTGACAGAGGTAATAATCTATCTATGTATTTACAGCTTTGTAGCGTCTCTCATAAATCAGTGAAACACTTCAGGCTCACTTCAGGTACAACTACGAAGTAACTTTATCTTATCGACATTAAACCTTATAACATTCTTCATAATTTAATCAAATTCAATTCTAATGTTCTAATTCAAATCGAATAAAAAGAAACAGAAAACTATGAGAATGAGAAAACCGAATTATTCCAATTGTTTCCATTCCCTTCGAATTTGTATTCAATGTCGGAATTTGCTGAAAAAAACTGCATCAAAATCGTTGAAAGCTTCTTGATGGTTCGCAATTTTTTTTTATTTCTATATGGGGAGTGGATCTGTAAACCTCCTACTGACTGCGCTACATCCGTTCGAACGGTATTTATTCGATTATTTGATTGTTTAGTCATTTCTAAACAACACTAATATTAAAACAATGTAATGCCAAATAGTACCTAATTTTAAAAATTAAAAAAAAAATTAATTTTAAAAAACCGTGCATTATTTCGAGAATTTCCGATGTTATTTGGCATTTGTGAAAATTGTGAACGGTATATACTAAAAACCTTTGATCCTCCGACTATGCGGTCGGTCGATGGTTCGAAACCGCCTTTGATCCAACCGAGGCTTTTCTCCCTTTGGGTATGTAATGTTGATGCTTCCCATTTATGATCTGCCAATATACCGCTCCTACCTGAAGGCGCGGATGTAGCACAATTGGCTAGAGGTTCCGCTACTTGCACGATCAATCGGAGGTTCGAATCCGCCCTAGTGCTCACCAAGCCTTTCATCCCTCGGAGTCGATATATTGGTGTCAGACCTGTCTGAAAGGACAAAAACATTGAGTTGACGTATTGGTTAGCCTCCGGAAGTCACTATGTAGGCTACCCACGTTCCTAGACCTTAGACGATTCTGAATTGAAGCGAGTGAAGTATAACTTACTGGATGACTTTTGGAATGAAAGTACCAATCGTCTCTGAACTTAACAAAAACAGCACACGAACGGCCTATCATCTACAGATCTCGACCGATATTACCTGGAATGTTTTTTTAATCCTTTTATGGACAAATATTTCCCTGAATTTCTTCAACCTACTCATATTTAACACAGTAAAAACAGATCTCTGTACAATTCTGGAGCATTGTTTACTTCACAGAAGTCGGATAATACATGATTCTTCACCGATCTGCCGCAGAACGGGATTGAACTCTGGTCGTTACGACAACAACCGAGAACACATGCACTGCGCTATAGTGACACTTTGCTGTTTGCCTCTCCAAGAGATCTATCAATCTCCAGAAGAAGAAATGATGATTGATCCAAGATCTTACTTCTGTTTCTATGTTCTTACACTTTAATAGCCAATACTTTAAAACTTCCTCTTAAATTCAACGTGGGTTCACTTCAAAATTTCTCTAGTACTAATTTACCGTCCCAGTGAGTAGTAAAAGGCTTGGTTGGGCTAACGCGGAATTGAACCATAGACTTTGATGTCAAAGCGGGACCGCATACCATTGCGCTACAGTGCCACATCAATATAATTATGCTATATTTGTATAGACTATTAATTCTGTCATATATTTGTCTGTACATGTGCAAATTTCAACGAACATACCGTAGGAAAAGTTTAAGAATATACGGCAATGGAATTGACCGCACGTGCAAAGTGTTCTTTTAATATTTTTGTGTTCTTATAACTTTCCTACATTATCTTCTATTATTTTCTATTTTTTAAAAGAAATTGGTGATGTTATACTAAGACAGCCACGAAAATTGACCAGGCAACATGTGACTCGTCATCAGCTCTAGATGTTTCAAACTAATCAAGAAATTCAGATCAATACGTCGGTAACTACTTCAAAACAGTATTAAAGAAGCATTAGAATACTCGCGAATTTCCTTGTCCTCCTGAAGGTTTGACTGAAGCACCAGCAACAACAACAACAACAACAATAATAACAACAACAACTACAACAACAACAAACGTTTTGTGCTCCAGTGACAAAATTCAAGAACGACACAGTGAAACACATCGCAGTCGGGTCAAAACGACATGAAGCACGGACAGTTGCGTAAGCGGCTGCGCTCGAAGCGGCACGGTGGGGCGTTGCGGTTGAGATTGTGTAAGGATCCTCGCCACCAATCTCTGCAGTTCGCAGTGGTCGCTATCCGTGCTTTATGTCGTTTTGATCCAACTGTATTTCCCTAAAGGCAGCGCATCACGAAGTTGATGTGCTACCGGAAACTCCAAGAAACCCGTAGGGCTCGGGTTTAGATTGCGGAAATGAAACCTGAAAAGTCCCTGAGTACTTTCAGAACTCGTTTTCATTGTCGAACTTTTTTCCACCCGTAAAGCGCTGGAGGTGAGTGAAAAGCGAGGGATCGAGTCTGGAGGTCTCTAGCGAGCTGTTCGTCCCTGGCTCGGTATGAGTCAAGTTTACCGCGAATGTAAGGCCATTGTTCTCATGAAAACCGAATTCGGCTTGCTGGAACTGTGTGCGATTTAAAGTATTCAGTTTTTACAGTTGAAGAATTAACAGATCTGTAGATCTGACCACGGATACATTTCTATTTGGGCATTATCTCCTAACACCACCTACATTATTCTTGGACCTCTACTCCTCTTACTAGAGGAGCACTTTTTTTTAGGGTTTTGCTTCGGGAGCGGCTCTGGTTTCTGATCCTAATCCTAAGAGGACTAGAGGTCCAAGAATGATGTAGGTGTTGTGGGGAGATATCGGCGGGCGTGTAGCGCAGTCGGCAAGAGGTCCACTCTGGTCGCACGGTCGATGGTTCGAAACCGCACTAGTGCAACCAAGTCCTTCATACCTCGTCGCTGATAAGGAAGGAAGGATAGAAACACTGGCTTGATCATCGGCAGCATCACAGGTCACACTGCATAAAACTTCAACGATTGCGAAGTGAAGTAAAACACGTTTGCGCAACCCAAGCGGATTGATACGCCAAAGACTTTTTATTAGGAGATAATGCCCAAAGGGCATATTAATGCTCGGATCTACAGGGCCACTAGTTCTCCAACTGCAAAAACTGGATATTATATTCTCTGGTAATCTCCAGATTCGATCCTTTCTACTACTCGCTTTCCAGTGACCTCCAGTGGTTCCTGAGAAATGACTGAACGACGAGGTGTGTAGGTGCTCAGCAACTTTTCCTTCTCAAGTCCATGTCTTTCGGGGAAACGGATCCATAGTAATGTTGACATGATCCTAAAACTGAACCACGGTTTGTGCGTTGACGAAGCGCTGTACAAAATTAACGCTCTTCGCTTTTTGAGTCCTCTTTTCGGTTGGTCATCACTTTCGTCGTGTTGGTCCATCTACTTCTGTGCCGTTCCAGACGTTTACGGTCTTCACCTTTCAAAGTTTCCGTCGATACTCTACTCCTGCACTCTATATGTTTAGGAGTAGAGAAGTGGCAACGCGAAGCGGGTGAAGCGAGACTTCTGCGGCAGAGTGCTTCCACATTTTTTGCCGCTCCGTGCGTCGCTTCGTTAGCTCTAACTGCAACAAATGATGATCGTTGTGCTTCTGCTTTTTCACGCTGCATTTGAACCAAACTGCTGAGTCGGAGCCGGTAACAGTTGTCTACTCAGGGACAGTGATAGAATACACTGGTTAGTAAACAGCACGTTTATCTGTAACGTAATGAAGAGGGTATGATTCATTTTCACTTGCACGACAGCGACGCCTTGTTGGCAAATTTCCATTTCATACCAACGCTGCAATAATCTTGGGTAGTTCGCCCGAATACGGTCGAATCAGGAAGGAGGAAGCCGAGTGCAGCCGAGCAACTGCGTTCGAGGTAGCACGTTGCGATCGAGGTTTAAAACCTCACTTGCCCCAACCATACCGCAGACAGTTTCAGCGCGCAACCTTGAACGCAGCCGCAAAAGCAACTGCACCAGGCTTCAAGGCTTTCCTTGATATTTTAATAATTTTAGTGCGTCCAAAATGTATTGCCTCACAGCTGTTTTGTCGCTTACCGTTCTCAGTGCAATTGCCACAAGAGTACAGGTATTCGTCTCTTCCTCTAAACGTTTCACGATACAAAATGACACCATTGGCGAGATGATTTAGGTAAAAATCAAACCTTCAAGTGCTTGCGGTAATGTGCATACAAGATCAGATTCTCGACTCATTATCGACTATATTTCGATCTTCCATACGGATAGTAAAAAAAAGATTTTAAGTGCTGCAATGTAAAAAAGATTTGTCACATTTTTTCCCTAGTATTCGGTAATAGCATACTTGTTTGCAGCTTGCCTGTATCAAAAACATTGGAAGGTGAAATACTCTTGGACGTCGAGTATCGCTCACACAATGGGGTTAGTTGATAGACCTATCTTACGGTTACTCTATGATGGGTACGGTAAACCGAGTTCGGTTCTTTGAGGAACGCTTGGACTTATACAGTGAGGTCAAAACGACCTGAAGCCTGGTGCAGTTGTATGAGAAACTGTGAAACGTTTGCAAAGGTGGAGCTTTCGTGGCAAAACTTCTACCAGATGCAGTCGGACTGCAAAGATGAGTAAAGCAAAGAATGGTCCCATGTTGGCTCCACCATGCTGAACACAGCAGTTTACGCAACCATGCCGAGCTTCCGGTTTGACCCGAGCCTCTTACAGAATACTTGCTGGTGTCGTCAAACTAGCATTATTTTCTACGTCGTCACTAAATTCCTTGAACGATTGAAAAAAAACAATTTTGCAGCGTATAAAAGGTGATGTTCTCAAATACGATTCAAAAGGCAAGTATCATCTGATTTTGAATGTTCGAGCCAATGAAATCTCAAGTGAAAACGGAATATTCTATTGGTATACAAGAAAAGTAATGAATTGGCAAGATGTTAGTTTTCCTCACTGATTTTAGTTATTATGGTTAGAATTTGTTCGTGAACATGATACTTTTAAGTCTCGACGTACGTATATCAATTATGATGAGTCATTATTCCACAAATCACCATTTTTACCTGGCGAAATAAAAGTGCATGTTAACGGGAACCTTGTGATGTGAGTTAAAAATATCCTCCACTTCCAACATTTAAGCCTATACAAATGACCATACTTTTACTCAATTCTTTTCAGAAACAGGAATGATGATTCAAAACGATGCTTTAATGCATATGCATGGATTCCGGATCATGGAATTTATCTTCTAAACCAGAGAGATGAATGGACTTATATGTTCTACTATCCGCACTACTTCCCTCAATATTTGTCATAAGCACTTCTTCCGCACAATTCTTTTCATGTGTAATAAACTAAATTTTCTCCTGATATCAAATCAGTAGTGAAATTACAATCTCTGGTGTTACAATTGACTGTTGCGGACCTTTCTAGGTTGCTCGCAAAGTTTCAAAAACCCAATGAAACGCGTTCACACGCACAATCGCCTGTCTCAAATGTATCAAAAGCTTTCTTTAAATCGGTGAAGGTGGGACACAGCGGCGATACTTCTACGAGTTTTGAAACTGAAGTAGTGAACGAAAAAACCGATTTACGCGCACAATCGGTCAATAAATATCGGCTGAGCACTTCAACCTTCGGCAGAAATCGCAGAGGGACGAGTTTGCATCAGCCTGTAGATGCTCTTGCGAAGAACGATGGTACAGAACGTTTCGAATAGAACGTACCGCTATTCGAAATTTACGTATGAAAATGTTCTGACAACGATCGTTGGTCGCGTGCGTATTTTACGATTGCTCGTGGAACACGGATGCAGCCTCATACATCGCCTTCAGCTCATGATGCTTGCGAACCCCAGCTGAAATTTTTGTCCCTTATACATCATCGAGGTCGATGATACTGCCGCGAGCGACAACAGCACGAAGTAATAATTTACGAAACAAATTCTACTTCGACTAATGTTTTCCTTCGTACGGCTCCACTGTTGCAGAGGTTTGTGGAGTGGCGTGGCTGGTGGGCTGACGTTGGGTTGATAATGGTTTGCTGATGGTGACTTGAGAACTCGGCTTGGTGCAGGTGCATTGATGACGGCTTGTGGCTTGTTGATGACGATGACGGCGTTGACGGTTGGCGTTGAGAGTGCTTACTTCTTGTATGGCCGCTTCGTGGGCAGCTGCTGTCTTTTGGAGGAGCAAAGCAGGAAATTGTGGCCAAGACCACAACTTCCGCACCTCACTCCACATACGTCCTCGTGTGCCGTTTTTAGGCAGAGGAGGCACAGGTTCAGCTTTGTCGCCTGTGCTGTTTTGGAGACTGAATCCGGGAACCGTGGACATCTCCCGGAATGGTGATTGTCACGATTCGCGCCCACAGTGCAAAATAGACAGCTGGACTTAGGCGCAGTCCTTTGCAGAAGCGTTTGGCAGACTTTTTCAAGACTGTCGAGGCGGGGGAGCAGATGATGCAATAGTGTGGCGATGTCACACCTGTCCAGATCGTCCAGGGCGGAGAGCATAGCATCAGCGGAAGACGACATGATTTTGTGATTCTTTGATGCTTTTCACCACTATTTATACGTGTTCAAATGGTCCGTATCTTGAATCCGCCCTCAACGAATAGCCTAGCTGTAAGTTTCTCTGCTCTTGATGGTGCGCCAAAGTGCTCTAGAGTGCGTAATAAAAAAGTTGTAATTGACTACGGGCACCGAAGGTACATCGTTGTAATTGGAGTACTTTGTCCAAGATAACATCTTTGAGAGAGCCTACCGGGATAATATGTTTTTGTGCATTGTGCATACGTGCATGGACATAACTGATAACATGTGTATACAAGAGATAATCAGCTCATATTAACTTTGTACATTTTTTCGTATTGAAACACGAGATCAAACCCGTAGAGTGTACGCCTCCGTGAAATACAAAGTTTGCTCTACATTATTTTCCTAACTTTAGATCTTTCTAATCTATTCTTGTGGGGTCTAAACCAGCTCTGGTACTTTCTTCGGCTGGTAGCCCACAAGCGGGCGACTCGAGAGGACCAGAGGATGCGCTACAGTGGCAGCTATTAGATCGGTAAGCCAACTCAATTTTGGTTGACCGTGGCTGATTATCAGCTGATCGAGAGATCGGTTGACAATTGACCGGCTCCTTTTCCGCGCAGCAAAGGGATCGGCTAGCTGCGAGCAACATTTTGAAGGGGTAAACTGCACATTTTGCTAAATATAGTAGTGCCACTGGACCCGCGACGTAGTTAGGGCTGTGAGAATCACGGTTGATGCCAGTGCTGCAACCGTTATTTTCCAATGTTTGGTTAAGGCGTTGATCATAGGAGTTACATCAGGTATGCTTCAGTCGGAAAACCATTGGGATCTGATCGGAACGTAGTGATCAGATACTTCAAAGACATCGCCAATGTGGTAGCTTAGCATGCCTTTGATATCGGCATTCTCTGAACAGTCCGTTGTGCATGTTTCTCGGACAATGGCATGAACAAAGTGGTCTTGCTAACATTCATTGGCCCACATTGAATGACGAACTCGAATGTTTAGCAAACAACTGTAACTCTGATGTCCAGTAGTGAATGACACCTTGTAACTAGTCTAGCTCCATGTTCACAGTTGTAGCAACCAGTGAGATCAATTGTCTGGATTTCGTAATTTTTCTCTGTCACGATTTCTGACGCACAGTATTTTGGAGCCTAGTGTGAGCACGATTTCTCCTTCCTCAGTTATAGTCATCACACTATCGTCTTCCTTTGGGAGGTTGTAGGAGGGTGTTTCTACCGGTAATGTTGAGGAGTTTCTTAGGTGACCCAAGGACTCTTCTGGACATTGACATCTGTGGGCGTTTTCACAGTGACACCTTATACGATTCATGCAAGTAGAGAACTGGGTTTATGCTTGGGCTTCATCGCTGCATTCTACTGACACGACGAATCTGTCCGGTAATATGAAGGCTGCATTTTCGGAGATAGCATAACGCTGATTGATTGCTGTGATCGTTGGTTTTTGTAAGGATATCACAGTGATGTTGACTCTTTCGATGACTTCTGTCATATATGGTCTCATCGACAAAAACTTCTTCGTATTCTTCCCCATTAGGGCTACCTCGATCTCTAGTTCGATCGGTCCACTCTGCACACCTAATCACCTCATAGATTGATCGAGGGTCTGTAGAACTGATATGCGGGGAGTGACAATAAGCAATCACATGGTATGCCACCACAAATCGATATACAACCAGAATAACCTGGGTACTTCTTGTACTTTCTCAGTTCGTGAACAGTTTCGTTAGATGGCATTGTGTGACATTTATTATCAACGCATGACCTTGCTTGTGCACATCTTTCAACGTGGTATACACGTACTTCAGTCTCTCTTGTGAAGAATTCCAGAACCTTGGAGCAGGTCAATTTCATTGGTTTTTTGGTGACCCTAATGAACCCAAGCGTTTTGGTCGAGTGGTTGATTTGTATGCAAATTTTGGAGGTGAGGCGATTAAATAAGAGTTCCTCATTGTACTGATAGAAGCACTTGTTTTGTTCATTGCAAATGAGGTTCGCTGAGTGCCGCATGTATCCGCGTTGGCATGCATTCGCACTTGTGAGAACGGTAGTTAAAATTAGGCGTATTGAAGTTAGACATGGAGGTGCGGTGCGTGAACGAACGCGTTAGTGTTATTACTACGATTGTGTCGTGTAGTAACCACAGGTAGTTCTTCCATTGGTACAGCTTTGTTAGCGTGTCTGAGTTTGTACATTGACCAGACTAACATAGCCAGAATTACGGCAAAAATGTAAATCAGTACTGCTAGGGTAGCGATTGCTCCTGCAGGCCAAGAGCGAGGGTTGCCTAGAAGAGCTTTTGAGAGGAAGTAGTGATGATCGCAGAAGTCTGGTCGGTTGTCTCAAGTGTCTCCATGCTGTGGTTGCCTAGCATTATGAGTGCAACCTTTACCTGATCGTTGTGAGGAGATATTGGTAATGTGTATGTGAGGTTTTTCGTGTTCTCACTGAACGTTCGGCAATGTTCATCAAACATAGCTGGAAGGAACTTTTCGTAGGTGAGATATTGATCTTTCTTTTCACACAGGCTATCTTGGGGACACGTTCAGCTAATGTTGGAGATATTATTGACAACATTGCAATAATAGTTAGTGCAAGAGATGTTCGCGGGATAGTGTACTGAGCACCTTCCAGTCCTAGTTCGTAGTCTCTGATTATCCCATACGCTTCTGTTTTTGAGGCACGAGCTGGAAGTTTCCTCCTTTCTTGGTTAGGTTGATGTTGATCTTTTTGGGTGTTTATTGTTGTGTCCTCTGGAGCACTTTGGATTTCCAGGAGGAAAATTTTGTTCAGAGGACGGTGAATTACTTTTCGGTTCGGTAAAAGTACTTTGGCGGATCTAACTGAACCATCGGTGCTGCATATAATTTCCGTAATTCTACCATATGACCAGCACCCTCTCGGTATTAGTTCTTCTTCAATCAAAACAATTTCACCTATTTCTGGGAGTGATCTTGGTAGGTGTCTGGGTTGTTTGAGGTTGTTTTTTTTGTGTTTCTCTTAATGAAGTCAGATATTTAACATTCCATTTCTCCCAGAATTTATTGGCTATTATTTCTGATGTTTGAAATGCTTCAAGTGCCTGTTTTTCTGTTTGGATGAGATTAGGATCGTAGTCAGGATCGTTCGATACGTCTGCAACTTTGTTGTTCGGAAGCGAGTAGTTGAAATTTCAATTCAAAAAATTAGTGGGACTCAATGGTATCTCTGCGATAACACTGGAGTTCAGGTTCGTAAGAGGTCATGTATTTAGAATTTCCTCAATTCGAGTGATTACGGTGCACATGTCTGCAAAACTCAAGCGTTTGTGCCCTATTGATTTATTAAACGCTTTCTTGGTTAAACCGACTAGTCGTTCCCATGCACCACCCATCCAGGGGGATCCAGGAGGATTGAAGATCCAGTTTATTCGTTGGGATGCACAATATGACATAAGTGATCGACCATTCTCGTTGAGGTCGCAGAACATCTTAGTGATAATGAATTCACCAAGCTTGAAGTTGGTTCCACAATCTGAGCGGACAATCTCTGGAACTCCTCTGCGCGAGACGAATCTCACGAAACAATTGAGGAATGCTCCTGCCGATAAATTTTCGACCACTTCTAAGTGTACTGCTCGAGTTGTAAGGCATGTGTATAAACACACGTACATATTCTCGAGAGTTTTTGAAGTGAAAGGACCCATGAAGTCATAACCGACATTTTGAAATGATCTCGACTTTATAACCCTGCCCTTTGGTAGTGCAGGCATGCTCCTAAGGGAAGAGCTTAGTATTTTTTGCAGATGACCCTACCTTTTTCTTGAATACGTTAGAGGGACGTGAAATCTAAAAGCGCTGTCTTGCGATTGAAAGAGTGTGCTCTTTGCCACAATGACCATTTTTGATGTGAATATCCTGCACTATCAGCCTGGATAATTCCGAGTTCTGGGATATAAATCGGTGACTTTGTGTCATGCGGAATTGAGGCATTTTGAAGGCGGGAGTGGTGCCGAATGATTCCGTCTTCGTCGCGAATAATCCGTTTATCATGAAATCGCTTTTTTAGTGCGTCAAGATTAATGCTTCTGTGTTCATGACTAATCAGAAGGCGTTCCGCGTTGACCATATCTGATGCGGTTATTTCGAACACGTTATCAAATTTGTCGACTTCTGATACTTTTATCGTTGACAAACGATTTTGATTGGTTTTTGCAACCCAATTTTTCATTGTTTTTGCAGCCTTTGCTAGCTCACGTAGCACGTTGTCGATTTTCTAAAAACACTTGAGATCAATAAGCTGTTCTTGTTGTTTGTTTTCTGATGTGGTTACTTTCAATGTAGGTAACCATTGTTTCTACTCCGTCATTCTCATGGACGTCAGATAGTGTGTTTATCGACTTGATAGGCCACTCGCTACAGTGATTTTCTTTCTAGCCAGCGTGGTCCTTTGATCCAGTCGTGCTCGCTAATTTCTTGTGCTGTCAGACCTCTGGTCCCAGCATCAGCTGGATTGTTTTCGGTGCTAACATGGAAGAATTTGACCGTAACAGCACTAATTTTGGGATAGTCTGATGGCACTTTTTGGGGGTCAATCGCGTCCTTCCACAGATCAGGCCAGAAATTGTGCCAGAGGGGACACATTGTAAGTATGAACAAGCTGCGATTGCAATCCTGCTTGCATCTGCGAACAACCAAAGGCGTTTTTGGTCACCTACTCTGGGTGATAGCACGTACCTAGGAATTGATAATGTTGCTAGATCTACTTCCTTGCACAATTTGTACCATTCGTCGCATATTTTTTGATCGAGTGGAGTTTTTCAGTCCACTTCTGAATCGAAGATTTCTCGCATCGTGGACTTCAGTTTAACAATGAGCGGTTCTCTGAGACCCATTGGGTCATAAATCGAATTAATTTGGCTCACGACATCTCTCTTAGTCAACTTTTTATTGTAAACAAACTTTGTTCTCACAGTAAAGTTGTCTGTCATAGTATTGTAATCAACTCCTAGTATTTTCATTGATCCAGATTGGAGTTTGTCAGAATATTTAATCCTTGAATTTACTTCTTCAGAATTTGAAATATACTCGCGTAGGTTCATTCCTGTCTTGCTGAAGAGATGCTTTGGTTCCTTGTACCTTCTTACTGCTTCAGGAACCGATTCTGCTTGCAAAAGTATATTATCCACATACAAATTTTTGGCAATTTCTGTGGATAGTTCCAAGCTCTGGGATTCCAAGTAGGACAGAATCGCCATGTTTAGTATGCTCGGACAAGCTGTAACGCCAAAAGGCAACCTTCTAAATCTGTATTCGACGACGTTGTCTTTTGTTGGTGGGTGATTGACATTCCGAAGCCACAAGAATCTGCATAGATCCTTGTGTGCGTCTATCAATCGAATTTGTGTGAAGGCAGACTCAATATCACACATTAAGACGATCTTCTTGAACCTTGAGGAGGTAAGAATGTCGTGTATTCTGTTAGCGAAGGATTCCCCTTTTCGAATGACGTCGTTCAAGTTGAGGTGGCCTCTTCGTTTAGACGAAGCGTCAAAGACTATCCTTAAAGGGACCTTTTTCTGTGGTTTCCATACCCCTGTATGTGGCATGTAATATATTCCAGCCGCATCGTGGTCTGCTGTGTCGAAGGTCTCTACGATCCCTTCACTGACATATTTGTTCACAAGATCGCAGTACCACTGCTTTTGTTCAAAATTACATAAGAGGATGTTTTGTAAAGATTCTATCCTTCTTATAGCTACTGAGTAGTTATTTTCCACTTGGATTACATTCTCTTTCAGCGGAAATGGAGCTGTGATGATGTTGTTTTCAAATGAGATCAATTTCGAGTATTCCTCGAAATATCTTTGAACATTTTCGTCCCTCTGGGTTCCTTCCGGCATGATACCGAGGCCGTCCAACTCAAATATTTTCTGTAAGAGTTCTTGTTCCGTGTTTTCGGAAATTCTTGTCAGACTGTGACATACTGTGTTAGCGGTTCCACTTACTTTGCTGATTTCTCGACCATAAATTGTGGGTCCAAAAACCGTTTTTGCTATATGGAAACCAGATGGTGTTCGGACTCCGTTTGCTGGATCCGTAAATAAATCGTGGTAGTAGTCCAGTCCAACGAGAATGTGTGGACTTTGATGCTCACCACAAAGCTTTGAATTTTCTAGACAGATAGTGTTTGTCTTCAAGAACTCAATATCTTCTGCGTTCAATTTCACTGGAGGAAATCCGTTTGTTATGATTGATTTGGTCTGTAGTCATGCAAACTTCTTCTCCGAAAGCAGTTTTCTTAGTTTTACCGGAACCTTATGGCTTTCGAAGCACTGGATATGGCCGCCAATTCCGGGAATGGTGCAGATTTCGGTCGTGTTCTTGGGTAGACAGAGTTGTTCTGCAAGATTTTCTTCGATTACTATTTTTTGTTTTTGTGCGCCAGAATCGAAGAAAAATAGCACTTTTCATATGTCTGTTTTCTGGTGTTCCAAATATTGCCTTCAGCAGTCATCAATATCAGTTGTTTGCTAGTTTGACTGTGCTGAATGGAGTTTTCCTTGATCTGTGGGGGTTCCACAGATACCTGAGTGTTTATTGGTTTGAACCTTTGTGGAATATTTCGATTGTTTTTTTCTCTATTTTACCAGCTGTGTTCTTTTGCTGGTTTTGGCTAACACGAACAAATTTGGGTTTCGAGTTGTTGTTTTGGCTGAGTTGCTCTGTCTTGAAGCAGAGGTTCATATGGTGTTTTTGTCCGCACTTTAGACAAACTGATCTTTGGCAGTCAAAGCTGCTTTGATTAGCGGAGCAACATTTCCAACAGCGATTCTGCTCCTTAAGTATCTTGCGGCGAAAGCTTCGATCCGTGACCGTTCGGCTCTGCATTTATACATGATTGTCCTTATTACAGAACAAGCAGTTACGATTACTCTTTAAGTTGTCATGATTGGTCTTAGATGGGATGGCCTTGTTGATATGTTTATGGCCAATTCTGCTTTCGACGTAGGCTTTTGCAGTGATCTCTGTTTTTAAGAGATTCATGAGGTCATCAACTGTTTGCCGGTCTTGTGATTGACTGGCCACTAATACAGATTTTATGTTGTCTTCAGGGAATTTAGATAAGATTGTTTCACACCACATTGGATCGCAGGTCTTCCCTACATGATATCCTGCGGAATTCATTTGGTTGGTCAGCATTCTTATTTGATCAAATGTTGCAGAGCAGTTGTCTGCGGAATTGTTCGCCACACTCATACTGACCAATTTTTTTTTGACTATTTGTGATCTATTAGACTGGTGATTGGAGTAATTCTCCTGTAAAGTCTTGATCAACCGATTGTAGTTTTCAGGAATGAGTTTTATCCCTTTGATGGCTGTTTTTTTTTCTACCCTTTAAACTTTCTTTGAGTAGGAGTATCTTTTCCATAATGTCCAGTTCATCACTGTTATGGACAAGGGCTTCAAAAATGGCCCAGTGTTTTGGGAAGTCATCAGAATTCCCGTAAAATTTTGGTAGTGTGGCTTGTGGAGGTTTTATTGACCTCAGCGTCCTTTTGGCTGTGCCACTATTGCATGTGGGTGCTGAATTTGATGTGTCTTGCGAGCAAGATGGCATTGTGATGTCTCTCACACAATTTTCGTTTGTATTATCAATTCCACCATCCCCTTCTTCGTTTACTTCATTCTTGACGTTATTGTCTCTTTGGAGCTTTAGGGACATGTATCCCAGTTTGATTTCCATATTTTCGCGCATATTTTTTGTTTCATCAAGGCGCGCTGTTAGCATAAACGTTAGGTCGTTTGCTTCAGCTATCGCAGATTGTAGCTGAGATTCTTCTTCTATTTGTTCAATTTCAATCATCAAATCCTTCCTTTCGGACTTGCTTTTGCAGTTTTTATACTCGTCTCTAACCTCTTTATATAATTCTTGGAGGTTTTCTCTTGCCTCTTTTATTTGCCTTATGCTACTTTGTAGTAGTGCTGTGGCTGATCGCCTTTTCTGATAAGTTTTCTCAACTATTGCTGAGTACTCAACCTGTTTAATGTATTTCCTGTAACGGGATACTAAAGTTTTTAGCGTCGTTGCGCTGAGAACTATTGGTGTTCTGTGAAAATGCAGTGCCATTTCTTTCTTTATGCACGTGCAAATGCGATAAACTTCGCTTGACCTACTTTAGCTTTTGACGGAGGTTTGATCAACTGTTTCTTGACAGTGATCTGCGTTCCAGTTAAGTTTGTAAGGGAACGACTTTTTGCCCAATTACTGGGATGAATCTGATGCGATTCACGGTCTTTGGTTTAACCAATGAGCTAATCTCTTTCTCCTGGCCTCAAAGATGTTACTCTTTGACGCGGGAGAGTAATGGCTTGTTTTAGCCGGTGCACCAAACTGTGTGAGTGGGTGACTAGAGATTTTAGGGTATTTTATAACCCTATTTGAACAGACCAAAAAGAGGTGGTTCAGTGAAATTCTTTATTGTGTGAATACAGGTCAGCAGAACAATTGCCAGCAATAGGATTGGATGAAAGAGTGGGCAAAGCGTTGTCTGCCGCACTCTTGGACGGTACAAGTAGTATCTGTGCTAGAATAACCGTAACCGCGAACGGTACTTTATATCACGCCCCTTATACATCATCGGGGTCGATGATAAGCAACAACTAACTCTTAAGGGAAAAAGTGAGTTTGATATCATCGTGTGTGGGACCTAAGAGTCAGTTAAGACATTATTTGTGGTGATCGCATCGCATAGACGGTTATTACGCTAGAAATCAAGCTGATAGAACTTTTGCTTAGTTCGTGCAACTCGATTCGCGCAGTTGTTCCACCGCGGTCCCACCGCGATCTCAATTGCTCACGCGATTGCTATATTAGACATGTTACTTTGAATGAACCATACTTTTGCCGGGAACCCGAGTGGCATCAGTAAATATTGTGCGCTACGTGGTTTTTCTCTGATCGATAATTCTGGATCAATCTCGATCACCGCTTCAGAATTCACTCTGTATAGATCTTTTTTTCGCATTCGGACATCAAATTTGTACATGCTTGTGCTGGCAATCAATGAAATGCATCTAATTTCCTATGATATTTTACGATTTTCTTTTAAAGCCTTCTTTGGTGAGAGATCTCCCGCCACTGAATGGAGATTTGAGGAAAACATTTCATCACAAAAGAAATCAAACAACAAATCAACACTGTAATGGAAAAGATATAAGTGATTTTAACTATGTCAAAATGACTATCCTTAAGCTAGAATTCCTTATTTCATAGCTATACAGATAGCCGATATGTAGCACCATAAGACATTCCAGCAAATGGCGATCCACGCGGCTCCGGAACCGTCTCCAGCTCTACTCTTTGATAGTCATCAGATGCTCCGTACTTGTACGCAAAACATGGTGACGAGTCCAGGGGAAGTTCCTGATATTCCACATCACGTCGTTCTCCTCGATTTCTTCTTTTCCGCAGCACCGAACCAGTCGGAGCGACCCTCGTTCGAACTGAGTTTCTGTCGCCTCCATAAGTCTCGAATCGATCATGAGAAGCCACTATTTCGCCGAATACAACTGGAGAATGAGATCCAAGGATACGATTTGAACCGGATTCTATTCGATCTGAAATTCAGCGTACTGAAAATCGGACAGAAATTGTCCATATCAATGGAATGGCTCAAGGCGAAGCATCTAAAGTAAAAAAAAAAAAGCTAAGAATGTCCGCCTCATCGCTACCCTAGCCATAGTAATCTTATGGAGTCTCATCTTGGCTTTTTTTGCACTGCAACGTCATCATCCTGAAGTTGTTGCTGTAAAACTGGAAGCTTATAGGTTGTCCAATTGCAGCTGTTTTATTTTATTTTTGAATTGTTTTTTTTAGTTTTTTTCTAGTTTTAATTTAATTTTCTTTTATCGGCAGAACTGTACTGGCTCCTACCTGTGACCTTTCTCAACTAGTGTTGTAATAGGGTCAAAATGATGTTAATAAAACATGGCGTAGTTGTGAAGGTGAATGCGCTGGAAGCGTGGTCGAAGAGCAACCGGTTGCGATTGAGCTGGGACCCCCACTAGTTCTACTCATCGCTGCAATCCAGCTGAAACTAGCGACGGTCCCATTTCGATCCCAGCCGCTAGCTCCACCGTGCCACTTCAAGCGCAGCCACTTACGCAAAAGCCCCGAGATTAAGATCATTTTGATGGGCTTCGAGCACAATCCTTGATCCGGGATTTTGGGACATTGATCCTATTCTGCCTTCCTGCAGTATCTAAATCCACAATTCAATTTCTCATAATTATTCTGTTCCCTTTTATGCCGAAAACCCTGTGCGCCACCTAGGGTATGACGGGACTAAAATGAATCCGGAAGAAAACTGACAAATGCAGTAACATTAGCGTCGTCCGACAAATTTTTTGGAAAAAATCGAAAATAACGACTTCATAACGGGGTGGATGAACAAGAAGCTTATGTACTTTTTCTTATAGAAACGAATGTAATGGAGTAGGTCCAACAACGTATTAACGACCGGAGGCAATAACACCATCCTCAGCCATTTTCTCAACTTCTTCATCCATCAAAAAAACGATTCACTGATGCATGATGGTCGCCGACTTTTCTGAAGGATAAGAAAATCGATTCAATACTGCGTTGAGCCATCACAAGCAGTCACTGTTCAAGCGCTCATAAAGTTTGAAACAATCATGAATTGATGTCGTATTGACTTATCCCAGAAGAACTCATACCTGCAAACCATTTTACCTTCTCCCTTTGTTTCTTTTATATCAAATGTCCGTTTCTCACAATTCCAGGGTCCGCATCCAATATATTTGCTTCTGGGACGATAAGTATGATCAATCTATTCGAACGAAATCACTGGAGACTTTTTTTTTCAAAAACTGTTGCGAAAACATTCCAAGTGGAAACGTATTTCCACTGCGTGATCCGTTTGAGCGTGGGCAAAATTTTACTGGAGACCACAGTATGCAACCAGGGGACAATTTCCACTAGAACGCGTTTTATCCACATGAAAATGTTAGTGTGTACGGGCTGAGAGGACGTCAGAGGTATCAAAATGGTATTGAAGTTCACGAGATCAACTCAGACTAACGAGACGTTAGTAGCAACCGCCAAATTATCTCCCTACACCGTTTCTTTAGTTCACAATGGCAGAATCAAACATATAGTCAAAACGATATGAAACACGGACAGTTGCGTAATCGTGTGCACTCGAAGTGGTGCGGTAGTGGACACAGCGGTTGGAATCAAAGTGGGACCACGCCGAACTGCAAAGATGGTGGCAGTAGCGAGGATACTTACACGACCCCAACCGCTGCGCTCCAACGCGCCGTTTCGAGTTCATCCGCAATTGTCCCTGCCTCTTATCGTTTTGACCCTACTATATGTTTGTGGAACTCTGCCGGAAGCCAAACCACCGATATGAACCGGAATTTTTAAAGTAAGGATGAATAAAATTGAGAAGAATGCCTCGAATCAAATTTCGAAGATTTCCGATCCAAGAATACACTCCATTTCGCCTCGGCTGTTTGCCATCTCCCTGAATCTGGGACATTTTCCCGACGATATCTTGTGATCTCTGAATGAGGGAAACAACGTCGAATTAGAGCAGCTTGCCTGGTAAGAAGGTTAAATTCTAGGTTCTTTACGCAGTTACGAAAAAGAATTCTTAAGCTGTCGCTTCAGAAGCGAGAGCTTCGTGCAGCGATAAACTTATCATCCTAAATCGCAATTCGCTGAAGAAGTTCGGCATCTCATACAGAACGAAAAAATCAAAAAAGACAAAAATAAACAGCAAACATTCAAACGCAAACCTTTCTTCGAATATTAACTCCTTTACTGTACTGCGTACCTGGAAGCAAATCTCAAATCTATATGTAGTACAAAAGTATGCATATGAAAAATACTTTAACAATATTACGGTACGTACGAGACACTACACAGCCGGAAATTGTGCCGATTATTACAGCTAACGAAGCAAAAAATGGTATCCAAAGAAGGGTAACAACATTGTCTGAAGGTTAAATCCGTTAGAAAAGATAGAAATAGACCACAGCCGGCATAAATGAAGAGATTACTGAGGGGACATGCAATTAATTACGAGGGTAGACAGAAAGATTCTAGTCAGGGCCGTCACGAACAAGCTCTTTGGAGCACGCTGACCATCTGTTATGGATAAATACAGCTCACCTATTAACTCAGCCATTGAGAGATAATGGATAAAATGAAATGAGATCTCTGCATGAACCTCTTCAAGGCGTCGACTATCATATCAATTTCACGAGAATATTATCACTCTAACCTGTTCACTCAAGGTACGCCTTGATTACCTTGACACTTTAACTCCCGCTGTTCTTCGAATTGGTAGAGCGGGCGCCAGAAATCCTTCCACCTGTCCCGTTCACGTGTCAGAGTTGCCCAAGGGTTTCTACTCTTGCGTGCGACACGAAGGAAATCGAATTTCTCCTTCGACGACTTTATGAAGAAGTCTGACCATTAGCAGTCTTTTTGTCCTGCGTTTAATATCACGTAGAACCCACTCGGTCACTGCTCTGGTCCAACCATTTTTGTTGAAGCGCACCGCATGTTTGGCCCACCTTATTTTGCTTTCCTTGGCTGACGCGGCGGCATCTCTTCCATTGCTGACGTAGGACCTGACCTGATCTGGTCCAATTGTTTGTAGTCGAATGCTGCCACTTCAATCAAATTACTCCTAACTATTGCTGGAGTAGTGTGTCATTGTACCTTTCAATAGAGCATCATGATTAGCAATTTTTCCAGGGAAAAGAAAGCGGTGGAAAGTGATTTCAGTGAAATGAAGCCACTCCGTAGTTACAATGAGTAAGCTGATCAGTGGCGGTTGATTTAAGCCAGTTGGACGAGGCTACACATCAAAAGGGCATGAATTTTTTTGGACATCTGACTTCTTCGCTGCCTTGGTGCAATAAGAAGTCAATGGCAGATGGTAGGGCACAGAGCAAGGAAACAGGAGAGCAGACCATAGAATAACCCTGGAAAAGAAATCATAGAAAAAAGTAGGGCATCCCCGTTCAAGATGTGACACGCTCGAATATGTAATATCTCAGTATCGCGGATCACACTTATGTAGCGCAGTTGTTAAGAGGCTCCACTGTGTAGGCGCGATCGGAGATTTGAATTCGCCTCAGTACCAACCAAACCGCCCATCCTTGCGAGTTCGATAAATTGTTACCACTCTTTTCTGGTAGGATGAAAATAGTGACGTGATACATCGCCCAGCCCCCTCCTACCATGTCACTGTAGAGACTAGACTGGACTAGTAAACGCCAAAGGATTCTCAAATGGAGTGGACGTAGTGGCGCATCCCAACTGGATTGACTAACGTTAGACACGTTGCCCTTTATCCTTTATCCCCGACTACTTCCCAAGATCAAGAAACCTTCAAACGCATACGCTAAGTGCACAAGGAACCCATACGTAAAGAAAACAATTATCATCACTCATCAGATGATGTTCTACATCTTCCCTTCCCTGCTTTCGAAATTTCGCCGGGGCGATATACGGTAGCATGTGTGAGTGTACCAGACTATACAGCGGAAGCGATACGATTGATCTTTCTCTAAATTCTAAAGTCGACCTTCTTTGAACTGTAGAAGTGACTCGTGTATCACTTTTCTAAACAGAATCAAAATTACCCGTGTTCGACTGTCTTTGAATTTTAGCATGTTGAAGCGTAGTTTTTAACTGATTTTTTTGAGCTGTAGCCAAGATTGGTATTGATCCTCTTTATTAAACAACAGTTAGCGTTTCGGCGTTATCGCCTTCGTCAGAGCCTGGAAAAAATCAGAGCCATTAGTGATTTATCCTCTCAAGCGCCTCATCACACTATAGGAAAGCATCCAAACGGTAAGCAATCTCAAACAGCAACACATTGACTAGTGCTTACCTCATTAGCTAGACTTGGTAACGCAACAGACCACCACGTACCAAAACTATGAGTCGGAAGGGTTTTATATAGGGACTTCTCTGCCCGCCTAGATCAAAACCCGCATAGGTCTTGATATGGATAGCATCCATCCCTCTCGAAGATCCAACGTAGTGGATAGCTCAGAAAAGATCCTGTTCTGTCTACCTGACATATCTGATGATATGAGCAGAGCGATACGGAGCTCTTTACGAAAAGCTAGTCTAGAGAATGACGTGAGGGTTGTGGAAATACCTCCAGCGAACCTCAACGGATCAGCTGGTATGTAATCGTGCGTATGATCGGCTCTGCACAATTCCCAGCTGCGTAGTTTGCCCGTGTGGAGAGGGTGATTGCATGGTATCAGGAGTAGTGTGTCGTATCACGTGCAGGTTGTGTGTTGACGATTACATATGAGAAACGGAACGTCCACTGTGTATTAGGGTCAAGGAGCATCTAGATGAACTCGCAAAATCTAAACTTTCCACCCCACTCGGAGCACACCGTAGAATATGTCATCTAAACTCCGAAGTAGAGGTAGAAGTTAGTATATTATCCCACGAGTCCGAGACTTTGTTATCACAAACGAGCTATCCCCATATCAAGACCTATGCGAGTTTTGATCTACGGGGCAGGCCGTGGGGTACCTATATGAAACCTTTGTGACTCATAGTTGTGGTATGTGGTGGTCTGTTGCGTAACCAGGTCTAGCTAATGAGGTAAGCACTAACCAATGTGTTGCTGTTTGAGTTTGCCTACCGCTTGGATATTTTCTGCAGTGTGGTGAGGCGCTTGAGAGGATGAATCACTAATGGCTTTGATTTTTTCCAGCGATTTCCGGCGATAACACCGAAACGTTAAATGTTGTTTAATAAAGAGGATCAATACCAATCTCCGCTGCACTTCAAGAGAATCAATTGAGAACCAAAATTGTTATCGATCTTCATTCTGGGTCAAGTTTCGACGCCGTCGCCTCTTTGGAACCTGGAAAATTGACGATACGTTCAATTTGTTCTCTCAAACGCTTTATCGCCTCACAAGATATGACTTAGTAAACAGATTATTTCAGAGAAAACGTCAGAGAAGCGGACCACAAAAGCGCTCACCTTGATAGTCATAAAAACGTGATGTTAGCAAACTACCAATTACTAGAGTTGTGCCGTCAGTAGTAACCAGTAACGATGCCCCTATACCTGACCCCGCAAGTGGAAATCCGCCGAGATCTCCATTCGGCGCCAGTTCATTGTTCACCGACATGCATTATTCTTTACAGTTCGTAGGAATTCGTGCCGGACTGACGGGAAAACAAATTATCGCTACGTAGATATTCACGAGAGACACCCGGTCATAGAAAGAAATCTTTATGATCCTCATATTCTTGGTGTATGCAGCTGTATCAGAGCAAATCATTGCAAAATTCTTGAAATTAGCGAAGATGTGGATTTTTGTCAGTCACGAACTGCTAGGTCTATGGAAAATGTTCTCAAAAATGAATCCATAACGTAGTGCACGGCATCGGCGCTATCCCCGTCGCCCTACAAATCGATCACAAGGCAATGTTATTTATTGCGGAAATTGCTCAGCGATGGTGGAGGGGAAAATCGATGACGCATCTGTGATCGAACGTAGAGCTGAAGCGTTGAGAATTCACGGCAGTATTCACCATTTTTAGAAGAATGTTTGTTTAGTTCTGTATGAATCACTTGCAGCACACACATTGTGCTGGCGCGGTGCGGTTGAAAATTAACGATAATAGCGCCCAGCGGATGTTGTCGGAACGGGACCGATAAGAAGTCGTCGCGTTGGTTGTCGGCACGTCGCCGCGTGCACTTTTCAGCCGTCCAACATCACCTTATCACCAAATTTGAACTGTTCCCTCCGATGGTAGCAACTACTTCCAACGAGAATTCCTCGACGACAACGACGACGAAACATTCCAGTTGCCGGCATTCCCATGACTGTGCGATGCGGGAAAGTCACGTCAACATCGGTTTCATCCCGGAACCACCGCAAAGTTTACAAGGAGCTCCTCCACCGTATATGGCCACACCGATCAACAGCTACTGGCAACCGTCAGCCTCAGCTCCATCACCATCTCGGATACCATCCGCTCACCCTGTTCATGCGAGAACAGTCCGTTGTACTCAGTGCTATTTAGAACGAGGCGAGTGTTTTTTTTTGTTTGAAATCATGCTTGGCTAGTGCTATGCTAGGCCCATTTTTGCACACCTGACCTTTTTCTATTTTAAGATTTTTCTCGGTAATTTACTTTACTATTTTTTTCCGCTAGTCTTTCAAATATACGTTGTAAATCGTTTGAACTTATAAGTCATCAACTTTAACCAACCGACCTTGACCATCCTTGAAATCAAACAATTCCAAATAGATCTCTTCTTCAAAAACTTCTGAATGCTTCAATGGAAATGGATCAGAATAACTTCATTTTGTCAAGATTTTTCAATATGATGTGATGATAACCGATTTGGAACAATTCCCAGTGAAGATAACGAAATAGCGGTCAAATGTGCGATAACAGCGCTTTTTGAAGTCCTCGTAATTTTCTCTGCTTTTACTTACTGTTTTCACATTTGCGATTGTTCGATACGATTCTCACGAATAAAGAATGCTAAAAAAAACTAATAGCAGAATTCTGTTGATTCTGTTCTGTTAATTTAAAAATTTCTTCGCTCATGAACAGCACTTGTTATCGCACCTCATCACTGCTCATGAACGTCTTTAAAACAATAAGTTTAGTGCTCAAAAAAGGAGAGGAACAACATTGTTGATGTAAACAATGGTTGATGTAAACAAGTCAACGCACCTATTTTACCATGTGACTACCACTCATGAGTTCCGCCGCACATATATTCAGCGAAAAGTAAAAAAGTAGGAAAAAAGAAGAGAGGAAGGAATTTTGTGAGTTTTGTTAAATTAATATTGCTCCACATTCGCATGCATTAAATTCTTCCAGCAGACTAAAACTGGTTTCTCTAACCATTTTGGCATGAATCAGTAGTTTATTTTGAAATTCGGCAAAAGCATCGCATTTCTGCTCTATTTCATCAGTCTCAATTTTTTCTGACCTCTACGACGTCCTACTTCTTATAATGTAGCCTCTGCGACTTTTAGGCCCTAGAAGTGATCTGGAAATCCTTGCTACATTTCGCGTGATCAAGAAAATTAAAGGATAAGGTGCTGGCGGTTCCCAAAAAGCGCTTAGGATGCGCCAGCTGCAACGGTGCGTTTCGGAGAGGATCTTTTAGGTTAGTGCTCCTACCCACTCACCAGCTTAAATCTGGTACGAATTTTTTGGATTTATTGCCTCACAAACCTGGAAATGCAAGAACGCTCAAATTTACTTTGAAATGCAAGGATTTTTACTCTGTGTATTATAAAATAAATTGCTCCCAACCATAATTAACCCATAATTCATAGCACTTGATCAATGTTTTTTCCACAGGCAGAATTCTCCATCAATTCTTTTTCATAGAACAGTGGCGGATTGCAAGACATTCCTTCTTTGTTTCCCTAAGGGTCATAAGACTTCATAAACCTTAGCGATTCCGAAATAAAGTAGGTAAAGCATCGTCTTTTCTCACGGGATGGAAGGTTAGCAAGTTTTTGGATAAAAGCTTAGCACTTAACTCTTATTGTCCACGAAACCAGGTGGAATAGATTACTCATATTTGAAAAAAGAAGGATGTTTTAACGAAAAAAAATGTGTGCAGAATTTTTCCAGCTTACCTACTAATCCCAAGAACTTCTTTTGTTCTGTTTTCGAGAATTAAAAAGGCGCACACGCACTGCGAAAAATCAATTAAAAATATACATTGTTGGGTTGGATTTAAATCCTCATTTTTTTATAAACAAATATCTTCATGATTTTACTTTCTACTTATTTTCTTTATTTACATATTTTCGGCTTTTGTCTTTTTTTTCCTTGAAAAATACAGCTTTTTGCTACTGAATGTGTTCATAATGAATTCTTTCATCTCGCACATGCTATTTCTTCTTTTCTCTGTCTTGACAACATTTTAAAGTCCCATAAAGATCAAAGAACACTTTTTATCCCACGCAAACAAACATAAAAGAAATTAGTTCCTCAACATTGCTGTTCCAACGAAGCGGTTTGTTTGTACGGCGGTAAAACCGCTATATCGTTCGATCTTCCTCATTTATGTGTATGTTCTGCAAACAAAGGAATAACTGGGAACAATCTATCATCCGCAAGCAAAAAAAAAGGAGAGAAAAAGGTAAAAACAACATTTCATTAGCTTTTCCCAAGAAAGCCAACTAAAATAGTGTTTTTACGTTAATTAGCGAATGAATTTTTTTTTTTGGATTGCAAAAGATAACGCAGAAATGTCTTGTTTATTTCCATCTAATATAGTGCTCTATAGATAACAGAGCGATTATCCTCAGAATTTTTCGATACAGCACGGAATGATGGCGAAGACAAAATTTACAGGGTCTTCACAATCAATAAATAAACGATGGGAAATATCCCTTATTTTCTCATATTTATGTACATAATGATAGATATGGGAATTTCCTATCGTCAAATCAAATAGCTGACTTTTTTGCGATGTGGAGCATGTGCACAGAGAAAAAATGGGAGCTTCTGGGAGAATGCGCAAAATCCATTCTCTTCTTTTTTGTTCTGTTTCAGTAACAAACGATTTTGGAACGAACGAGAGAGAATTTAAAGGCAGCGTAACGATGGAATTAGCGATGTCCGGATCTGTTTCTGTTGAAACGATAGGATTAGGAGTGTAGCAATGTGCAGGAAACACAGCGACAGCAGTCCATCGATTAATCGTTCGTTGACCTGAGCAACGCGTATACCTACGTGGTACGTAACGAGAAGCATCGTGGGAAAATTCGATCGCCAATCCAGTTTCCCACGACGTTTTCCAGAGCAATTAGGGAGATGTGCATCCCTAACCTTATCTTTCTGTAGATCCATGTGGAGAGGTCTCAATATCGTCACCTTTGAGGTGTGCTGAGCTTAAGCAACTAGAGGTTTGGGGTCAAGAATTTCTGCTCTGTGGAAACAATGATTTTTTCCTGACCTTTTTAGATCCATAATTGAGACATATGTAGATCTCAGAGAACATCTGTAGACCTCGGCGCGAATCTCATTTGACTATCTGGAGCCATAAAATCCTAGCTGACCCAGGAGAAGAAGTACATAAATCAAGACGTAATTATATTAATAGATGGACCTTTGAACCACATCACAGTCACACATAATGTCGTGTATAATCATCAGAAAAGTAGCAGAAAGCAAAAAAAATAAAGTAGAAAACTGCTACAAAATTACCTACAGGTGCTATCATGTGATTTTCTCAAAAGAGAACTGAAGCGAGCCACAAGAATTCAACTCGAAAGGTTTGGTTTTGGAAATATTTGAAGAAATCCAATGAGATTGAATTTGGAGAAATTTTCTGAGAATAAGGAATCACATCAAACGGTTTTTCACATGGCTCCGGTGACAACTATTCCTTTGATCCCAATTCCAGTTTCTTCCTGAAGGGAGAAATACAGGTATTTTCGTTAGAATGAAATAGGTTTGTATGAAGTTCCACTGTTTCTGTACATAGAGCCTTCTAACCGTTTCTTTGGTAATTCTTGTTCTATGATGAATAGAGTTATTCTTGGAAGTATTAGAAGTGGTTGAATTGGATGATTGTATTTTTTTCGAGAGAAAATCAAATTACATCAGAACCACTGGTGCTCAAGGAGCTTGAAGACGTGCAGCAGAAGCTTCCTTCGTGCATCTTGATTTTAAAATGCAAGTTGAAATCAGTTAGATCTGGGTGTTTTCTACTCATTCATACACAAAATTTCATTAGAATCCTTGTAGTCCCAAATCGATGTATCGCATCATCTATGGTATCGCATTTTTGGCCTTTAATCGGTACAATTTTGAAGTTAAGATATCAGGTGATATTACGGGGCTAATGACGTTAAGATCCTTGCAAGTAGGTAGGCGTAAGCGAGTACATAGCTAACAAGAGTGTGCGCAGTAACGCTCGGTTTCCCCTTCGAAATTACAGGAAAAGGCGTCCAAAACCACGGTTCGGTGTTCATTTTTGCCAACGATGCAACTTATTACATGGGGTAGAACAGGGACAATCCGCAACACATCTTCGATTATTTATGTTTAGCACCTTCTGCTGCATTTTCGAGCTATGATTACAGGATTGCGGTGATTGGATGACCACGAAAGTGTTTGCGTCCTACTTCACAAGTTGTTGTTTCACAAGCCCTTATCTGAGTTACCGAGAGGACATGCGCGTACGCTCACGCTAATTTTCGTAAACTAAATCACTATCTATTCGTAGTACGATCACAACACCGTTATTTTCATGAGATGCTGCCTTTAAAGCAGCAGCACTGCGTCAATTAACGTTACTAGGAAAATACGGATGCTGCTGACTCGCTCTCAAATTTTAAATCTATTACAAGTGCTAAAGGAAGAACCTTGTTCATAACTGCAGTGAGCAAAATATTTTAAGGTTAGCTACTTTATTGTCAGTTCAAAATAAATAATAATAAAAATAAAATTCATAACGTAACATGAGTTACGCATCCGAACAAAATTGATCCCAATTGATAATTTTCGATTTCAGCAGCTGCAGAAAGACGACTTTTCGAACGACGTAGACGGGTTATGTACGGATTATTTCTTGGATTTTTTATCGCACCTATTGTCATTTTCCTGATTATAATGATGACAATGGGTTTATGAAGTATTTGTGAATCTGTTTGATAAATTACATGTACAATAAATTTTATTGTTTACATTTCTAGTCTCTCCTGCTTTTACGAGCATTTGTTGTCCGTTTCAAAGCTTTCATTGTGCCTACATTTCGTTTCTTTTTTTTATTTTGCTCAACTCGAAAGTTTTATCTTCTGTTATTTTTTTTTGTTTTTTTTTCCTTAAAGTTTTCACTTCTGAGAGTCATGACTACTTCATTCGTGTACGACTTATTTCAGAATAAACGAGTAGCTCTAGTTATTGGCACTTCAAGAATATGGGACCCTCTTGAAATGAGCCCAATAGAAGATCGCCACGTAGCAGGTATCGTTTGAGGTTATTGAAGGCGTGACACTCGTATTACGACTTGCAGAAGCGAGAGGATGTTGAAGTCGGTGTTTTGAACCTCCCAGAGAAGTCTGATATCAATTTATCATCCGTAGAATGGTGAAATGCTTAGTTGGCACTAGGGCGGTTTCGAACCATCGATCGTACACTGTGACAGACGTACCTCTTACCATGTTCGCTACACTCACCCTTACACCACCCATTCTTTCTAAACTAAGAATTTATTATGAATAGAATAGACTTTATTTACTTTAAACATTTATTTTGAATAATTAAAATTTTTGTTATTTTGAGTACATTAAAATGCAGTTAATTTCTGCAAAAATTTTTGCGAACACTGGAAACAGCACAAATTTGATAACGCAGTTATTGTCTGTCTGCTTGGGATTTTTCTGATTTTCCTGAAATTCTACAACTTGATGTATAATCTTCGGCAAGAATTTGTCACAAAAAGTAGCTGAGTTTAGCTTGCAACAATTAACAACAAATCAGAAGAGTTTAAACAACCGAGAATGAGTGCGTCATGAGAAAAATAAAGGATAAAGGATAAGGTTTCTGGCGTTGATCAATCCACTTAAGATGCGCCCCCACGTTCACTTCAATTCAGAATCGTTTGAGGTTTACGAACGTGTAACTTGCCTATACAATGACTTGCGGTGGCTAGCCGATGTGTCAAGTCAGTACTTTTATCCTCCCAGACGAGTCTGGTACCAATTTATCGACCCCGGAGGGATGAAAGGCTTGGTGAGCACTAGGGCGGATTCGAACCTCCGATCGATCGTGCAGGAAGCGGAACCTCTAACCGCTACACCACACCCGCCCACCATGAGAAAAATATCAGCAAAAATTTTTCGCAAACAGTTATTAATGTATAAGAGCTTTTCGTTACTGGTACTGTACTGTAGTTGAACTCTTAAAAATTGTTAAAGGCAGCGTGGATCACATGGTATCAGGTGGTGCCGCATCCAGAGCTATTCCTACTCGTCGTAGAAAATGTCGTGTACGAGGCGCCTTCTAACGTACTTCGTAGGAACTAAAGTGGTTCCCACGCCGTTTTTTTGTTATGACAATTGGGAAAAATGAGCGGAACCACACTGGGTTCCGCAATCTATTATACTACCCAAACTCTACGCTTTCACTACGGGTTCACGCACCACCAACACATCCTGATACGCTGCGTTGGAAAAAAAAAGCGGAGAATTGATCTGATGGGACTTTTCATAACTGAAGATGCTATTCCGGAGTGGAAAGAAATCAATAAAGACAAAGAAGGAAGGAATTCTTCTCGTTGCAGCAATGTGGCTATTGATAGAATGGTTGCATGTCCGATTTTTTAGTTTACTTTTGAAACACACCTAAGATATCATTTTCTTCTTTTCTCCGCCTTTTTTTCTGATTAAAAAAGTTCAGAATTTGTGAAATTAATTTATTTTATTGATCAGGTTTTCATAGTTACCGGATTTCATTCCAGGAGAGTAAAGAATGAGTAGTTGAAATATTGCAAATGTCTAACGCCTTATAATTTCTTTGATGTGCTTTGTTCGGAATAAAATCCGATAAATCCTTAAATAACACTTAAAATGACAGACAAACGTGCATTTTAATAGTAACTAAAAACAAGCAACGTTTCGAGGTACCATTGTATTAAAATGTGAGCTTCACACGCTGTCGCAGCTTGTTGCGTGAGACTTCATTGTTGTTCAATGACCTCATTGCTGCTTCTTTGGCAAAAAAAAAAACCACTCTGAAGTATGAACACAACGTGGAAGTGGACACTTTTTTTCTCGGAGAATGTTTTACGAAATTCGTCACAGGTGTGATGTGATGTAATAAAAGTGTGGTTTGCTTACACTACATCCATTTCTACACTTTAATATGTCTCTTTCTCTTTAATTTATGGGATTAATCCTGACAGAAACACTCTGCAGAATCTGGCTGTCTAAATGCTTATATACGTAAAGCGCTAGTCCCTTTAAGGCCCTTTAGGAGAAGTTGGAGATTAAAATTTCGAAATGGTTTTTTTTTCGTGTTCTAGACCCTTTTTCTACGAATATCAGTAAACTTTATTCTTTGAAAACCATCACATTTTTTCAATTGAGATATTTTCCAAATATAGTAATTACATCCTTATGCGTATTAGTCGTATTTGTTTAAAGCAGCCCTTGTTTACTTCTTTTCTTGTTTTCCTTTCTCTCCATGTTCCTGAAACAAGCAGGACCAAAAACAATGCAAGTAGCGTCACTTCGTTAACGATAGCTTTTTACCGGTCCAGCTTCCTTCTTTTTCAATTTTTTAGCAATCAATATACCACTAATAATTCCAATTATTGCTAAGATCCAGAATGAAGCTAGGATAATCAGTGCTAGAAAGTGAGCGGTTGGTTCTCCTTCGTTCGTGATGAACTGTTAAAAGCTACTCACCTAACCATTGAAGACCTTCATAAATCTCATCACCTCTGGATTTGTATAAGTCTTGTCGTCGTTTTAACTCTTTAAGTCTGTCTTGTACATTTTTTAGGGCCTGTTTCACGTTCTTCTTCATATGAAGTACATGGAAATCGTCAGTTTTTTTTCCTAAATCCGGTACTCCTGTTATTCCTTGGCTAATCCCAACACTTTCTGTCGTTGACTCCTCTATGTTGTCTGTTGTCGATAATGTTGTCCTCTCTGTCGTTGTAGTTACAGGGTATTTACCAATGATTTTTTTCAACGACTTTAAACCGGTAAATTTGAAATTTTCGTTGTTCTCGATTACGAGAGCGAATTCTAAAACAAAGATCTTTTTTTCCCAGTAGAGAATAACTATACATACATAAATTTATGTACATACATACATAAATACATACATAAATTTCAATCATCTATTTTTTTATGGCACAACTCACCGTTTGGATCGGTATTATTGATTACTCTAAGATTCTGCAAACATGACAAATTTTGCAGTGCTGTGTTATTTCTCACTATTAGTCGTCCATCAAGTTTTTCAACTTGCTCTAGTTTTTCCATATTATCAGGTAATTCTAAAAATAATTATAAAGCCTTTGATTCGAAGCAATAACCAACTTTTTTATTCGTTTTCAAAGAGGCGGTGTAGCGCAGTCGGCTAGAGATTCCGGATTGATCAACGCCGTGCACTTTATCCTTTTTATTCGTCTTCAATAAATAAATGAATAAATAGATAAATTCATGTAACATTGAAATGAGTAGCTGAAAATCTTGTTTGCAGAAAAATGCTAGTAAGCTAACTGTCCTGTTCAATGTTAAAACCGGCTGTCTAATAATGATTAAAGCGATTCCAATTAATTATAATGACAATATATATTTTATGTTTCTACTTGTGAATAAAAGATTCAACATGCATATTGTGATCATATAAACAAACAGATAAACAAATTGTGATAAAAATTAAAAAAAAACAGTGACACAAGGAAGGGGAACACTGTTAGTAGGCAATTGTTGTACGATCGAAACGAAACCATTAGCAACTTCGCTGTATCTTCGTATGCTATCCAGAATTACTTTATGGTGGAACAGCATTTCGCTGCAGGACCTCCCTGCCTTTTGTTGCAGGAAAATTTCCAGTGCATGATGGGTTTATGCGCAGACAAATTTCTGTTGGATAGCAATTCGGGGGAACTGAGAGAATTTCATTGGATCTAGGAACTCTGAAACCCGTCGAGCTCAAAATCGGTGCGGTAAAGCTGCGAGTTGCGATCGTGGTGGGACTTCCGCCGGCTTCACTCATTTCTGTTGGCCGAATAATGCTAGTGATTGCCGTTTAAAGGCAGCATACCAAAAGTCTGGGATGGTAGGGATTTCAGCAGGAGTACACCAGGTCGTAGATAATGGAGACCGGGGTGGTTCCACTCATCTCTCCCTGAATCAGGCAGCCGGCTCCTGAATGCTGTTTTTTACGATGCCTTGTATTACAGCGCGCCACCTTTGCACGCGTAGCGTCCCTTACTGCCTATCGGGGCAGTCCGAATTGATTTTCGACGAATCGCCGGGCGGAGGCGGCGCAAGGGGTGGAGCGTTGCAATAGATGGCGTCGAACAAAACAGCATTCCGGATGCGGCTGTTTGCAGTGATGCAGCGAGAGATGAGCGGAACTACCCGAACCACCTCAGATTCGTGGTATGCTGCCTTTAAGGGATTCTCCCAAGATCGACATTTTCTTTCCACCCGACAATAATATCGTTCGATTGAATCCGCAGTTTCAAATTTCTTGTCCTCCTCTCTAGTTGATTTCGAAGTGATAGGTTTAGAGTTGTTCAGTTGATTACCGAGGAAAAGATGAGGGCTAGAATTTTCTTGGAAAAATAAAGCAAAAATATCTTGCAAAAGCAAAAAGCAGAAATATGTTAGAAAAAATACCTTTAAGTCCATCAAAAACCAGCTCTCCTTCAATAGTATTGCAACGTTTGTCAAGATTTTCAAGGTATTCATTCGAAATAGTTCCTCCAGGGCATGATTTCACTGGAAACATAGGAATGTTTACGACACGAATTCAGTTGTAGAAGAAAGAAAAAATAAGGGGAAGAAAAAACATACAACAGTCATCTTTGAACTCAACCGATGCTCCTTTGTTCGACAACCATTCCTCTAGTTTTTTCTTCTCCGCAACGTTATGACAAATATTAGGGTTATCGGTAATTTGAAAAAAGCTTTCATTTGGAGCAATTTGTATCGTCAATAATGCGCTTATGTCAATTAGTTTCTCATTTTGTGCAATAACGAAGGCTGGCACTAGAAAAAAATACTTCCATAAGGAAATAATTCGTCACTTGCCCACCAATCATAACTTACTCTTCCATCCAGAAATTTTCAAATCAGTTAAAGGATCCAAATTCTCAGCGTCAGTGTTCTCAATTCGAAGAGTCCCTTCTATTTCCTTAATCCTCTTCCAAACATCAGCGGATAGCTGCTCAAATTTCACGTCGTCGATTATCCGACGACAGCTACTATTTTTCTCCGCTTTGTTGATAGTGCAATCTGGAAAATAAACGTGGATTACTGTGGAGAAAGGATAAACGTTTCCAATGTGATTAATATGACAAGCGCACCTCCTTCGTTGCCGATATCAACATCAAAAGATGCTCCTTTCACTTCTTCAGCTGTTAGAGATGGATTTACTCGAATGAATACATCCTGGGAAATACACTTTTTTTCGCTACGAAATTTAAATGAAATGAAACTTATCGGCTTACTCCAGGCTTAGCTTGGAGATCCGAACTAAATTCTATGTTCTTTAGATCGGAGTTGTTATAAATTAATAAAGCGTGCGTATATTCTAAAGTACTCCTTTCAAATACCAATAGAATGGAGCGAATGGTAGTTGTTTAATACCTTACCGCAAAACTCTAAGTTTGGATGTAACTCTTTAATTTGTTGAATTTCTGCTGTTTGAACATAAGTTCCGGATACAATGATGCATCCTTCGACAACGCTGATCTGCTGAAATACATCTGATGTTACATTTAGATCCAAATAATCAACTGGTCCAAGATCTATGCAGGGTCCCAAAACACTTGAAGAAGAAAGCAAGGTCGAGGATTCTTGACAAATCAAGGAAAGTGCGATGGAGAGAAGCTAAAGACGATTCTTCCCAGTCAGACATCGATTGACCGGTCCTCAAGCGCTAAAGTTTGTGAGAAACTTGGATTGGTTGCCTCGACCGTTCGACGAGGTGATGGATTTTGTGATCGATGGTGCATTTGAAGACCCCCATCCTATATCAGAGATTTCGAATCAGCTTGTGATTAAAAAAAGTCGGACGGATTGTCCTTTTCCGGGCTAAATATTAGTTATTGGTCGCTGGCCTCTTACAGGCATCTTCCTCTCTGCAATCATCTTATCCAAGTCCTATTGCTATAACCACAATGATATCATTCCCTGTCTTTTCTGTAGCTGCTCACTTCTCTGCTAACGATAATCGTGGACGATTTGAGACTACTTCAGCGATCTTCTCATCAACAACCACCGATGATTCGCATAGCCCATCTGGAATGGGCACTGTGACGATGTGAAGTTCCTCGACGACGCTGATTGTATACGTAGTTCAAATCAGCAGTTTACTGTAGTCCGATGATCGTGACTTCTGCGACTGTCCTTCTTTGTAGATCACACAAAAAAAGCAGCATTATTTCATACGTTCTCTCTGACACCTCGCCCTAGGTGGCTAGGAAGGAAGAAAAAGAAAGACTAGGAAGAAACACACAAGCTACTGATCATCACTTTGACAAATTCTAGCTGTAGCTCAACTTGAGAGCTCTTAAGAGATTTGGGATTTACTAAACCCTGGTGATTCTGTCATCGTTCATATTCAACGATAATACAACATAAGTGTTGTTGATGTGTGGTGAAATTCACCTCCAGCTCAACCGTCGACATATCATGATCAACTTCTAACCTTCCATAGAACGATAAACATATTTTGTCGTTTATATTATAAATTTGTTGGTACGCGGAGAGTAATCCTTTAAAAAAGCATGCTGGAAAGAATGTAATTTTGTTCAATGAGCATAGAATTGTTAGAAATAATACGGGAAAAATATAACCCACAAGATGTATCACTATCGAAGGTATGCAATTCACTTACTGGAGGCGTACCAGCTTTTGCTGGAATTTATGTTATTATATTTCTATTTGGACTCATGTTGATCATATTCACAAACCTACGCATGCAAATGCCAGCGACGCTAGAAAAGAAGCGACAAATTTGATCTGAAATGAAGCCCTTCCATATATGACAGAATTTCCACGCTCGCACTGAATATATTTCTATTTTGGATGCTTGTGGTGAAAATAGTTGAAGGCATCACTCCACGAATCTGGGGTGGTACGGGTTTCAGGTGGATCGTAGATTGTGGGAAAGAGATCAGGCTGATTCCGTTCATCTCTCCCTGTATCAGTGTAAACGGACGACCCCGGAACGCTGTTTCTTACGTGCTCAATTGCAGCGCGCCACCGTTGCATCACCCCCCGCCCGCGATTCGCCCGAAAGTGGTTTCAACGAATCGCAGGCAGGGGGATTTGGGCGGAGCGCTAACGTTACGCATTGCAATATAAGCCGTCCTAAGAAACAGCACTCTGTGGTCGTCCACTTTTCACTGATACAGGGAGAAATGGACGGAATCACCCCTCTCTCCATAATCTACGATCCCGTATACAAATACTCCTCCTGAAACCAGTACCACCTCATATTTATTGGGTGATGCCTTTAAGCCACTAGTACAAAAGAAGGTTCAGAAGCAGATCTTACAGAAAGTGTTACCTGTTTTGATGGTTTCGGTACAGGTAATTTACATTGCATTGCACGCCTCAGTGGTCCAAAAACTTTGTAGTCGTTGCTTGTTTCTTGAGCTTGAGTCATTGTCCAGTTCACCACTTCACGAGCGTTGCGAGTACAAATTAAGACATACCCTGTTTTGTTTATGTGCATCTAGTTTGGACCCAGTTTATATGTACTAATGATCGGTTATCAAGCAAGCAGAAGTTCTTTACCCGAGAAGTCATGGTGCTGCGGTAGGAATCGAGTGACCACCATTTATTGCTGCAGTATGCGATGATCCCACCTTGATTCCAACCGCTACCTCCACCGCGCCGCTTACGCAACCGCAACGTGCTTCATGTCGTTCTGACCCGATTATAGCAACTTGAATTTGTTGCCACAGAGATCAAAGGCATCACCCCACGAATCTGAGGTGGTACGGATTTCAGGTGGAGTATTTGTATACGGAGTAGTAGTTATGGAGAGGCGACTGATTTCGTCCATTTCTTCCTAACTGCGGTAAAAATGCTTTGACCGGGAGATGCGGCTTCGGGCGTTCCGGCGCGCTATTTTCTACAAGAAGTTCGATTGGAGCGCGCCAGCCTTGTGCACGCGCCGCATCTTCCGGGCCGTTTTTTACTGCAATTAGGAAGAAATGGACGGAAGCACACCCCTCTCTATATCTACTACTCCGTATACGAATACTCCACCTGAAATCCGTACCACCTCAGATTCGTGGGGTGATGCCTTTGATCTCCGTGGCAACAAGTTCAAGTTGCTATAATCGGGCCAGAACGACACGAAGCACGTTGCGGTTGCGCAAGCGGTTGCATTCGAAGCGGCGCGATGGAGGTAGCGGTTGGAATCGAGATAGGATCATCGCGTACTGCAGCAACAAACGGTGGTCACTCGATTCTAACCGCATCGCACCACTGCACCGCTTCGAGCGCAACCACTTAGGCAACTGCACCGTGCTTCATGTCGTTTCGACTCCACCGTAATCTACTTATTCGCTATTCCCACTATCACGGACGGATTGGAGATTAGCACAGCATCGTCTAGGATAATGACAAGTTCGATTGGAGCTAAGCTGCTTAGACAAGTAAAGTGTTTTTTTGGCCACAATGAAGAATTTGACTTAGGAGCGGGGCATTGGCAGATCATAAATGGGAAGCGTCAAGATCATATGCCATCTTTTACAGTATAATACTTGGAAGAACCACTTTGTTTATTTGATCACGTTACGAGAAGATGATCATATCGTTCCGCGCCAACTGCCTTGTGGACGCTTTCACAACTAAGCTGAAAGTGGAACCACCTGGTCGTGAAATGAAGTTTCGGGCGGATGTGACCATAGAACACATAAGGAGACACACGGTGTTGATAGACAGTTCAGACAAGATTTTGAGGGTTAGCAGAAAATCGAAAACGATAAGCTCATTATATAATTAAGGACAAAATACCTTAGCAGAAATACGGATGTGCCATAACATCACCGTTACTTTTGAAGCTGAATCAAGTCAATTAGTTTATTGTACTTATTACTCGTTACTGTATACCACTTTTTTCTTAAACGATGTGTGAAAGGATGCGAATTAAGACATTAAAAAAGGATAAAAAAGTTATTGGCGTATCAATCCACTTACTGCAATTCGTAATCGTTGAGGTTTCGGAACGCGTATTGGCCTACAGGTTGACTTACAAGGGCCAACCAATGATCAGTTCAGTATTTTCATCCTTCGAGACAAGTCTGGTACTAATTTATCGACCACGGGGGGATGAGGTGCTTGGTTTGCAGTAGGGCGGTTTCGAAACATTGATCATGCGGCTACAGCCGACATCTAACCGATTGCTCCACACCCGCGCCATTATTAAGACATTTAATGTGTTTAGTTTAGTGAAACAGTTACCGTACTATATTTATCGTAATAACTGTAACTCGTTTACAAGTAATCATTTTCACAGAAGAAAATCAATCTCATTTCTCAAATTAATCGACAAGGTGAATGCATTGCAAAGCACTAGGACTACTCCGGTGCTGGGTTCATGACCTGTAACACTGCTTTAAATCTCATGTTTTCCATATTCAAACCGATCACCTTAGAATCGCCAGTTCCCGTGTGTTTCTTGTCATCCGCGTTTTGGTTTTTCAAACTGATCCTCTTAGAATCACCAGTTTCCGGGTGTTTCTTGTCATTCATGTTTTGATTTTTCTCGATATCGACTACTCTTATTGAACGTTCATGTTTTCTAGCAGGATCTTTTATGTGCCCTTTTCCTCTCCTCTTCTTCTTTACAATAATCACTACGATGATCACGGCAACCCACAACAACACCAACAACAAAATGATTAACACTGAAATGAAATCGCTTATGTTGTTTGGTGATAGAACAAGACGAAAGAAACAATAGAACGATCGTACCAATCCAAATACGTTTGTTGTTTGTTTCCGAGCGCTCAGTTTCTTTTTGAGAATCGCTTACCAGCTCCTTATTAGGGAGAGACTCTTCGTCATTGATGGTAGTTTCTGGTTTCTGAATCACAATCGTTGTCGTCTCTTGAATCCTACCCTGAACCTCTGGTTTTTTTTTTCTGGTCTTTTACTGATATTTCTCCTACTGTTTTCGTCAACCTTCGTTCTAGTGCTCTTTCTCCCCTTTGTCGTTGAAACTTGCAATTTCGACATTGTAGACGTAAACACTGTAAAGGTGGTGATCGCTGTTGCTTGGCCACCGGTTACCTTTTCTAACGATAGAAGTCCGCTTATTTTAGTCATCCTGTTGTTTTTGACAACTAGACCAGGTTCTGAAAGAAATCTTCAAATGAGAAACAATTACAATTCTCAGAATTCCCCGTCCATTTGATAAAAAGATGCATCATTGAGAGCCGCTCACCATAAAGCTCGGGATTGTTTATTTCTCTCAAATTCCTAAGAAATAGTAGGTTTTCCACTGCCGGATTGTTTGTGACAAAAAGACGCCCATTAATAATCTCCACTTGCTCTAATTTTTTTATATTACTAGGTAGCTCTGAAGAATTTATAGATAAGCACTATGTGGCACCAATATTCTATGGCAAATATTTCTGCCAAAAAAAGAGAATTGTCAGGGATTGCTATAAGATATTGTGGAAAGTAAGGGGAGTAAAATTTCTTAGGCAAAGCAAACAAATTACAAACGAGACGATCTTTGCATTGAACGACGTGGATTGAAGTTTAGATTTAACTTCATAGAATGTTTCAAACATTTGTGAGCAGTTTGCAGGTTATTGATGACCAGAAAAAATTAAATTGCAAGAATCTAATCTATAACCTGTAGGGTTTATCTTTTAAATCAATTTCCGAAAAAAAGGAACACAAGCAACTCTGCGATCCGCAACGGTAACGAACGGTGACAACAATGACAAGAAATGAAAATTAGTAACTCACTTGTCATTCCATTAATAACTAAATTCCCGTCAATAACATTACAGCGTTTGTCAAGATGTTCCAAAAATTTATCATCAACTTTCCCTCCAGCACACGATATCACTAAAACTTGCATCGATAATCAAATATATGGCTCCAAAAAATGATGTCAACTCACGGCAATCTTGACTGAACGGCACAGAAACTCTAATTTTTTTAAGGAACTTCTCAAGCTCTCTTCTTTCACCAATATTATGACAAATATTAGGATTATCCTCCATGACAAGGACAGGCGGAGATGATCTCACGTCTACGGTCATCAATGCACCAATATCAATAAGCTTCAAATTATGAGAAATAACAAAAGCTGGTACTAGAAGAATATGATCATAGGGTTATAAATCCAAATTCATTGGTTCTTATTATAAACGGAACTTACTCCTCCATCCAACAATAGATAGACCGCGTAGAAAATCCAAATTCTCAACTTTAGTATCCGTAATAGTAAGGGTACCTTCTATCTTCCCTACACGTTCCCATATATCAAACGGCAACTCTTCATAATTCACATCCCCAATCAACGTTGTGCAATCCGCTAATTTGTGTGCGAGATTGAAAAAACAATCTAAATAAAAACGATGCAACATACAACGGTGTATGAGGAACTGAAATTACGAAAAAAAAATACTCCACCTAAGCTTGCTGAAAAATATGCAAAGTAATTAGGATACGGTGATTTATACGAGTGTTCAGTAATTTCATCGGAAATTTCATTTCCTACAACGAGTTCGACTGGAGCGCGCCAGCCTTGTGCACACGCCGCATCTTTCGGGCCGTTTTTCACGGCAATAAGGAAGGAATGGACGGAATCACCCCACTCTTCATAATCTACTATGCCGTATACGAATAGACCACCTGAAATCCGTACCACCTCAGATTCGTGGGGTGATGCCTTTAACACACCTAAGCTAAGCTAAAGCACATAAGCTCATATTTAATTATTAATTTCCACCTTAGATTGTGTTTCTATACTTGTATACCTTTGAAAAGCATTTCTAGGTTGATACCGATACCTGAGTGGCACTTAAGAGCCACTTTAAGTACGCGCTAAATTAGCAGTTTTCGACCTGATTACTACCACTTTTTGTCTTATGGTGAACATTTACCAAAAGTTAACGAATCTGGCAAAAAAATTCTAAAACTACGAACAAAGGACTGAACTAAAAATAACAGAACCAACAAAACAGTAAACACAAGAACTAGATCAAATTATGTACCTTCTTTAGTGCCGATATCGACATTAAAATTGGCGTTCATAATGTCATTAATTGTTAGCTTTGGATTTAACCTGATGAAAATTTCCTAAAAGAAGTAAATTTATTCCCCAGAAAAAGTACCTAAAATACTATAACTCACGTGTCGCTTAGGTTTGAAATCTTTGCAGAATTCTATTTTACTCAGACCGCTGTTACCATAAATCATTAAACTGTAGGGGTACGCTAAAAATCCTCTTACCTCTTACCTATAGAAAAAAAAACCTTTATTGCAAATCCAAAACTGAGAAGAAATTGCCTTTGATGAATAGTGATCGCTGCACAATAAGGATAACCTAACTGTCTTGAGCAGGATTTTCGATTCTTTTGATATTCTTGAGAAAAGTCAATTCCTGAAGATTAGAGTTGTCCGTGATAAGAACTCGTCCGTTAACTTGTTCCAATTGTTCCAGTTTTCCAATATTGCGCGGCAGATCTAAAAGCTACAAAATTTCTTTGGGTCATCAAGAGGTTCTGCCGTCGACAGACTCAAAATCTTCTAAGAAAATAAACATGACCACCGGAAGAAGAAAAACGAAACTGAATTCTCCAGTTAAGACTGCTTTTAGCAAAGATTTACTGAACTAACTAAATAACCTAACGATGGTGAAACAAGCATTGAAAACGCTCCCCCCTCTCTCGAAAAAAAAATATTTGGGAGATATCGCAAATACTTTTCTTCGAAAAAAAAATGCTCGTGTGTCAAATTCTTAAAATTCTTCCTATAAAATCCACGAAAAAGCTACAGCGAACAGTTTTCTTCCTTAAATACGGTCCGGAAAACTACTATAAAAGATCGTTTAAGGGAATAAAATCTGCTGTTAACGGCAACCTTCGAAATTGTGGATGATGAGGTCTCCATTAAGAACGTTACAGTGTTTATCAAGGTTCAGCAGGAAATCCTCCGACATTTCCCCAGCATTGCATGATTTCACTGAAATACAGTTTTTCAAGCGAAGTTCACAGACCGTTTTTTTGATTTTCCAGGCTTTCAAGACATCGAAACGTTATCCGCCGAAAGATCGTTAACAATCTTCGTTCTACACAAAGAGTTGTGTACGAAATCCATAGAGTTATTCGAGGAGAAACGAATGTACTCACAACAATATGTGCCGATCTTTATAGAAGGAACACGATTCTCCGACAACCATTTCCTAATTTCATTCCTATTTACGATGTTGTCGCAAAGTTTAGGATTATTTTTTATCGTAATGGTGGGATATTTCCCTGTAATCTCTGTGGTTGGCAACGCACTGATGTCGACAAGATCCGCGTTTTCCGATATAATCAGAGCTGGTGCTGAACAATTTCGATACAAGAAATATATAATAAGAAAGATAGATTATATGACAAACTCACATCCCCATCCAACAATTTTCAGTCGCCTCAAAGCTTCCACATTCTCAACGTCGGTTTTTTTAACTATGACCTTTCCCGCTACACTTCTTATGCGACTTCGTCCGATACGGTTTAAGTCCTTGATTGAGACATCTCCGATCAATGTTTTGCAGTTTGCATTCGGGGTTGCCTGACCGACAAAACACTCTGAAATGTTCTAGTTATTAGCTTTTTAAATTAAATAATACAAATGGAATAACATTTTTCTGACTAAGTAGATAAAATAACCCTCCCTTTTTCCTTAGAAAAATACTCATTATGGCATTAATTTCCTATGTTTGCAAGCTTTTGTATTTCAGTTTCGTTATTTCAGTTTTCTGTTATTAGTCGAGATTTCACTAATTCTGTTCGATTCCAAATTTCTACACCATCATCACCTTGGAGAATATCAAAGCGAGAAAACTCTTGTCCATTCTCAAAAATTCGGATAATAACAGCCCCATGATTTATGTAGATTCCTCCTGTCAAGTAATCCACAAACGTGCTTTCCGACAAAATGACGGCTACGTTACACAAGCGTTTGCCAAGATTAGGAGAACTGATAATTGCTGTCCCTAGACAAGTAGTAAATTTCTAGGTTGCTTCAATCAAATCATATAACAACGAAAACATGCAAATCTATGTGGTAGCAAAAAAGGCCGCCTATAACGCTCAATTATGCGTAAAAATTGCGTACCAATGATATATGTACTATTTCTGGTTTTTGCAAATAATGCATCACCTTTTACGCGTGAGCTTATGCATTAAAGGCAGACCTCGATACTGTATATAAACATAAATAAATTCAAGATCTAAGTTCCAAACTGTTATGATGCGCTCTCTTCGAATGCATATTTGACGCGTACGTGCCACGAAAAGGACTGCACCACGCTCAACTGTCAATGGGTTTGCCAATATTTCTTTGAGTGTTCTGACATAGACAAATGTGTTTCCTTTTTCTTTTCTGGTGCACCATTCGTGTAGGTGAATAAATAAATAACAAAAATAAATATTAGTGTGGAACGACGAGGAAGTGTTTTTGTAAACGTTCCAAACGTCAGCGTATGACGGAGTCGACGACGTTGAGATCCTTCATGTACATTAAAAGGTTCAAAGCATAAATTTTGAGTACGAGAACGTTCACGCTCAATTCCCACCGATCGTCCCGAGAAACGAAGTGGTACGCTCATGCGAAACCTTATAACGCATCACATTCGTAAACGCTCCGGGTCCGCTAACCGTTCCCCCCGGACATTCAAGCAGAACCGAGCATGAGCACGCTCACACTCGTATTCTATTAGGGTGTTCAGAAAGTATCTGCCGAAAATTCGGCAGTAGCGCAGATTTTTTGAGATGTTTTGGAAGTTCCCGTTTTAAATATATTATATAAGGATAGAACCGCTTATATACTCATGATATATTTGGCTCCCTCTTCCTTGCCTACTTCATCCAATAATGGGCGAAGATTCCACGCATATTCGACATGTACTCCTCTACGAGTTCGAATCTGGCCACACCGCTGCTGAAGCCCGTCAAAACTTAAGTCAAGTTTTCGGCACTGAAGCCCCTTTTGAGCGGTCTGTGCGCACCTAGTTCCAGCGCTTCAAAGCTGGAAACCAGCAACTCGGAGATGAGCCTCGCTCTGGTCGACCGACTGCAATATCGTTGGACGAACTGAAGAATCTGGCAGAGCAGCATCCGTATGAAGGTCTGCGGTATTTTGCTCCCAGTCTTGGCTGTTCGATGTCCACCGTGAGCAATGGACCACAATTTCTCGGAATGGTGAAAAAGCTCGTTCAGTGGCTCCCACATGCACTGGGCGACGGCGACCGCCAACGACGCTTGGACATCTGCACTCAGCTGCTCTCCAGAAGCCGCAATGTGGTCGCATTTTTCATCTCCAGTAACAATGGTGTCCAGCCAGTCGAAAGCAGTTTCGACTGGCTGGACACCATTGTTACTGGAGATGAAAAATGCGACCCCTACGTCAACCGCACCCACAAATGTGCGTGGTGCGCTGGCGATGAAATGGCGGATCCTTCCGTGAAAGATAAAACCCATGAGAAGAAGGTCATGCTGAGCGTCTGCTGGGGAGTTCATGGAATCTACTGTTTCAAACTGCTGCTGGACAACCCGACAGTTACTGACGAGGTCTACTGCGTTCAACTGCAAAGACTAGCCGACAAGATCCGCAAGGAGCAAACGAAGCTCGACAACGTTCGCCTGCTGCACGATAACTAACGCCCTCACATCGCGAAGAAGACTTCCCAGAAAATTTTGGAGCTCGGATGGGAAGTTCTTCCGTACCCACCGTACAGCCCGGGCCTTGCCCTGAGCGACTACCATCTCTTCCGATCGCTTCAGCATCACCTGGAAGAGAAGCGCTATGATGATCGTCACCACCTTGAAAATGTCCTTCGGGCTTTCTTGGCCTCCAAGTCGCCGGAGTTCTACGCCGAAGGAATCCGTAGTCTTGTGAGACGTTGGCAGAAGGTTGTCGATGTTGATAGAGATTAATTCGTCGAATAATAAAATGTTGTTAAAAAGTTGTGTTGTTTTGAAATTTTGCCGTATTTCGGCAGATACTTTCCGAACACTTTAATACATCACGAACCTTACATTGTCAATTGCAAATCCCAACATCGTCAATTTAGTGATACACACCTTTCAAGCATAGGCTATTTGTGGTAGTTCTATCTACAATACGCGCACAGTTAGCTTTTGTCGTAATCAGTTATCTAATCGAACGCACAGGTTAAAGGCATCACCCCACGAATGTGAGGTAGTACGGATTCCAGGTAGAGTATTCTTATACGGGATAGTAGATTATGGAGAGGGGGGTGATTCCGTCCACTTCTTCCTAATTGCCGTAAAAAAAGGTCTGGAAGATGCGGCGCGTGCACAAGGCTGGCGCGCTCCAATCGAACTGGTTGTAGAAAATAACGCACCGGAGCACTCGAAACCGCGTCTTCCGGGCCGTTTTTTATGCCAATTAGGAAGAAATGGACGGAATCACCCCACCCTCTTCTCCATAATCTACGATCCCGTTTACGAATACTCCATCTGAAATCCGTACCACCTCAGATTCGTAGGGTGACGCCTTCAAGATATACCCAGGGTCAAACGCGCGTTGAGCATTTCCCAACCCAGAGGTGGAGAGTTAATAGAGAGGCGCAAGGTGACATGTCGTTATTTTTATTGCGACGGTTACGCAACGTGACGTGTCGCTATTTTTATTGCGACGGTTAATTCCTGACAGAAGTGAGAGGATTTGGATTTAGCGTTGTAGTATACCAGTCTGAACGTCCGGCTAACGCCGCCCTTCAGACTTTGTGTGGCGTTCACTGATCGATGAAAATTAATAGTAGCGGCATTTGCTGTGAAACTAGATTGGTGTCTTTCTAGTGATATTTTCCGCTTTTTTTTATATAAAATTAGGGGCAAGATTTCTCAGATTTCCTTTTTTAATGTTCCACTTTTGGAAATCATTCAAATTTTACCTTCAATCACTCCTTCGATACTAACATAATACAGACACAATTTGAAAATATTACTCGAAGTATGGGTTTTCTTCCTTTTTTCCCCAACAGTTACTTACAGCCTTACAGAACAATAAGAGTTTCATATGCTCATATCTAACGCTAAAAAAACGAGCATTCGCACCAAAACTCATCAACTGGAAATATGAAGTGCGATAAGTTAATCTTATATTGAACGCACCTGTTTTAGATGTACCAATATCTACTTGGAATTTCGCATCGATGATTCCATTTTGTTTCAGGCGCGGGTTCTTCCGTATAAAAATATCCTGTGAGCACTCATTTTTGTTCTATTCATGAAATAACTCCTGTGGAACTCACATTGGGATCAGGTTTGAAATCCGAGTTGAATTCGATTTTGTTGAGTGACGGATTATCATAGATCAGAAGTCCATTGTATTCTTAAAAAAAGAATAATTCGTACGATTTGAATTCCCCCCCCCTCCGGCACCGCCGGAAAGTTGAATCTAAACTAATTTAATAAATCTAACCGCAAAGTTCTGGGTCTGAAGTCAGTTCTTTGAGTTGACGGAAATTTGCATAACTGATTTTAGTTTTGCGCATTATTAGACATCCGTGCAAAGAGACAATATCCTGCAAAGCAACGAGCAGGAACGTAAATTCAAAACAAAAGGTAATTCATCTCAAAATAGTCACTAGAAAATAACTTTCTAAGTGTGAAACTTCTTTTTGAGACAATTCCGAGTTGATGTTCATCTAATCCTGTAAACACTAGTCGTATCGTAGGAAAAATACATCTAAAAAATTGTTCGCAGTGTCGAGCATCTATCTTTAAGTACACTACTTTTTGCCTTTTTTTATTTCAACAATTCTGCAGAGATAAATCTTTGCAGTTTTTTGACAACTGTGAAGACAGAGATTGATTCCACAGATCGAAGAAATCAAGTAGTTTTCAATTGCATCTTGTAACGCTGTAGTGTAATTCAATGGACTACGTTTCCCGATAGCCATGTAGTTGTTATTCTCTCTGAATGATTCTGGTTTTTCTCGTATCTTAAGAGGCTAGTAGAAAAGAACAGAATTAATCGCAACTGTATACTATGTATACCTCACAAAGTTCACAATCTCTCTTCATTTTCTACATGAAATGCGTATTCTAAAACCCCAGAAATGAAAAAAAATTTAAAGAAAAATATGCTGCGCATCTAATTCGGGCGTGAACATAACGCAATCACTTGAGAGTTTCGATAGCGACTGCACGATCGACGGTTTGAAACCTCTCTAGCGCCAACCAAGAACTTCATCCCACTGGGGTAGATGTATTCGGCGATACCAAAAGTCTCTGAGAAAATAAAAACACCGATTTGATTCATCGGCTAGCCCCTGAAAGTCATTCTTAATGCCAGGACGTGTTTATAAAACTTCAGCCATTCTGAAGTGCAGTCAAACCCGTTGGCGCATCCCAAGCGGATTGATACGCTAAAGACATTACACTTTTATATCCATGCAATTTGTGCACTATAAAAATGCAGCATTCAGAAGAAATATACTTCAACCGCAAATAATCTGCCGGATAATCTTAAAGAAAGTGAGATCTTGCATATAATTTCTCCTTGAGATAGAGTAGGCGTAATATGTCAGTTCATTTGTATTTCTTCCTAGAGGCAGTCTACCGTCCTTACTATTACGCAGTAACCAGATTCTAAGATTTGCTCTTCCATCACATAATGTGCTACGTTTGTGGTGTGAAATCTAGAAGAAACTTTTTCAATGCCTTTTTGCATCACCGAACACCATTCGTTCAATCATAGTCATACCCTCTAGTGAGTGTGTTCTGCTCTGCGACAGAAGCAATAAAATTAGCGCAGACATGCTCGATTTTCTTCCTCTATCTGGAGTTTATGAAATGACGAAAAAATCCTCGATTTATGAAAGGTTTTCATGTTTTTCTTCTCCAAGAACTGATCCCCCTTCTTTGCTTGTAATGTAGAAGGTTTTGGAGCATCCTGAGACCGGTATATCAAACCTCACCAAATAAACCTCTCACAATGGACATTCGGGTCAAGTCGGTCGATCTACGATTGATCAGGTGTTATTCATTAGAAGATTGACAGAAGCATTGCAGAAACACATGAAACCTATGCGGTCACTTCTTTCAAATCTCGCACACACTTCAGATCTCTTCTTCAAGGCTACCTCCTCCATTTGTTTCGCGAATTCCAGGAATTGTTGCTAAGTGACGGGGTTGAACAAAGGAATGTTGAGGAGTCAATAATGAGCCGCTCGGGGGTGGAAAGTAGTGTAAAAAAGGCTGTGGCGGGGTGCTTGCTATGAAGCTCGATCACATCGTATAAAGGACAGTTGGACAGTATCCCGTTAATGTAACTAACTACAGTTTACAGATCACGATTACGGTAAGTAGAACAGATGTGGATCTAATAGAAGTTTCCTCGAAGGTAATCAGAGTTGGGAGACAATCGATTAAACTCGTAAAAGAGTTCTGTTGTTGTATGTTCGCATACTCCTATATTCTAAAAAAAAACAACGGAAGCAACAAGAAATATCTAAAGCTACGTCTGAGGTTCAACAAAATGACTGTGGTCGATCATCATTCAAGCTGAGACTCTATCAATCCGCTTGCAGCTCTGACATACATACCAATCGGAGACTTGGTTAACACCATTTAGGACAACGAAGAAATTTGACTCCAGAAAGAAGTACATTGCGCAGCAGCAGGCTTCTTTAGTAAAAGACGTGAAGAAAACGTTTTCCCCTTGTCTAGTACATTACAGGAGAACCGTCGGACTGCCTTGTCAAAGTGCTTTCAGGATGCTCTCAGACAAGGTCAAGCGTTGAGATGGGACAGGACCCTTTCGAACACGACCCGACCCTACCCTTGCCTTTTCCCTCCTCTTCTCCAACGTTACTGCGGCAGTGTGATGCAAATCTAGTTAATTGGAAATTTCGTGTATTTCGGAAAACCAAAATCGAAAATTAGCCGAGAACAAATGGCCAACGTGAAATCCGGTAGCTGACAGAAGCGAAGCAACACTTAGTAGTAGAACCAAATTTGCTGGAAAATTATTGAAAAATTATTACGACAAGGAACAACGAGAAGAATCAGGTGATTAGATCGAATTACAGAAGAACAGTGTCAAAAAATCAACACTTTGTTTTGACAATGTGAAAATGGGACCGCGCAGGTTTGACATCCCGCTGAGCCAATTTTTTGCAAAAGAGTTAGAAACTTGAGGTCAGCTTCAAAAGATAAAGAATTCAATTACATGTGGTTTTCAGCAGTTTAGAAAAGGGTTCAATGGAATTTAATAATAAAAAAAAGCATAGATTCTGTGCAGATTGCCAGGTCTGGGAGATTGCAAACAGCTTTGTGATGAGAGGACCAAAAGAAAAACTTTAGGTAGTTTTCCAGAGAAGAAGGTTTGCCCTGCAAAACTATCACACCGCTGTTTTGTGTCATTCTTTTTGGAACCTGATGTGAAAAAGATGGGTAAAATGTTATTTTACCTACTTTTTTCACATCAAAAACTTGGAAAACTGGGGAGAGCCTGGGAAGCTTGTGATGCAGTAATTGATAGGGAAAGTCCTCGCTTACAAAATACAGAAAAGGAATGTGCATAGCATTAAGTCGTTTTGAGATATCAGACCTTGTTCAAGATCATACACTTTTTGGTTGTTCAAGAGCATACACCTTTTAATGTTATTCAATGTTTTGTACTGTAAGTAATTATTTAATACTGAGTAATATTTTGTCCTGGTTATCATGCAATCCTCCATTCATTACTGCCCATCGAACACTTTATTACGACACATTCCCCTACAACCCCTTCACCCAATCTCATCAAACGATTGATCCTGCTCTGAGAGTCAGACTGGAAACACCTACAACTGAAGCTAACCAGTCGTAAAAACCCCGAAGACGGAAGTGGTGAAGGAAGATCTGAGGACATATGGGCTTGGATAAGAAAGTCAAAGTAGATGTAATGTTCTGCGAAACAGAGAACAGTGGCGGCGGAAAGATTCTACTTCCCAGCCTTTCTGTGAAGTTGAATGATCTGCTTCAGAAAATTGTCTTAGAGCAAACAAACTAGCAAATGGATAATCATACCCACTGATCAGCAAGTTAAAACTTCTAATCGCATCGCCGCAAAAACCCACCAAGAAATTATTATATTATCCTCGCTGATGAAAACGACTATATTCTTAACTGAGGATCCTGAATAAATAAGGCAAAAATGGGCCCAGCAGTTGCGAAATCTAGTTGATTCGACTGGTCTTTTGATGCGGTCCTTCATCGGAATCCTATGAGTTCTATTCAAAGCCAGTTGTTGCCTTAACAGCCTGGATCAGCTCCTGTCATACTATGATCACAAAAGGAGCCGAAACATCTTGAACGTTCAAAAAAATCTCTAGAGGAAGTCCATTATTCAACAAACGAAAGTAGCTAGTCTCAACTTGAAGACGTTAATTCATCACCCTTGCAGTGTCCTAAAAGTTAGTTGAGATGTGAAGTAGATAAGACGTTGGAAGAAATCTGACAACTTAAAATGCTGTTGTTGAGCATAGAAGGACAACCGGAAGCATCTTTCCTAGAAGATAAAGATGTCTAACAGTTTGCTTTTCCACAATCGCTTTTCACTGTGACCTTTTCAAAAATTGAGGTGAAGGGGAACAGTCGAGGCAAGTAGGACTGCAATATCCTACTTGAAGTTGAACTGTTGTCATATCGGCGTCGAATTCCAATTTTCCATAAAAATTTACACAAAAATCCTCCAGTATGTTGTACTTCTTGCTGTACAAAGAGAGTTTTCCTTGGAAAAAGCACGCTGAAAAAAGTAATTATAGATGATTTCACATGACTTAACGCTAGACGACGAAGCTTACAGGAAGTGTAGTCATCAAATGGTCTGCTCTTGTTCACCGGAGGAGCTGCTTCTACTGAAACTAGTAGAAGTTTTTAGCACATATTACTTATCAGCAATTAGATAGAAAAAAGAGACCTGAATTGATGAAAATTACAGCTAATGCAATAACAAATGCGAAAACTATCTGAAAAGAAAATATAAATTGGTTGTGAGGACAGTACTCATGCGACAGGCGAGGAGATGGTGGAACTGGCGTCCTCGTTTATACGAGTATTTATTTATTTGTTCATTTATCCACATACACGAATGGTGCACCAAAAAAGAAAATGAAAGTACATTTGTCTATGTCAAAACGCTCAAGGAAAAATCGGCAAACTTATTTTCAGTGGGGCCTGACGCAGTGTTTTCATGGCGAATACGCGCCAAACATGTCGTTCTCCCACTCCAGGAAGTGAAAAATCCTCTTATGACATCTACTCCCCAATCCAGAACGCTTAACATCGGTCTATTTATCTATATGTCAGGATTTGGACGACCACTCAGCCCAAGGAGCACGTTGGGATCCAGGGCGAATCTGACGAGAGATCCTCAAGACGAATCACCAACTTTGGTAATCTTCAGACGACTAACCACCACAATCTAGACAAGACCAAGCCAGCTAGAAGATGCGGAAGCCAATAAGATGAGGTTATTCAGAAACAGTTGAGAGTGGAGGTAACATGGCGGAACAAATCAAAAAGATAGATATAATCACAAGATATTACTATCCATGATAGTGAATTAGCCTCGGTGAGTGAATTAGGCTTCATGGGTAGGAAGGACGTGAGAACTGGCCATGCAGTTAGCTGAGAAAAAGAATAGGCTATGAGAAGGAGGGAAAAAAAGAAAACAACTGAGAACTATTATTGGTGGGAATCTATGAGCGGTCCACATACTGAGCAAATGGCACAAGACACGTTGCTAGTATCAGAGAACACGCTGTTAGACATCAATATTCAAACACCGGCGTAAGTCAACTTCCTTCAAACTCATCTTCATTATTCTACTGTGTTTGGCTTTAAGAACACCATGAGGTAAGAGCTCCAACCATCTCGCAGATTCATAGAGAAAGTTATTGAACATAAGCGAAAAGCTTCTTCGGTGAATTTTTGCTTAATCTATGTTGAAACCACCAGTTTTTTCACCAATAGGTCTGAAGTACCAATATTTTCTGGGTGTTAGCTTCGTTTTTTTTTTCTTAGAACTCGAAAACAGAGGATCAAGTTGGCTTGTATACGTCTGTTCCAATACCTGATCATACCTAATTTTTTGAGACGATCATTCTAGCGCCGCTGTCAGTCACCACTATGTTTGCTGACATTCTTCTGAATAACATACGAGTAAAAGCAACCCGCAGCTTTTGAAGTTTTGCTCTGTGTTTCTTCTTTGAAGGATTCCAAGTATGAGAGTCATATTCGAGATGAAGTATAGTAAGAGGAACGATTTGTATAAACTGGTGAGAATAGCTGGATTACCGGTGTGGGCAATCCGGAATAGTCAAATGAGAGAAGAATATGCTATTCGTACAATATGATCAATATGTTCTGTGGAAGTTTAGATCATCATGGACAAAAATTCCTAAGTCTCTTACAGTTTTACAACTGTCGAGAGTTACTCCGCTCATACTATGCTCAGCCGCATCCCTTTTACCTAAATGCATAACATGGGACTTTCCATAGTTGATTTGCAAATCCCATTTAGAAGCCTAGTTAGATATCTTAGCTAATGATGTTTGAAGTGCAGTACGTACTTCATGGTAATTCTCTTCATCATAGATGCCGTAAATCTTAATGTTGTTAGCGTACATTTGGACTCTAACAACCGAAGAAGTTCTGATCACATTTCGGGTCGATCGTGTAGATAAGAACTGAGAGAGGGAACAGGACTCCACCTTGTGGAAGTCCACTTGTACAAGGGAATGGCTCAGTATTTGTGGCCAACTTTGACGGTCATACTTCTCATATTAAGATAAGAAATCAATCCAAAATATTCTGAGTTACTGGAGTTTCTTGTGACATTCTTAATTGAAAACTTTTGACAGATCAACGTATACCAAGTCTATCGATTTACCTTGGTTAAGAGTTAGAGACCAGATAAAGACACTACCAGTTAAGTTAGGCAGATGTCGAAGCAGCTGCAATAAACCCATGTTGAGTGGGAATTAGGTGGAACTTATTTAGCCAAGATAATAGTTTATGCCTAATTATTTTTCCCATTACTTTCGTAGGCGTTGGTAGTAAGCTAATAGCACGGTAATTATTCAGCAACTTGGTATATGGAGTATTTGGAATGGCTGTGCCAATGGCGTCTTTTCAGACCTCCGGAACTTCACCTAATGATATTGAGATGTTAAAGATATGAGCCAGAGAAGGAGATAAAGTAGCTAATCCCTATAAACAACAGATGGGATTCCATCATACGTTTCACTAACCGGCGGCTAACATATAGTATAGTGAACTACGTAGGAGGTGGTCGAACTCCTCAAAAAGACGTTGCCTTTGAGAATACAAAGTTTGTAGTTGACGTGGTTGATTCAAGGAAAAAGAGCGAAGAAGTCGAAAAGGAAATTTGGACAGACCCTCGTAAACCTTTTTGTAAAATGTGAAATAGATGTCAGAACATGAGGAGTATTGATCAAATAGAGCAAACCAATCAACGCAACATCAACAAAATAATTGTTCAAAGAAGAGTAGTCAGCATCAAAAAATGTTGTGCATAGGACTACCTGGTGCTGACATAGCTACATGTGATTTAAATTGGATAATAGCGTGGTCGGATGAGGCTAGCGGCGGAAGAAGCTTGACGTCAAGAGTGTAGATGCTTGGTGTAAGGATAAGAATTGTATCGGAATTCTATCGGAGTGGGTAAGGTAAGGTAAGGTACGTTCACGTTTTGCACTAACCCAGTATTACAGGAGAAATCTAAAACAAGCAATGAAGCTGAGTTAAATGCTATAGAATTGACCTAGTCTACATGAAGATTAAAGTTGCCAACAATAATTGCATGATGCGACTAAATGATGCATGATTTACAATGGCAAGAACTTCTACAAGTTTTTTTTTATCATCAGCAGCAGAGTTATTGGGAGGACGGTAAACAAGTATGAAACGAAGTTGCGATACATTATCGGGCAGAAAATCTCAGGTCTCGGATTGGTGCGCCGGCGCCAGATAGCCATAAAAGAGGGTGCGACGAGTCCTATGGCGTCGCATTTGTGCGCAGGCGTCGAATAGCTATACAAAAGGGGTGCGACGGGTCCTGGGGTGGAATTGGTGCTCATGGTGCAGTAGTATCATGCAGTAACTTTGTGTGGTTGTTGCAAAAGGTAAAGGTGACGTTGCAACCGTTTCATATCTGTGGCCTCTAGCCGTGTTGCTTTTCTCCTCTACGACATCTCCGCGCACGTCTACTTTTTTCCGCGTTTCTCTCAGGATGGTAACATCACTTCATCAGAAAGTGGAAACATGATTGCAAGCGGCTGCTTAAATAGTAGCAAGTTGTTTATGTGATCTGACGAGAAACGTTATCCTTATCAGTACGATGATGTCGTTCACGTCATTTTATGGTAAAACATCATTCTGTGATAACTGCTGGGAAAAACAGGAGGAACACCTATTCTTCGAATAATACCTTCAAATTGTGTCTACATTATATTGGCACCGAAGGAGTGTTTGAAGCTGAAGTCTGAATATTCTCCAAATGTAGAACTGACGCGTTTAGAAAGAGAACCATGAAATCATTTCCTTTATTTATAAAAAAAAGAGAAGAAAAAGCAAAGAACAATTGTTAGATGGACACAAATCTAATTTCAGAGAATAATGCACTACTATTAATTTTCATTTATCAGTGAAAGAAGCGAACACCAAGTCTGAAGTCCAGCTTTAGCTGGACCCTCAGACTGTTGTTTATATGAACAGAGAAACATTTGCAAATGATCGATTTTATTGACAAGACTATGTGCGTTGAATAAATATGATTTTAATGTTGAAGAAACACCGTGCAGCTAAATTCGTTTTCCGATGTTCCTCTCTTAATATTAGAGATGCGCAACAGTTCAACAGACGTGGAAGACACCCGGTTGAGGGTACCGTAAAGAAATTGACAACATCTTCGTCAGCAGCAGGTTCTGCCCGACGGATGTCCTTGTTGTATCAAAATTCGCATTCAATTGCTGTGTAGCGCTCTTGGTAAGACGTTACGATGTTCGCTGCACGATCGATCAGATGTTCGAGTCCGCACTTGTTCCAACCTTTTATCTCACTAGGGTCGATAACTTGGTACTTGTCTGCGAGAATAAAAACTGACTTGGCACATGTGTTGGCCCTCGCAAGTCAGTGTAAGGCTGCACGCGCGTTCATAAACTTCAAACAAAGTCTAGGTTAAAGTTGAACGCGTTGGCGAATCTCCTGAGGATTGGTCATGATCAATGACGACCACTTTATTCACTTGGTTTGTAATCAGCTGCAGTCTTTTCACTACGCAAGTGAACTTTTTTGAAGATGCCACATTGGAATCATCATCGACGACGAACACGATCAGATCGCTGAACCAAGTTGCGAATGCCCGCGGAAATCTGAGAGTTGTAAAACCAATAAGAGACGTTTGCCTTGAGAAACTCTTAGATTAATACTCTAGCATGGAATTGTACTAGCCGCAGGCAAACAGGAACCCAAGCCCAAGCTCGCAAGGCTTTGCAGAGAAGTGATAAAAGGGGATCGTCGTCCTTTACCATCTCCGTCTAAAACTTTCCTTTACGACTAGAAGGCCTTTTCCAGTTTGGGTGTGGGAGCATCCTTAGAGAATCTCGGGTTGTCAAAAGCGGCTTCAAAGTCCAGAAAATCCAACTCCAGAGGTTTCGAGTATCGTTGCCACGGTTTGATCACACTTCTCACTCTCCTCACAATAAAAGAAAGTTTTTTTTTTAAAATAAGCTGATGAATCATCGATCAATCAGTGCGAAATTCGGCATACTCGTCGAGGGTAGTCTCTTCGTGATGTTTTACTAGCCGATCCATGATGATCGGCTCTATGAAGTCGTATATTACATAGCATTTCTGCATAATTCCACCTTTTCCAACAGACTGTTCATTCTTCATCTTTTGGGTACATTCCAGAACCTCCACTTGACCTACACTTCAGAAAGCTGGGCGTATCGCAAGTAAGAGGGAGATACGATCAGGGTCACTGAACGTCCAATCGAAAGGGTGACCCTCCAAGGAGTATTCCTTTTCTTACACAAGTGAGAGACAGAATTGGAAGTTCTCTCCTGCAGTAGTAGGAAGTTCGATCGGAGTCTAAACACACCGTTTGCCAACCAAAGTAATATAAGGTGGGCCAGACACGCGATGCGTTTCAACGACAGACGTTTGACCAGACTTGTAGGCAACCGGACACCACATGTTGTCAAATGCACTCCAGGAGGACCGTCACCCCGATGTTCGGACCTACTCCCAGTTTCGAACAAATCGACGAACACCGGGAGCACCTGTGATAGAAAAAATCATGCAGAAACAAGCTTGTTTTGAACAACGTTTCTGATGGATGTTGTATCATTTTAATGGACCGCTAAAGGAAGCCTACTTAGAGAAATGTCTAGTTTCACACATTAGCGCAGTTCTGACTATACTCTAGAGGTGGTGCAGAGTATAAACATTAGCAGTGGGGATTTCATTCAACAGGTATTAAAGTTGGCTGGATGATCGCCACAATTGCAGCCCATAATCAACAGAAGAAAGTACACAACAACAGAACACGACAAAAAGTTAATTTGAGATATTTAAGTGCTCTTGTCCTTAACTGCGTAATCTTTCAAGGTTTATGACCACATACAGAGCCTACAAAATGAATTGCGGCAGTCAGTCGATATATCAAGTCAGTTTTTTCTCATAATCCTGGATAATATAATTGAACCTGTTGCCAATTTACTGTCTTTGTAAGAATGAGAATTTTGAGTAGCTTTGGACTGTTCTTACCACTTACGGCTGCACTGCACCCGACCGCACAAGCAACACCTGTCGATAACAAAACCGCCACTACTAATCATTTGCTAACTTATGTCTAACTAAAGCAACTGGAGTATGCTGTGTGTTTTTTCTCTTTTCTTCTCCAATGTGATTTACTATAACTAAGAAGTGTTTCTTTTTGATAAGTTTCTCTAGAGTTTTCCTTTGCTCCTGCTCGGAGCAGGTCCCTTGCTCCAGCCTATAGACTATCCCGCAAATGTTGGTTTGGATGCATTCACTGTTGTCTGGGAGATGTACGTCGAGCCCAATTTGGTGCTACCAGAGACCAATGTATGTGTATCAAAAGTATGGTTGCATGATAGCTTGACTTATTGGCTTAACGTTGAGACGCTGATCCAGCCGCTAGGTTCTTCTGAAATATCGCTGAGAGAGGTCATCTCTAGTGAATCCCACTTTTCTAAATCCAGATAGATATATGGAACAGATACACTTTTTGCACAACGATTTGATTCAAAACCTCATTTAACCAGCAGATTTTATTTGTTCCCATGCACCTTCAGTTTTAATTTTTACATCAACTTCAGTTTTTGGAGCAATCTAATACACAAAGTCTCAGATGTGTATGGAAAGTGTTGATAAGGCAGCGAGAGGAAAAATTCTCCAGCCGGCAATTTTCCATGTATTCCTGTCCCGTTCCTTGTGGTAAGTCCTTCGCGTCCGTCGCTAATGTCGTAGGACTTCAAACGTCTATTCGATGGAACTTAACTCAGAGTTATCAGATAAGGTCTTTTTGTTAAAGGAAAGAGTGAGTCTTCTGCAGCAACACATCTGTCTTGATTAGGATAAACACTGCAGACAACATATTTTTTAATAGATGTAGGTAAAAGATGGGTCGAGATTAATGCTCAACAATGTATCGCCCACAATCAACACATACCGAAATTGTTACCATCATCAGTAGATTGCAGCCTCTTTGTGCAGTAGTTTGGCTGCATCGCGGCAAAAGATAGAGGCTAAACTGAAAGTCCTGCGGCAAATCACAATCACAATCTTCTTGAATATGACTTCTACAATCGCACTGCATATGAAGAAACATAAGGATCGCGAGAGAGGTCTGGTGTTATGCCGGGAAAAGAAGCCTCTGTCTGCACAGATTAGCGTTTACTTCTATATGCATGGAACATAAACATGCAATGAAGAGTTTTCTGCTATGGTTCGTAAGTAGCGAATCACATAAGTACGACAATTCAAAAATCATTGCACACATACCTTAGACGCAAAATGTGCTTGGACCGATGGTATTGAATCTACGCTCGCAACCCCGAGTTTGTATTGTACATCATCTTCTGCTGCAAAGTTGTGAAACACTCGCACTGCCATCAGTCAACAACCGCTCCAGAGGTGTCGAATGCACACTAAGTGACCTACTGAAGTGAAGATTTAACAAATATTATCTTGAGAGAACTGCTCCCGGTAATCTCCTGCTGATTTGATTCCAAACAGAATTATTCCTAAAGAATGAACATCATTCCAATTATTTCCTAAAGTTTAATAAACAACTAGCCGCTTGTCCCACCTTTGTCCGACCATAATAACTCTTTTCGTGTATCCTAAAATGTATTGGCATGGCCCCCATACAGCATATGAAATCACTAGTGTTGCGGGCGGCACATACAGATTAATTTGTTTGCTTAGTTTCCGCAGATGCAGAGGCAAACTTCTTCCGCAGCAGTAGAACGTTTCCCTTGCAGCGTTCTTGATGCATTCTGTGAAGGAATCCGGGAACGTGCGTCCATGCATGTTGGAGTACTAACTTGGAAGACGCTAAGCATCTCCCTGGTTGCTTCTCCAATATTAATAGACACACTTTTTTTCGTAATTCCGTTCCACATTCCTCGTCTTTCAGATCTCCCAAGTCGAGCTTCGCTTGATGCTGAACTCCACTTCGACTCTTTTTCTGGAACCGTACTCTCAAGCTGAGGTCAGAATCGAAAGCTACGTTCCAAACGGCTCTATAATTGTGAATATCTGACTGACGAATGTTCCTCTTCAAAACGTAGTCGAGATGATGCTTGTGTTTTCTCATCCTTTGCTTGGACTACTCTTCGTTAGGCGTTAGAAAGGTTGACACCTGCCACGTAAGTTGATAGCGACGATGATCATAAGGAACCGATCAGATCTGAAATCAACAGCAACAAGCCAAATACGAAAATACAAAGGAAGTCGAATTTAGAACCTACTCAAAGGTCCCCATACAACTGACATTATTACAATTTTGCTGTTGATTTCCTGTATTGTCACTCGAGAATTAAATAATCATTCATTCGAAGGGAATATGCTATCATTGGTTGCAGTTAAAGTATTGAAATCTTAACACCTACCCTGCCCCTCTGCTTTTCGCTCCACCAATCATGAATCTTTCTCATTACCTTCTAGACTTTTTTTTCTTTTTCAAAATTTTCTTCAACGAGCAGAATGATGTCAATGATGCCTCTGCTTTTTTTAGCAATCGTCAAAAAATAACAGCAAAAATATCCTTTGCTCTGATCAACGGTGCATTCCTGCTTCATTTTAATTAATGTGAAAATTTTATGACCATGCCTAATGGGGTGCATTCAAAAATGTGTAATAACAACATTGTCATTTGCATTCGTTTGTAATAAAGTGCATTCTATGCGCTTTGAGCCCCCGCGTATAAAAACGCTCTCATGTCGCACTGACGAGAGAATTTTAGGAAGACCACTTATTCTGCAGCTTTCGGCTGTAGTGTAGCGGCTAGAGGTTCCGCTTCCTGCACGATCGATCGGAGGTTCGAAACCGCCCTAGTGCTCACATCCCTCCGGGGTCGATGTTTCATCCCTCCGGGGTCGATAAATTTATACCAGACTTGTCTGGGAGGATAAAAGCACTGACTTGACACATCGGGTAGCCAACGCAAGTCAACGTAAGTCATTGTATATGCCAGTTATACGTTCGTGAACCTCAAACGATTCTGAATTGAAGTGAACGTGGGAGCGCATCCCAAGCGGATTGATTAACGCCAGAAACTTTATCCTTTATCATTTAATCATCCCTGTGGTAGCTAGTGCCGTTCGTCACCACCGCGACAGCTGTGTAGCAAGGAAACGCAAGATAGTTTCCTACATCAGAAATAAGCCCGAAAATGTGAGGAATGTTTTCAGAACCCTCAATTCTTCAAAATCTGAGTGGGATGTTCAAAGATGGTTGGGCAATATTGATGCTTCGGTCTCTTTGATATCTTGGAAGCAAAACTCGGAGTTCAAATGGAAGTTCAAATGTCTGAACCATTTTTTATGGAAAGTAAGCAAATCTTAACTGGAAGGATGGGGAAACACTAGATTAGACCAACGAGTGAAAAATCTGAAACTTTACAACACAATAATATGCAGCAGGTGACTACAAAAATAGTTCCATACTTGTTTGACGCTTCGGCTGGAATGATGAATGTGCTGTCAAATTGTTGCTTTATTTCTTAAAGACGGTGTTACTTTAGAAAGCTGTAAATGGTGCCAACCGAAAAAGAAAGAGAATTCAAGAGTTATTTTTTTACAGGAACCACTGATGCCAGAATATCCATAGAAAACATCATTCGGAAATTTAGTGAAGATGAGGATGACGAACTTTCCCCTTGTGAGTATTGATACTAAAACAAACTGGCAAGAAAGAGCAACCGTAGATATCGATAACTCTGATTTTGAACATGCTTGTCTCAGAATTCAAGAACAGTTGCCTGTTGCCTGTATTCTGGTCGATGAATAAATGTGTGAGCAAGCCATTTCTTCATGAATTAGGTCTCTAACAAATATATCCGTCTATAAAGAGAATGCGATTATTACGCCTAAGAATTTCAAATATACACTGTGTAGTTTTTCTCATACCAGTGCTCTTGTCCTCTGTTTAGCTCTTGCTATCGATGAACACGAGGATCTCGTTTGAGTACTATTTCACATCACAGAAATCTGAATCCATTTTTACATTAAAAAATGTTTTTCTAAGTAGAGCGTATACAAGCAACATCTGCAGAAACAAAAAAGTCTTTAAAAATGAAGATAAGTCAGGATTGCAGTAGAGTGTAATAAAATATGTAAAACACTTTTCTTTAAAAACACGACGTAGTTCGAGCAGTTCGAGCAGTTCGAGAAAGACAACGGCTGCTGTGAGGACACTTCTAGTCAACTTCGCTGTCGATGATATCGGAGTAGAACAGTTAGGAAGTGTTCCATTGATGTAGTTCCAGTACCATTTGAACGTACCTTAATTGACCTCAGGCACGCCAAAAAACTAGCTGTAGCCTACCGGTTCAAAACTATACTCTGCCACCATGAATGTAAGCAGATTTGCGTTTACCCGAGACTCTCAACAGAAATCAGGGTAGAAGTTGAACTCGATGACACTTTCTGTTGATTGGACTGTACGTATTATGAAAGAGATATTCTGCAGAGATACGCTAAGCTTAGCTAGGCCATTTTATTCCCTTTGTAAGAGGATTGTCTCTTTATCCATCCATCTGCTATTTCCTCTATCACGTACAGCTACGATATATGCACTACAGAAAGTCGAAGATTAAGTAAACGTAGCGAACTGTTGCAATCACATATTTTCAAGAATTTTTGCAAGATGTGGATGCGTAACTCCTACAAAACGTGAATTTGCAAGCTTCTCATATTGAAAAGGGGAACGTGTAGCGCAGAGCGCAAGAGATTTGGCTGTGAATGAGCGGCTGATGGTTCGAAACCTAGAGCCAACGAAGCCTTTCATTCCTTTTGCCAGAAAGTCATGAGAAGAATTGAAACGAATCCAATGTGTACGCACTGTGCGTGTACTGTGTACTATAGGTTGTGTACTGCTACATCACCACAAAGTGTAGTACTGCGTTTCCGAAAATATTGCTATACCTATATTACCTGTGCTCCAGTTGTTCATTGATTTGCTCGAGCAGGCATCAGTAATACTTCCATTTGTCCCGATCGCGCGCAAGTGTTATCACGTGGCATCTCTTCTTGCGAGTTATTCGGAAAACATCGTACTTTTCTTCGAAAGACTTAGGACTAAAGAGCTGCAACCATCGAATCGATCAGTAACGTAGGAGTGATCTCCCAACAGTGCATTCGATATTGCCTGGTATCTATTCCCTCGCCGCTCTGTTCCAACGTTTGTCGCCAAAACGCATCACGTGTTCGCTCCAACTAACTAACTTTGACTTTCCTTGCCATATGCGACAGCGTCTTTGATCTTCGACCAACAACGTAGGAGTGATCTTTGAATTCCATCTTTTACTTTCGTAAAACGGGATACTCCTAGGATAACCCCTTCAGTTGCGCGTACTAATACGCTGGTCGCAATTCCTACCTGCTTGCAGCACGCCCAGTTTTCTGAAGCATAGGTCGAAACAGGAAGAACGGTGGTGTTGAATAGGCACGGGTCGTTCATCACGTTAATTTCCTGACCTAGATATACATAGCTGGAGCATTCGAATATATTCGTTCCGTTGGGGGACATCAGATGGTAGGACAGCAGAAATCCATCCGTTTCTCGTCACATTGTCTTGTCTAGGTCCACCTGAAAACCGATCTTTTTACGACGTTACATCAATCGACCAGCATTTGTTCCGCCTGATTCATGCTTGATGTTATCAGAACGATGTCATCAGCGAAGGGAAGATGGTGTTAATGACGACCGTAGACTTTCCCATGACCTCCCATGTTGTCTCATCCAAATTCGCACATTCTATTCTCGAGACACTGGCACTGAACATTTAGGCTGAGAGTGTGTCACCCTGACGAACCACACATAACAGATGAGGAGCACGGATTAACAGCAATGTCCCTACTGCCGCCATGAGAGCCTCTGTCACCGACCATTTTCTTGAAGAAACCAGAAATACTACAAACCTACTCGTTTCCTTGCATACGAACTACACATTTGAGCTTGGTCAAACGTAAGCTTCATCCATCATCACTCGGTTACAAACCAGAGGGCACAAGAACTCATGCAATATCAACGATATACGTTATTTATAGCGGATGCAGAAAGTAGGATAACGCACAACAGAAATAAAAGTAATAAAACATTTTAGCAATCTTAAATTTGACCAAATTAGATCAAATTTCTTTCAGTTCCGTCGCTGTGTTGAATAAATTACTACTCATTTGAACTTAGAGTAACGAATAACACAATAAAAATTCGCCGGCATCAAATTAGAAATCTGTGTGTCACCTATTTAATTTAACTTGATGAGAGGCTTGGTTGCCCCTGGGTTTCGAACCATCCACCTTGCAGTCAGAGCCGAACTTGTTATCGACTGTGCACCATGCGTTCGTCTTCCATGTAAGCAACTCGAAGATTCACGTTCCTTTGGAGTTGCACAATGAAATGTTGTGGGAATCCTTGAAACTATAAAATGGCTTGACCGGTTTCCTTTTCTCCTACATTCATTTAGATGTACCCTTGACTTTCCGTTTTTTCAGTTTTCAGCTTTTATTTTTTGACCTGATCTTGGTCCCGGTATGACTCATAAAAAATCATCTATAAGCCTTTTAAGAAAATTTAATGGACTATCAAAATATCCTTTACATTTCTTTTCGTTCGGTAAGTTCTGCTACGTTTGATCTGCTTCAAATAAAAGATGTTGTAATTTTTAGCAATTTCATGAATACCCGTATATGATGAATGATTCTTATTCAAAGACCATACATCAGAACATTCAATGCTCGCAGATCCGGATACTGACTTGAGCTAGACCCACAGTCGTAGTCTAGACGGAATAACACTGCCTTCCATCGCAACATTAGACTCTACACGTCCCATGCGATGAGCGCGATCCTCCAAAACAGGGGCAGCGTTTTTTTTTTCTGGTTTTGCTCTGATTATCCTTTTCTCAAGAACTCATGACAATCCCAGAGTAAGTTGCTCAGCGAAACATAAAGGATTGTTAGGAATTTTCATGAATTTCCCAGATATCCTCATCTCCCGATAGTGGTAGGTATCTCACCGATTGCAATGTGGGCTTGGTTGGTATAAGGATACGAATAATATTGTCATAAGGTCCTAATTGAATCAACGAGCGAACACGCGCGCACTAACCTCCCTCGTTGTCGTCGTCAACGACCGACGTCGACTGCTTTGACTGCTTCTTTTTCGAGCATTAATCAATTCTGCTCCTTCTCCTAGAATTACAACCAGAAACTGCGATTGAAATTCGTCAATAATGTCTACTGAATCTGTACAACAACAATAACTGCTCGTTTCAGGGAGTGCAGGTATAGAATTCTTTCATCTTCCATTCGAGATTACCTACAGTTCTTGAAGAAAATAATCCGTCCAGATCTCTATCGTTAATAGAGATTCCCTTCAGTACCTTTATTGACTTGTCGCCCTGTATGCTGTTCTAATTCTCTAATTATCTTGTTCTTAGATGAATATGTTGAAAGAGATGTTTGAGAAATCCAACTGATATTTGAAATATTTGAAGAATTGTGAGCTTTTTGATTGTGAATTGAATTGTGATTTCGAACCTAGAAGACTTCAAACAAAGTTTGGGGGCGTACTTTCTTTTCATTTTATGACAATAATCAAACAAGCTTAATATTCTTCTAAGCTTCTCCGAATTTTTCCTGCTTTTATCCTGTTCAGGGCGGGTTTAATGTAGCGGTTAGAGGTTCCGCTTCCTGCACGACCGATCGGAGGTTCGAATCCGCCCTAGTGCTCACCAAACCTTTCATCGCTCTGAGGTCGATAAATTGGTACCAGACTTGTCTGAGAAGATAAAAACATTGGCTTGACTATCGGCTAGCCACCGCAACTCATTGTATAGGCCAGTTACACTTTCGTTGACCTCAAACGATTCTGAATTGAAGTGAACGTAGGGGCCCATCCCAAGCGGATTGATTAAAGGCATCAGCCCACGAATCTGAGGTGGTACGGATTTCAGGTGGAGTATTCGTATACGGGATAGTAGATTATGGAGAGGAGTGTGATTCCGTCCATTTCTTCCTAATTGCCCTAAAAAAACGACCCGGAAGATGCGGCACCGCTCAAGGCTGGCGCGCTCCAATCGAACTCCTCCTTTTCTACGGAAAATAGTCGAAAAGCTCGAACCGTATCTTCAGGGCCGTTTTCTACGGAAATTAGGACCCAAAATGAACGGAATCACCCTCCACCCCATATATCTACGACCCAGTATTCGAATGGGGTACCGGAAATGCCTTTACCACTCCAGATTCATGGCTTTATCCTTTATCCTTTATCCTTTATCCTTTATCCTGTTCAGCTTTCTTTCATTGCAGCGCTCGTTGTTTGCATTTTCTCCACAATATTGCCCATATTTTCAATAAAATCGATCACTTCTCGAATGTTTGCCTGTTAATCTTCCAGTATATTGTAAAGAAATACAAATATCTCATTAACCACGTCCAACAGAAAAAAACCACGTTCCGGATATTCATGTCCTTTGTATGCAAAAAAGGAGCTTTCAATTTTGTACAACTGATTTGTTTAGTTAGCACCAATGGGATTCATGAATGCGTAATCAGTTGTAAGCATGTCGGCAAAACAACTCCATTACCTTGGGTTGTTCAGTATTCCGTACTATTTCCTATTTACGAACACAATCACCTTTGTGGTCAGGATTCATAAATCTGAGCATCTCTAGAGTTTCTACCAAAGTTCCGACGCCGTCGCGACTTACAGATTTCACAATTTATGTACATTTGTTTGAAAATCACTTCGAATAGCAGTGGTAATTCATGTTTGTAAGTCTACTAAGGGAATTCCCAGAATATCCTTCGAATAATCCTCCATGAAAGAACTGTGCTAAAGGTTCTCAAATCTCTTCAGTTGTATAGCTTCTAGACTTTTCCTTTCGACTACAGCCAGAATCCAAATTTAAACAAACAAAAGCATTTCACCGTCCGTGGTGCATTTTAAGTCAGGCAACTTAAGAGAAATTCTCGATTTTGGTCGTTCCCAATAGCAGATAAGTTTCGGAGCGTAAATTCAGGTGTCGCGGCAAACACCGGCTCAAAATACGGGAATAAAAGACATAAGGAACACCCAAGACATCAGTTTACTGAACGAGACAACTACATACTTACACGGATAGCGATGGCTACACAAAAAATCGTTAAATGAAATTGCTATCTTCACTCATACGGATATGAGGAATGGTTCCGTCCGAATTTTTCAATAGCATCCATTTCAACCATCCTATGAATGTAAAGGATTTCTGGTTAGGTAACCCTATACGGAACTAATTATGTGTCTCAAACCTAGACTTTTGTCCCGAAATTTCGCGTTTTCACTGTGATATTTGCGAACTGCGCCCCCCTCCTTCCCCTCCTCCTCCTCCTACCAACCGAAAGAATGTACCAGGTATGGAGAACATCCCTGATTGCTTTCATTTCGGATCAAATATAAGATATAAACCCAAAACGGAAGGCAAACCCGTTGCATTGCATTTTTATTCTGCACACTTACAAATGGTCATCTTCACTACAAATCTTGGGTTGTATCATTTTATCTTAAATAGTCATAGGGAACTGTGGCGCACTCTAATCATTGGAAATGGTTTCGTTTTGCGCGGTGGAGATGAACAGATGATTGAAAAATGAAAAAAAGAATCTGAAAGGATCATTCATAATTAAACTAGTTCGCATTCCTCTTTTAAAATTCTTAATTTTAAATGTCTTATAAAAGTCTATAGAGCAAAATGTTTTGCAAGATCCACACTTAAATTCTTCATGAGCACTTACCCTCATGAAATAATCCAGACCTTCCAGCTTATTCTTAAATTTCGCAATGTAATTCTTCTGCATGCGTGGTTCATTGTTGTTCACACTAGACATTCAAAAAATATTGGTTTTTGTAACCGAAGCCCATTACTAGGAGTGTTTATTGTTCTATCAATCTAATCCCTTGCTAATCAAAAAGTGTGGAACGTCGTGTGTATCGAGTTCAATCCATCTTTTCCTTTCTTCTTTTTTTCTCTTCATTCCTATGAAGAAGTTACACATTTATTTTCATTTCAATTCTTAGATTGTTGGCCAGTTTACAACTTAACCATAAAACTACTTTTTGATTAATTTACTATCATCTTTCACAATGAGATATCAATATATATAAATATATATATAATATATTCAATCAATATATGTCGCCCATTTGCTAGCGTGCTAGTTATTAGTTGCAAAGTTTTCCTAAATGCAACATTCTTTTTCTTCCTTCGGATATCCTTTGGAGTTGGTTTCATACAGTTTTTTTTTCCTTTTTACAGCAATTTTTATAGTTTTACTTCGTCAATATGACTTATTTGTGCACTTTATCTCGTTTGATTCTTTTTTAAATCATATAACATAGTCTAATGATTGAACATCCTCTTCTTTTATTGTATTTTGCATTTGGACAATTTTTAAACATATATTTCAATTCTGTACAAAATGGTGAATAAACAAGACGATGGTTACATATTCTATGACTTATCCACAAGCTCGCCCAATAAGTTATTGCAGAACTTTATAGATTGATTCTTCGAATTTTTTTCTTGAAATGAAAAATCATTTTTAGGTGCACTACTCAATAATATAGATGAACTCCTCTTTACGATACCCGTATGTACGCCGTAGTACTGCTCATATCGACGGTGACGCCCTGCAGGTGCTAGTGCTATTATTTCTTCGATTAATTGATTAATCGATTTTGATGATGTATTAATTCAGCATTTGCTCCTTAATGAAAGGGTATGGAGTAATGCATTTAGTAAGCAGCCAAGAAATGATGATTCTCGTAAACAAAGCAAATGGGCAACTTTTATAGGATATCTCCAGGTGAGTTCAACTTCTGTCAGATATATTTGTACGACGATGTTAATATTAATGTGTTTTCAGTTCGTCTACGAGAAATCACGGGTTCACTACCTCTTTCCGATTATACTACTATTTGCCTATTCCCTTCTTGGTGGGCTCATATTTTGGTCTATAGAAAAATCTCATGAGGAAGTGATACTAAGGGACAAGGTGGGGTTTCGATTGTGAGAACTATGTAAAACATTAGGAACAAATGGATGTCACCAATATTGAGGGTGTATTGAAGGTGTAGCGAAGTCGGTAAGGGGTTCCGCTGTGTCTGCTCGACCGATCGATGGTTCGAATCCGCCCCAGCGCTCACCAAGCCTCGTGGCCGATAAATTGTTACCAGACTTGTCTGGGAGGATAAAAACACTGACTTCAGACATCGGCTAACCCCTGCAAGTCATTGTATAGGCGAATTGCGATTCTGAATTGAAGTGAACGTGGGGGCGCATCCCGAGCAGATTGACTAACGCCGGATCCTTTATCCTTCATCCTTTATTAAAGGTGACAAGAAGGTAGCTGACTTCGCGACTTCTTCAAGACACCGTACTTCCATTTGTAATCTAGATTTTCATCATAAGCAATGGTTTACCCGTCTTTCCGATATATTTATCTCTTCACAAAATAAGGATGGATTGTGAATTATGACAACACGGAATTTTCAGTGAAGCGATCATAAAAACTTCACCCCGCCCTCCATTCCCACCGAAGGCTGCGATGAAATGAAGTCGGCTATAGTTTTTTAAGCTCTAAAGAAGGAGAACTAGGCAAAAATAGGTTGGATGAAGATTACATTTTGTAGGGTGATAAATTATGAAAAGAAACGTGTAATAATTGTTTTCTTTAGTAGAGCCGTACACGAGGTTGTTATAGTCCTTTATTCGTGGCTAACGTTTCGGCAGTATCGCCTTCTTCAGAGCCTGAAAGGGGTGAAATCGAACGTGAATAATCCGATCAAACGCCTTATCCGCCCAACAAAGAAAGTCCTACGTCAACCGTTGGGCCTCATAGCTACCAGTGGAAGAAAACATCGTACCTTAGGATCAGCTGACTATCCTGCCACTGCTAGATACCTGATGTGAGGTGACTAGCACAATCAAATATCAGCCTTAAATAATCTGTCACCATCGTGGAGCTTTCCCCTAGTAACCTTAAGCAAACACTCATTCGGAATCGCCTATATGATCGTATTTGCACGACACCGGAGCGTAAAATATGCCAGGATAACAACGAGGGTGATTGCATGAGTTCATGTGATGATTTCCTGTGTACAGTGTGGTGACGAATACATAGGAGAAACAGCTAGACCACCATGTATTCGAATCAAAGAACACCTGGACGGCAAAAGGAAATCATATGACTCCACTGCATTGGGTGGTCACAGGTCTGAAGAAGGCGATATTGCCGAAACGTTAGCCGCGAATAAAGGACTATAACAACCTCGTGTACAGCTCTACTAAAGAAAACAATTATTGAAGCGCTAACATGCCGAGGTTTATCGAAAGTCGCACATGGAAACCTGTAATAAGTATGGTGGCCAAGCAGGCGTTCCAATAATGTCTCCTAAAAGGATTTTGACCGGTAGAACTACACACTTTCATCGCCTTTGTAACAATACACCCTCTTTCAATGCAGCCTCTAACTCAATTATTATAATATATGTGTGTACGTCCGTTTCAGAGCAATTTCATCGATGCACTGAAGGAAGAGCTACTGAATGTTGTTATGCGCGTACATGACCGACTTTCTGAGTACAATAGAGCATACGCGTGAGTACAAAATTGGAAGTAATATGTTTATAAGATTAGGATGAATCGTTTTTATTCAGAAATAACTCTTATGTGCGAAAATTACACTATCGAGCATATCGGAAGTTTGCGCTCAACGAAATACACAAGGTAAGGACGTTATGAGGTTGTTCTCTAGCTTACCGTTAAAACGTAGTGCAAGATCTATTGCCTGTTGTCCAGAAGATCTACTGTCACCCTGGAGCCTTCTGAATGACAATTAGTTAAACAATTGAAGGCTGAGTTATCCGTAACTGTTATAAACAAAGGATAAATGAGAAAATCTTTATCTTAGCGTAGCAGTAGCGTTAACATGCACCCAACGCAAGTTAATGATGTTCTGTTGATATTCGCTCAAAACTCTCCAAACTCTCTGGTGAAGTTCACACCTTGGTGAAGATATGGATTCCCCTATCTTCTATCCCCTACCAAGTTGCAGGTGCACCGACGTTGTATGCCTTCAGAGTAACCGACAGGAGCACACAACACAGAAAAAAAAAACACATGGAAAACAAATGCAAAGAAACGACATCACAGTCAGCGATGATGAGGAGAGAGGGGCAAGGAGCATGTCACCCCATCGATGTGCTACCTACTAACATTACTGCTGCTTAGATCATTTTTTATTCCAGGCTCCACTAAACTGCTTACGTCATTTGGCCTAACTCTAGCGCTTTTTCTCCTCTTTAAACCTTATTTGGCTACCATCACTTGCATCTGCAACAACAAATGAACATTGAACACAAATCTGACGGTATAGGCTCATCTCTGCATCAAGTACTGACCTGATGCATCACAATCCGACAGAGTTTCCTGGTAGAGCAACGCCTTTCTCGTTTTTCCCCTCTCTCCTAATCATCGCTAACTACAGTACTACTGACATTGTTACGATGTAAGATACAAGACCGGACCATATTCGTCAACGGCACTTTTGTATGCTTTTCAGTCAAATAACATTGGCGTGCTCTTAAAGGTATCACGAAATTGACGTAGTGTGGAAACGTGACAGAAAAAGTAGAGTTCGGGGTCTATAGTAGGGTCAAAACGACATGAAGCATGTACGCAATTGCGTACGCGTCTTCTCTCGCGGCGCTTCGATGGAGCTTAGCGTCTGGGAGCGTGACGGGACCTTTGTTGGCACCAAATATCGCTGCAGTTTGTGACCGTCCCGGTTCCAGCTGCTGCTTCCACCGCGCCGTTTCGAGCGCGTACGCAAATGCACCGCAACACCACTCGTGATTTAATCTTGATGATTTAACGATTTTTTTTAATTCATAACGTTTAGTTCGAGGAGCTTACAGTTTATATTCTACGAAATTTATAGGGATCTGTTACTTCAAAGGCATCACCCCCCGACGCTCGAAGCCGTACCTTCCGGGACGTTTCTTACGGCAATTAGGAAGAAATGGACGGACTCACACCCCTCTCCATAATCTACGATCCCGTATACAAATACTCCACCTGAAATCCGTACCACATCAGATTCGTGAGGTGATGCCTTTTAAAAAAACAGCGTACGTCCACGGCTGGCGGCTGAGTGAACTGAAAAGTGTACAAGGGTGGCACGTTCTAGCATGAATCGTAGAAACAAACGCATTACCAAGCCGTCTTTTTTGGGACGGTTAAGGGAATTAAGCGAGTAACCTCATGTTCGCACTCTACATCGCAAGCTCTATACTTTGTACCGTCAAACGGTTACTGTTTTGGGTCAGTTCTCTGGCACATCACCCTTGATCTTTGAGTGTTTCAGAGATTTCGCGTCTGATCAACGGATAGAGAGTGCTTCATAGAATTATAGAAAGTACGACACTTGCTACCTCCTTTTTTGGAAAGATCACTGCTGATATACTTCTCCAATCTACCTTTCTTCTCGATTTCTATACCGAAATTTATTTATTCATTCATTTATTTACTGAAAACACCTGCAGGTGTACCATAAAACAAAAAAAAACCAAGATGGAACAGAGCTCGCTAGAATTTCGCATTGAAATGCATTGGATTGGCGTTTATTTTTTCAGACAGTTTACTGGTATACGCTGACAATTTTCTACCTCACTGAAAATGAAACTCACAAAGCAATGGCACTTCGTCCTCAGAACGCAGAATCGATGTGGCGGCAACATTTCGAGAGTAACTTTGGACGCATCCATGCGCTGCGGAATTACACCGATCAAGTACGATTCAAGACATTCATGGATAATTACAATAGGAGACTAGTAATTTGTTTATGTTTACCACTACTATCTCATTTGATGTTATCAATGCCAAATTTTCCTTAGTTTTTCTTACTCTTTAACATAATTCAGTTAGCTCTACGATGTTGGGAAATTGGAGTTGAAGGTTCATATATGGGATGGCAAAGGCCCTTGTATAGACAAAAGGTAAACTTTTTTTTTCCCATTTCTGTACTCAGGCAATAAAATTGGACGGAAATTGCTTCGTGCCTTATTATCTTCGCTTTTTTTCCTTTTTCTCTCTTTTCTTTTTGAAGAATTTCTTCACCGTAGTCTACCGGTGAGGTATCCCTGGTCAAATCGGAAGAATTCGTGAGTGATGCGGCAAAAATATGCGGAACTGAGAATGAAAAAAGTTCAAGAACAAAGAAAAAGTTCTTCAGTAGTAGAGCATCGCCAGAAAATATGATAGCGTGCTTTCTCTGTTCTCTATTCTTATTCCTGTCGACCGCTCCACATTCGACGGATCGGAAGAATCCGTTTTTTTTTCACATCTCACAATTTTACACGGATTTTTCCCTACACTCCTTGATGATATTGCGAGTGAAGGCACAACGTAAAGTGCTATCGTGGTAATTCGAACCACACTCTCAATTCTGCCGTATCCTTCCTTACCGTGGCAATCACATATACGGCAACAGGAAGGACACGCCACAATTGAGAGCGGATAGTGATTGACTGGAATATGAACGAAATCGACCCCATAAATAAAAATATGGAAAGTCCACGCGGAGTCTCCTTCATCCGAATAACGGAGAAAGATTAGAAAGCATAGACAGATAATAATAGATAATGGTAAACCAGAACTTATATGGAAGGTAGTTGCAGTTCGAGGAGCGTACAGTTTATATTCTACGAAATTTATAAGGATCTGTTACTTTAATTCCATTCGAAGCTGGCCTCTCAAGGTCCCACATTGTTTCTTATATGAACAGTTGAAGACGACGTGCAGATCCGTCGACGGGACCCGACTCAATGCACTCGGCGACGTCTGCGGTTCTGAAACGCTGCGTCGGTTTGGACGTAATTCTGCGAGTCGTTTGCCACCAATAAATCAAACTTTCCGGATATCTGAGATTTGGTCACGAACTTCCTCCGTACTCTAAGCTATGGAGCAGAGAAGAAAAAAAGGCGCAGAAATGTTCCCCCAATGCCTGGCGAGACGAACTCAGAAGTGCAAGATGATCATGAGACACGGAAATAATAATGGCGATTGCACCTGTTGGGCTTCATTTGGAAAAAAAAAACATCTCCACCTGGCTTCCAGCTGAGTAAAACAGTTGGTTCCATCCAAACTAGCGTTTTTCATGCTTCTACCTGATCACAAAAATGAGAATTCTCCAGGAGAATCGTTTGTGGTTCTTGTAGTCACACACAACATGCTGGAAATTGCTTAAAGACATCACTCCACGAATCTGAGGTGGTACGGATTTCAGGTGGAGTATTCGCATACGGGATAATAGATTATGGAGAGGTGAGTGATTCCGTCCATTTCTTTCTAACTGCCGTAAAAACGGCCCAGGAGATACGGCTTTGGGCGTTCTGGCGCACTATTTTCTACAAGGAGTTCGACTGGAGCGCGCCAGCCTTGTGCACGTGCCACATCTTCCGGGCCATTTTTTACGGCAATTAGGAAGAAATGGACGGAATCACCCCCCTCTCCATAATCTACTATCCTGTATACGATATGTTTATCGCAACAGCATCGCCGTAACGGTTTATGATAACCACAGGTTGTGATAGTATTTTTGTCACACGACGAATCGATGGTGGATCATCAATCAGTGATGAATAGAAGGTTTGAATTTGTATTACAAAAGGTCGAGTGACTGTCGTGCAATACCATTTGTATTGGGGAAACTCGAAGAATGCTGATTTTTCATATCAGAGTACACTTGGCTAGTGAAAGGCGTGGAAGTTCGATGACACTATTTGGGCGGAACAAGAATGAGAAGCACCACGGAAATGAGTTTGAAATAAAGCCTACTTTATTAGACCACACGAAAGAAATATCTGTTAGGAGTACATCAGAAACATTCTGGTTTTTTCCGTTAGGAGTCCAGTGAACAACAAAAATGAGTGCTTATCAGTTACTAATGCTGTTATGCCATTCGCAACACTGTGAGCTATAAGGATGTCTCACATGCGGTTCGTTAACACTATCCAGTCATCAGCACTTTGAGGATACTGTAGAGCATATATGCGACACTCGGAACAGATGCTCCGAACCCCTTCACTTTTGAATGGTTCTCGGAGGGGTCCGCTTCACTTCTAAACGGTTGGCGAAGGTATCCTCATCACTTCAGCTACACCACATGAGCTAGACCCCGGTCATTGGGGAGAGTTGGCTCTTCCCTTCCGCACCTATGCTGTACAGTGCGTAGATATCCTCATTTGCCTTGAGCGACAATTCCTAAGAACGCAGTGGTTCACCAGCCCTGGTCGGTAGGTTATAATGATCAGTATGTTCTCCTGTTTATAGTTCTTAGGTGGTGTGCTTAGAACAATATCGAGAGGAGAAGTTTAATCGGATATGCACCACATCAAAAACCTCGAACCATTTTCAGCTCTCTGATAAAAATATTGATGTAGAAGTTGTCGAAACACCGTTTTGGTGAAACCATCATCATCGTTGATCGTCCACCAAAAATTCGTTGGGAAAACGAGAAAACAAATCCGAATGATTTTAGTGGATGGGAGAAGTAATATTGCGAGCACCAATGCAGATAAAAAATAAAGTACACCACGCTGATCACGACCTGTGTGGACACGCCTTCACGCTTGACTCCATTTTAAAAACGCTTAAGGTTTATGAACACGTATTCCTACGTACGCAACTTTGCAAAGACTTACGGGGTCAGCTGATGTGTCAACTCAATGGATTTACACATCCAGATAAATCTGGTGCTAAATTATCGATCAAAGAGGGATGAAGGGAAATGGCATAGCACTACGGCGGTTTCAGGCCATCGACCGTGCAGTCACACTGGAACCTCTTACCGACTGCGCTATACCCGCACCCGCAATGTGATGAAGATTAATAAAATGACAAAAGTGAACGATAGCGGTCTAAGAGTGCGAGACAGTAAGCCAAAAGAGCGTGAAGGTCACCTCTTGGCGAGGATTTGTTAGACAGTCGGGTTGAAGACCGTTGAGTAGAAACTGCGAGTGATGGAAATGGAGATTTCGATATATGAGGATGGAAATCAATTTCAAAAAAGGATAAAGTCACTGGCGTCTCAATCCACTCTGGATGCACCAACGCGTTTTACTGGAAGTCGTAATCGTTGAGGTTTTTTGGAACGCGTGTTGGCCTATACATTGACTTGCGGGGGCCAGCCGATGAACAAGTCAGTGTTTTTATCCTCCCAGACAAGTAGGTCTGGTAGCAATTTATCGACCCTGGAGGGATGAAGGGCTTGGTGAGCACCAGAGCGGATTCGAACCCTCGACCGTGTGGCTACAACGGACTTCTAACCGACTGCGCCACACCCACTCCAATCAATTTATAAAAAAATTAAAAAGACGGAGCAAAAGCACAAGAATGATTTACCCTGGCAGTCACGCAAATAATCGAAAATATTCGTTTGGACTTTATAGATTCATAAAAGAATTCGCGATATAATTCCACATCGACGAGATATGCCTTTGCTGGAATTCATCCTTATTCAGAATATCATGCAGAATATCTTAGATCAACGACAGTATGACCGACTACAATATAGCGGTTGGGCTGGATAACGTGCTAACACCTGTGTGGACGTTTTGGAACGCTATGTTTTTAGCAGGTTAGTGGTTATCGCCTTCATTTCGCTCTCGCCATCGAATTCCTTAAAGGCAGCATACCACGAATCTGAGGTGGAGCGGATTTTAGGTGGAGTATTCGTATACGGGATGGTAGATTATGGAGATGGGGTGATTCCGTCCATTTCTTCCTAATTGCCGTAAAAAAAACGGCTTGGAAGATGCGCGCGTGCACAAGGCTGGCGCGCTCCAATCCAACTCCTTGTGGGAAGTAGTGCGCCGGAACGCTCGAAGCCATATCTTCCGGGCCGTTTTCTACGGCAATTAGGAAGAATTGGACGGAATCATCCTTCTCTCAATAATCTACGATCCCGTATACGAATACTCTACCGGGAATCTATACCACTCCAGATTCGTGGGGTGATGCCTTTATACTTTTGTCCACTTGTTATCTACTTTCTGCTATCTTATTACTGTAATTATTTATCCTACCCATAAAAATTTGCGGTTATCACAAATGTCCTCCAAAAAAAGTTGTATGCAACGCTTCTGAAATCCCACGCCATCGTTCATCCACTGAACTGACAACAAATGTTGCATGTTTAATTTTTGAACAGTTTTCATCATTCAATTTTCGTTCTTTGTTTCGCGCTATGACAACCCCGAAATAGTCGTAAATACTAATACCAATATGATACAGTGACCACCTACACCACAATCGGTTACGGTAATATCACAGCAAAGACCAGGTTGGGAAAGTTGGCAGCTATGGTAAGTGAATTTGCTCTTTAGCTGATTACTGAATAATTTTCCCATGATTATCAGGTCTATGCAGTGATTGGAATTCCGCTTGTGCTAATGATACTTCACAAGTTGGGACGGTTCTTCCTTCTTGTGCTAGAACACGTCTGGGACTTCTTTATGCGGTGAGTTCGAAGAGCTTTCATGAAGTTCATCTGGTGACTCTGGTGACTGTTTTCAAAATGATGCCGTGCACTTCAGAGGCGCGGAATATCTGTGTTTCGTATCAAGCGGAAGCCGACTAAAGCTATCCGAAGAAGAACGGATCTCCGAAATGCCGTTGCTCCTAGCGTTAGGTAAAGTCGGCTCAAAACCAGCTGAAGCCTTGTGCAGTTCGGTGGAGGGAAGAGCTAGAGCTAATAGTTGCGATCGAAGAGGACCATTTCACATCCCTACAGTCCCGTTCCGGCTAGCGTGGGTCCCCTTCAATCGCACCCCCTAACTCCGCCGTACCACCTCTTCCGCCGCCGCATACACAATTGGCCTCGGGTCGTTTTGATCCGACTATGAAGGAGAAGCTGTTTATGTTGACTTGAGCAATCGCAACCGCTACAACTGACTTATCAGTTGAACATCACAGTCCCTCAGGACAACATAGATGGCGTGCTTATTTGTTTGTAAACGCATTGGTTTTGAATAATTTGTGAGTAATGCGTCTCACAACTTTCTGTACGCTTAGAAAACCTGTTTTTCTAGGCGTCGCATTTGGTTGGATGTTCCTCTGTGCTGCAATTTTCTTACGTTTTGAAAAAGATTGGGACTATTTCAAGAGTTTTTACTTCTTCTTTTGCTCTCTAACCACGATTGGATACGGTAAGTGATAGATGCTATCCAATATTGTTTGTGAGTAGTCCTGTAGGACATTTATAGGTGACGTGACACCGACAAAAAGCGAGGATATGTTCATCATATTTGGTCTCATTATGATCGGTTTATCTTTGGTTTCGATGTGTATCAACGTAATTCAGCTCAAACTGGAAAAATTGTTCGAGGTTGGATTTATATGATTGTTACATGTTCTGAGGAAATGAGAAATTGTCCTCTCACATCACTAGGGAGGAGTAATTTCACTTTTTTCCCTCTCACGACCACATATTCGTTGTCTATCACACTACAGTAAACGCGCTTTCGATTGGTGTTTTCAAAAACTAGTTTTGTCCACTACCAATGATCCGGACCGTTTTCGGATTAGTCCACCAGGACTATATTTTGAGACACAACTTAGTAACGGTGTTGTCCAGTACTCCACGTACAAAAGAAAACTATTCCCCCAGCCCATCAGCACAGCTCTTACAAAAATTTATCCTCCACTCGCGTACGCTCTCAAATCAAATCCCTTTCTAGGAACTGTTATTAACCCTTATGGAAGAATACAGCTCAGATCCAGAAGGCAATAACTTAGAAGGAGGACAAATTGGTGAGTTAATGATCATTTTCATACAAAACCGCTAGTGTTGATTTTTTTTAGGAATGATTGAAATGTGGCGAGTATGGAAGAAGCGTAAATCACGTTTACGTAATGGTCTCGCTCCAGCAAGACAAGCAGCTGGAAAAGCAAGTCAAAATCTGGCTAAGGTAGGTGCAACACTTCTAGTAGTGCACCCATCAGACTATAGTACTTGAGCTTTTTTTCTTTTGTAACAATAGGAACCATACAAGAAGAAGACAACCATACAAGAGATCCTCTACATGCTTAGTCCTCCGCTAACCTTCACTTCCTGTCCCCAACTTTTCCAAACAACCTAGCATTTAGAAATTTTCTGGAGAAATACGGGGCGATGTTTAATATTCACATTATTATTTGTATCGGAGTTTCTAGATTGGATTCTTACGCTACGCTGAACTCCTCTTCCTACACAAATGATTTTCATGTCACATTTACTGAATTTTCTCATCTGTTCCCCATATTAGTTTGGGTATCATTTGTAAGACGATTTTCTCAACTCAACTCTTCTAGGTACTTCCATTCGCTCGACGTCGAGACCGACATCATCTTATCCAAGAACTGCATCATCGGCTTCGCATGAGAGACCGCGCCACCCAAACGGACAGCATCTTCGGACCGATTCTCGAAGAAGCTTGGACCGAAACCAGCGATGTTGATAGTTACACTACCAGTTGCAGTGTTCCGTACGGTAAGCCTTTTCCAGAAAGAAACCAACATTCTCACGCCAGTCACTGAAGAATCATGTTTCAGATAGTGCCGGTGGTGGTTTCCTAGTGTTGGAAGCACCTGTTGTTGCATGTCCATCAAGGAGCGAATCGCATCCTGTAGTTGTGAAAGCTGAACAATCGTTGGCATCATCATCACACAATTCTTCACGTTTGACCAATCTCAGCAATAACAGTAAACCTCGTTCGGCTAGTAGCGCTATTTCAAAAATGTATAATGTGGACGACGGACTAGGATCTGACTGAGCGTCGTTGAAAATTTGTTTTTTTCAGCTCCTCACTGTCTACCGTTTCGAGCCGTAACAGCAAAACTTCTTCTGCGAAATCAGCACCGGTTACAGTTTCACCGGCTCAGTTCCCTATGGATTTTGATCCTAATCGAAGATGGACATTCGTCGGAACTGGCAAGGTATTTGTCCGTTTTATACTATGTGTTTCGATGCATGAATTATTTGCAAGGAAAAGAGTGGGTTCCAAGCAATTAGTTACAGTTATACCTACCTAAAGATGAACCTGTTGTACGAAATTTACTTTATTTTTTTTGTGGCTCCCCATTTTTTTTCTATATAAAGTCACAACTAAATACATCTTCCTCTTCTCAACTAACCACCATCACAATCGGCATTCATCTATATTTTTCAGACAGCACGTGGAGCACCTCGGGGACTTGTTGTTCCATACATGTACACAGCTCGACAGGTATTACGAAAATTTCACTCATCTCTAGTTGATAAATTGCTGCTATAATTCATTTCTAGGATAATCAGGTACACACTAACGAAATGCGCCGTCTTATCGCTGAACTGGATATTCGTTTACGTGATTGTCGCATCTTGAATAGTCCACGATCGTCAACGATGAGCTCGTACTCGAAATAAGCTGGTCAATGCTGCAGACATGTGAAGAACCTTACTACCTCAAAGTGAAATGCCTTGAGCTTGAGCGCCAAATTTTGCTTTCATCAAAAAAAAAATCAAAGCACTCTAAACACGGACCACGTTCGTTACTATACAGTTGCCGAAGTGCTCTGGTCCTCTGGAGCTATTGTATATATTCCGCATTTGTGTATTTTACTGCCAGTGACACTGCTGGAAATGAACATATATCCTCTTCGAGTTTCTTCCCGTGAAATTTATGCGAAGAGTTAATCATGTGCGACAACTTCCGCCGCATTACATGAGAGTAGAATCCTCAATTAACGTTGAGCATTAATCATTGAGGAGAAATCTGGCTATCAACGCAGACTCAGCGCGGTGTGTCACAAATGTTGCTATTCTCAGTTTAATAGATTTATTTGTTATTTCAACAAAATATTTGTTTAACACTTCAACAAATGGTTCAACAACAATCCGTCAGCTTTCTCGAGCCCGTTTTCTTGCCACCTCACTATCCTGAAGTAGTATTGTAACAATTACGGATCACTTGATCGGTATGAAGTTGTTCGAGAACAATTATGACGACGCACAGTCTAATGTCTGAACTTATAATGAAGGCAACGCTAATTGAACCTTTCATGAACGTTCAAAATTCTCTTGAGGAACGTTCAATAAACCTCACTTAATAGTACAATCGAGTCAAAGTGACGTAAAATCCGGTACAGTGGAGTAGGCGGCGGGCGTAGTGGCGAAGCCAGCAGTTACGATCGAGGTGGAAGTTTAGTCAACTGCTGCCTCCGGTAGGTTCGAGTAGGGCTAGCGACGTCTCTCCTCGCTCGCAACCGCCGACTGATCCCCTTCGAACGGAACTAGTTACGTATAGTCGGGCCAAAATGACATGAAACACAGTGCATTTGCGTACGCGCTCGAAAAGGAGCGGTGGAGGCAGCAGTTGAAACCGAGATGAGACCATCGCAAACTGCAGCTATAAGTGGTACCACCAACGGCTCCAGTATGCTCCTAACCGCTACGCTTCACCGCACTGCCTCGAGAGAAGACGCGTACGTAATTGCACCGTGATTCATGTCGTTTTGACTTCACTATAACTCCACCAACATCAATACCGTTAATGTAGGTGTTTTAAGAAAACCATACTTTCACGCTAGTTTGTTACCACCAAAATGGCTATTTCCGTTTGTCTAGATTAAATTCTCCATTAAAAAAAAATCATATTTTATGTTGTTTATTTGTATATGTATTGTAAATATGAAACGTTACCGTTCCAAATTCGTAGTAATGTGGCGCTAGTTCATATAACCAATGTGGTTCGATTACTGAAACATCTCTGATGGAATCCTGCATAGCTTCCGTGAAAATCACCCTAAAAGAAAAATCATAATTTCTGTTCTATGTTTCCAGAAAAATCTTCTCCACAACCTCATAACATACCATTTCGGATAGTCCTTTTTGTACATAATGACTGATCCTTTGTACACATTAAAAGGGAATTCTTCTTTGACGGTCACATATTTCCCAGTGTAGTGATAACGCGCGGCCTGAGAGAAGAAGCCGGACACAAGGCATCTCAGGATCTTTGTAGTAGCTCCTATAAACGAATGGTGTCTGTTCGAGCAAAAAGTATTAAAGGCAGCGATCGCAATAAAATTGGTGAGCTGATTTCTTTTGTAAATCTTCCACACAGCTCCAAAGTCCAATGTTAACCGACTATGGAAAAGAAACAGCTTGAAAAGCTTAATGAAATGATATGAGATTCATGAAGTGAACTTCGTTTATTTACTCATAAGGCTCTCCGACAAAAATATAGGGGACTAAAGTGAACATAGCTGACAAAGCGCGACGCGGATCACCGTTACTGGCAAACGTATATCGACTCATCAACTGAAAATCATTGCAATGGTCACCCCACACCCTCAAGAGCGAACGGAGGGCAAAGGGAGGGGCTGTACAAGCTGGTGAAAGTGAACAAGACTTTTAACCGAATTACTCGTAAACCAGCGTTTACTCTGGGGAATGAAGAACTCTTGGTACCAAAAAGGATAAACAAGGAAAGAAAAACTATTTTTCTCCTGAGTGCTGCCTTTTAGTTATTTTTTTGTTCCACCATCTACAATTTTTATCAAATTAGTTAAGAAAATGATAGTACCCATGTTCGACTGTCCTTGAACTGAAGTTTGGCATGTTGAGTACGTAGCTTTTTACTCAATTCTCTGAGCTGTAGCCAAGATTAGAAATGATATTTCCTTATTAACAGCTAACGTTTCTACACTATCGCTTTTGTTAGGGGCTGGAAAATCAAAGGCATCAGTGATTCATTCTCTCAAGGATCTCATCACCCTACAGAAAGCATTCAAACGATAGGCAAACCATATCTGGTAACGAAACAGACCACGATGTACCACAACAATGAATTACAAGGGTTTTTATAAGGGACAATTTTTTGCCACGTAGATCAAAACCCACGCAGATCTTGATGGGACTAATTCGTTTTTGATCGGAATGCACTCATCCTTTGTGTTTCCTAAGCTGGAAGTGCAGAGTCGAACATATGCACGATTACGTATCACCTGGCACTTGAAATTCGTTGGTGGTATTACTTCCACAGCCCTGACGTCATTCTGTAGACCCGCTTTTAGTAAACCGATCCGCGCCGCTCTGCTCACATAATCAAATATGTAAGGTACACAGAACGGAATTTTCTGGACCACCCGCTACGTTGGATCTTTGAGAGAATGTTGTGCTTGTCGAGTGACACAGTTTGCAGGTGGATACGCACTAGACTGCCACTTTATGAGCCAGATTTACGGACCACGCTTTTTCCTGGCCGCTCGATGCAACTCTAGCCCCCGTCCATGTTTCCTACAGTGGTTTTCTTCATTGTGTTGGGATGTGCTGGAAGATAGTGGATCAAAGTATTTGTGGTGCTGGATTTCCGACACCACTTAGTCCTCCATATACCCTTCCGCAAGTAAAGGTGCACATACAAATAAGGCATCCAGTTGTCTATCGGTTACTTAATGAACTTAATGTGTGGACACTATCGGTTGAGAAGAATTAAGCACGTGAACGAGTTCGACTGAAGCGCGCCAGCCTTGTGCGAGAGCATCTTCCCAGCCCTTTTTTACGGCAATTAGGAAGAAATGGACGAAATCACCCTCCTCCCCATAACCTACGACCCCGTATAGAGATAATCCACCTGAAACCCGCACGACCCCAGATTTGTGGGGTGATGCCTTTAAGTAAATTGATTGAAAAAATGCAAATTCATACATTGCAAGCAAAAGTTGTACAAAAGAAGCTTAAACTGAGTCGTCAGGGGGTCAAAATCAGAAGATGGGCTCAGGAAGAGCTTGTGTAGAAGGATATAAGCGAGGAAAATTGAGAGATAGTTCCTTCTGAATACTGCAGCCATCTGTATCTTCTCGTTTCTCATATCCTCAGGAACTCTATCTCCTTATGCTTTTTTTCCTATGTCATTTTTCATCTATCTTCTAGCCTTTCTAAGAAAACAATTTCAAACAGAAAATGATCCTATACAATCGAATGTTTTCTTGCGCATCTTACTCAATAAAGTATCCGTTTTCTATTGTTTCTTCTGAGAACTCACCGGGTTCCCCCCTTGCCGAAACGAGAGGAACTTCGAAGCGACGCAGCAGCCGCACCAGCTGAGCGCGTACATTGTCAGCGCGACATAAGCCTCGATAGTTGAGGTAATGATCACCACACCACTTCCGACTCTTATTGTTCTGAAAAGACTAAGTGACTATTCAAATTTATCAGAATACGAATTATATTAAATTAATTATTACTAATTGATTGATTTAATTACTAATTAAGAACAGACACTATCTTTTTTAGTAATTAACTTCATCCCCAACTGAAAACAACTGGGAATGGTTCTCGTGAAGCCCTTCCTTTAAATACCAACCCTTATTTGTTACTTGCTAGTAAAATTAGAATCGCTGCCAAGATTTTGAGCTACTGCATGGCGTCTGTCTTCTACCATGAATCTCTTTTTGCCATTAGAATACATAGTCTTTTCGAAACTCGAATAAATTAAATAGCACTTATTTCAAGGCAGGTGTAGTGCAGCGTTAGAGGTTCCGCTTCCGGCACGATCGATCGGAGGTTCGAATCCGCCCTAGTGCTCACCAAACCTTTCATCCCTCCGGGGTCGATAAACTGGTACCAGACTTGTCAGGAAGGATAAATGCACTGACTAGATACATCGGCTAGCCAAGTCATTGTATAGGCCAGTTACACGTTCGTGAACCTCAAACGATTCTGAATTGAAGGGAACATGGCGGCGCATCCTAAGCGGACTGATTAACGCCAGACACTTTGTCCTTTATCCTTTAATCATCGCTGTGGTAGGTGAGGCCGTTCGTCACCTTTATCCTTTATTTCACACCTGCTTGCGTACGACATTTGAAACTGCATAACAGTTCAATATGACATCATCTTATCAGCTTATCTTCCCCATAACAATCCAGCAAAAGACGTGGGTTTCAATTAAGATAACGAACGCAAAACTCTTCCTCTCTTACTCCAATTATTGAAATCGGAATTTATTTTCTGAGTAAATTAGATAGAATGAGAATCCCGTCTTCTCCGAATCTTTCGATAACCAACAATCAAAGCTCTACGAGCGTAGCATAATACTAAAGAAAAGTGAAAAAGAACCGCCAGTTCCCCAATTTTACGGTGACTTTAACTAACCTTCATAAACATAGTATACACATTCAGTAGTGCTATGTGATCCCCTTCTTCGGCAGCAAAACGCCGTTTGATTTCCTCCTAAAAGAATGAAGCATTTGTTTTGAAAGCATAGGAAAACGAAATAATCAAGGTCTGGAAAACTATGAATAACCAGACATAATCAATCAATTCAAAGAGAAAGCGGCTGTAAATTTCAGCTAATTATCGTAAAACATTGGCGCAACTAGCCAAAAGCATAAATGCACTTGTAAAATAAATAGAGGAAAGGATGAAAAAGCCAAAAAAAAAGATAATTCAAAAAGTGATAACCTACAGCATTATGCCTATTTCTTGTAGGAGCCACAAACACATCTTGCACTTGCAACATCGCGATAATTGTCGCAATTTCTTCACTGCAACCAAAATCGCCTAAAAATGCATCAATGCGATCTTTTAAGCAGAAATCCTATGCTCAAACATCCTGTACAAACCAACTCATTCATTCTCACCTGAAGTCAGAAGGCATTTGCTGTGCATTGGGGGCAACGGAAACTCGGACATACGAAGACCAAGTGGATTAGTGAGCATGGATCTGGAAAAAAAAAGTTTACGTTGTCTACAAATAGGATGAGAAACTTACCTTCAGAATATATTCCATTGGAAGAAACGGTGACATGAAAAAAAGAGTATGTGATGGCAACTTACTTTTCGTCCAACGCTCCTAGTGCATACAACAACTCCAGAGCATTAATCATCGACCATGACGGAGGCCTCTATAACACATCTTTCAGATTCATTTTATTCTCTAGCAAATAATTCATGTTCATCAAAGCGATACAGTAACAACCTTGTCCTGACTCAAATTTCTCGAAACAACTGCAATGCATACCGAAAGATAATGGAATTTGTGGACATTCTGGATCCCAAGCGCCTTCAGCTGTAGAACCACTGGTGCCAAATGACACCGTTGAATTTCTGGTATCGTCCCTTCGCATAGTTTTTCGTATTGCGACTCTAAAAGCTACTATTAACAGAAAGAAGGCAATGAAGATCTCTGGAAGATTCCAAAACTTTCAGGAGAAAGAAGACAGGTATTCACTAACCAGGATATAATCTGTACGCTTTGCCGGGACGAATTCTGCCAGCTCGCCCGGCTCTTTGCTCCGCTGATGCCTTTGAGATCGGTAGTCGCATCAGGGTCTCGATGCCATTATCGGAATTCATAGCCCGTAGCTTCACAAATCCACAATCTACTACTGAAACCGTGTGGTATGCTATGAAAAGACAATGAAAAATAGCATCAACATTTTTTTTGATAAAAACTCCTCCTCTACCAACTTTCACTAATGATATATATATATCATTAGTGAAAGTAGGAGATAGCTCATGATAGTACTCATCTTCACTTCTTACTAGCTCTTAATTTTAGCAGCTTGAGTCAAAGAACAACTCGATATACAACCACTGACTATTTTTCAAAGAAGGACACTCAAAATGAAAAAAAGATCCGAATATTAAAATGAAGGTTGTTGATCATTACCATACCGTATGCTATCCCTGGAATAGTCACAGACGCCTCTGCTATATTCGTTGCAACCACGACTTTTCTAGTGCCATGAGGAGTGGAGTCAAAAGCTTTCAACTGCAACAAAATCACATTATATGACACAAAAGTTTCGTCAATAAACAGCAAAGAATAGCCACTTAACAATTTGAAACTATTCATGAACATTATGTTGTTGTAATTCCAACGTTTTTGTATGAAAAATCCACCTGTTCTCTTGGTGGCAACGCACCATAGCACGGCACAATCCACAGTTTATCGACATTTCGAAGGCGGTCGGAACCATCGGAGAGCATTTCACAAACCTTGAAAATCTTTCTAAGTTTTATTTATAGAATTTCAAACAACATACTCACAACTTCGTAATCAATTTAAGTTATATTTTGTTCGAAGAAAGGGTCGGGATAAATGAGTTATTAAGAAAAGTTGCAATGTTCAGCGAATTGCAGATGGTCCACTGAATACGCTTGTTTAACCACACAATAGAGTAACTATTGCCCGTTCTCGGTGTCTGGGAAACTGTTCCTAGCTTCTATAACTTCTTAATCCCTAAACATAAAAACCCCGTGTCCACATGCGCATGGCAGATGATAAAAATTATGCATAGAAAACATTTGGAGCCCAACGGAAGACCTGACAAGAAAAATAGAGCAAATTAGCGACAAAGAACTTGTTTCATAAGGAAAAAGCGGTAAAATTTAGTTGGAAGAGGAAAACTCAGTGGTGTTTTCATTTCTGGAAGTAAATAACTAAATCAGTTGGCAGTAGGGTCCCTAAGACCTAAGCATTATTCTTATAGGATCAATGACATGTCAGCTAAAGTTACTAAGAGAAAAATGAGAGACAGCGTCGCGGAAACAAGGGCGCCACTGAGTGCTCCAACCCCCAGCTACATTTTCCCCCAAAAATGTAGTGGTTGACCAAGTAACACCGCCTATTACTAACGATGTACCAACACTCTCACCTCGATAACTTCTTCTTGCCCCGTTAGAAAAACAAGAATATCACCAGGAATTTCCTTCTTGTGGATTTCCAATACAGTTTCAACAGTAGCTTTGATGTAATTTGGCACCGCTCTGAAAAAGAAAGGTAAAGAGGTTCTTATTTCAAAGAAATCACGTTGCTCCACACAGATCTCTATCGTTGCAGAGATGAATAGAACACGGTCCTTCGAATGATATCGAAAATTGAACTTTTATAACCGTGAGCTTCCTTCTTGTCTCAACTATTCTATACACAATCTCGTTTCGAATGTTATAATTCACTGAATTGTGAGGTTTATTTTCACAACAATTCAAATAAAAAGTCACTGAAAATTCACCGACGTTTTTGTATGGTAGATGGCAACTGGATGTGTTCGTCCTTCAACTGACATTATACAAGCTGTATCGCGACTGTGGTCGTCACTTTCATTCAACTCAAAGAAGTCCCGAAACAACTAAAAGCACATTGGTGTTAATATTGCTTCAAGAGCGATTTTATTGAATAGTAGAGTACTATTATATGTTTTAATAACGATTTAACTCAACTACTCAGTAACATTACTGCTAGTAATGTAATGAGTAGTTGAGTCAAAACGAGCTAACTTATGGTGCAATTGCAAAAACAGTTGCGTGAGCGGTTGGAAGCGCTTACATAACTGGAGCACAAGTCAGAACGTTTTGACCCAACTTTATAGAAATCTTTATTACTATGAAGAAAAACCGACCTCTGCATCGAGCGTTGCAGATGACACAATTATTCGCAGATCTGGTCTTACAATCAGCACTTTCCGTAACAAACCCAGCAAAATATCAGAATTGCATGTTCTCTCATGCGCTTCGTCTATCATAATCACACTGAATCAAAAATCATTCATTTTGTTTCAAAAAATGCATTCATTCGTTTACGGTAACCCACCTGTACTTGGAAAGTAAGGGATCTGTTAATAGTTCTCTCAGAAGAATACCATCCGTCATATACTGAAACAGTGATTTTGAATAGCAGTAAGTGAGCTGCATCAAACTTTCAAAATTCTATCCAGAACTACTTAGTGTCCAAGTTCGAGAGCACTGCAGTTTTACAGGGGTCCGCGAGACCGTTAAACGTTAATAATCTGCACGGCTAACACGTTGTGGCCGGATTCGACGACAAAACCATTGTGGGAGTAACAAACACATGATAAACAATAAAAATAAAACACATACTTTTATTTTTGTCTTATCATCGGTGACGTCATCAAATCGAACTGTATACCCAACGTCTTGACCTAGAATTGCTTCTTTTTCTTCGGCAACACGAGAGGCTAACTGAAAACGGAAAATTTACGGAGATGCGACTATAGGAGTATCAGCGTTAGACTTGAGATAAATTCCTGTATCAGCATTTTCACAATACTTTCAGCCCTCTGTCATCAGTTGCGGAATCGCGCGAAAACTTTGTGCTAAAGAAAGATAGGATTAGCGATTTACCGTAACAACTGCAACCCTTCGTGGTTGCGTAACGCCTATCATTCGTCCATCGTTAGTCCATCCTGCTTCCAAAAGATATTGGGGAACCTAGAAAAACAACTAATCAGAAGGTCTTCAGTAGGAAACCAGAGCTCAGTATCCAAAAGATTCAAGCAGCTAAGAAAGAAAATTGAGTAGTACTAATAGTGAAAGAGTAGAAAATGCAATAAAATCATGTATATGTAAGTTCCAATTTCCGTCCCTTTCTGTTTTTCTGAGAGAGGCCTTTTCGCTTCAGAACTTCACAAAAGTAAGCGTAAGAAAGACTTTGATTGTTATTTCTACGTCGCGAAACAAAAAAAAGCGCTATTTCAAAACCGAAATACAAAGCAAGGTCAAGTGAGTTTAAAAGAAAATAAATCAATTGAAATAAACCTGAGTACTCTTTCCACAACCCGTTTCTCCAATAATTATGACCGTACGATACTTCTCGCATAGATACAAAACATGGTCTCGATTCTGAAAACACAAGTTTCACGTCATGCACTTTATCTTCAAGAAAGAACACTGAAACAGGATTCATGGCCGGAAATGAATAGGATAGAAATAAAATCTGACCCTAACTTGTATTTAAAACTAAAGCTTGAGAACTCGAATCTTCATAAACTACTATTTGAAAAAAGATGCTGCTTTGTGCCGTGTCGCTGGTCATGATTTTTCTTCGAACTCGAAAGAAATCACTTATTTTATATCTCATAAGAAATAAGTATAATAAATATTCAAGCACAACTAGGAGACACTGTGTAGAGTTGAAAAGAGAGCTTAATATTTATAGTGTATTTGCACAACAAGACTGTCGTGAACGGTTTCAAATGTTCAATATTGTGCTTTGATATCAACTAAGACAGGATTGCACGTACGGTAATACCCAACCAACTATCCCTCTAAGAAACGTAATCCCTCGACCAAACAAAACTTCATCTATGTAGTCCATTTTAAAATAGTATTTAGTCCCATGACACCATTTTACTTCTCTAATATTTCAAACTTCAAACAAGGTAGCAAGAGCTGCAAAATATTGTTCTAGTACCTAACCATACCTTATAAATCGGCAAACGAGCACGTTGTTGCTTCATATTCAACGAAGCATATGGATTGTTGTATACAGTCAGCGTATCTTGCGTTGATCCTGATGGTTCAGCGAGTCTATCTCAAAAGTGATTAACCCCCTAAATTTTGTATTTAAAATAATTTTTTAGGAGGTGTGTGTAATAGGTATTTTTTGGTTGGTTCGCTATCCTCGAAAACCAGTGGACCAGTACGGACTTTATCAGGTCGGTCATCTGAAAAGGTGGATTTATGAGCTGGACAGATGTTAGAACCTGTGTGACCAAAATAAGTCCCCCCATACACAGGATAGCCGGACCCAATGCTCCAACCCCTTCCAATTTTGTACGAATGCCCTCTTCACTTTCGGATGGCTGACGAAGGGATCCTCGTCACTTCAGCTGCACCCCATGAGCTAAACCTTAGTCACATGAGGAGAGCTGGCTCCTCCCTATCGCACATATGAATCCACCCACTTCCACATTGTTTCTTCCATTTTGGTGTTAAAAATGATAAAAGAAGACGAGTAACATAGAAATTAACTCAGATTAGTGATATGTTTCACCAAGGTATAGTGGTGTGTATAGTAGACCAAAACGAAAGGAAGAACGGTGTAATTGCGTCAGCAGCTGAGCTCGAAGCGGTGAGGCGAAAAGTAGCGGATAGAATCTAGGGGGAATCTTTGCAGACTCCATTCTTCGCTGTAGTTGCTTCAACCGCTGTCTATACTGAGCCGCTTCGAGCGCAGCCGCCGACGCGACTGCACCTTGCTTCATGTCGTTTTGATTTTACTATAGCTAGATGTAATTCTACGCACTCATGACTCTCCTTCTGCGCTAAAGTAAAAATAAAAAGCGTTTCACTGTGGAGGTATTGTTTAAATCAACAATGGGATTCCTCAATTGAACATCTCACAGCTCTCAACCAGAGACCAACAACAAGGGTTAGAATAGCACTAGATCTAAGGATGCCATCTAACTATTCTAAAAATTTCAATACAGTTGTTTGGTTCGTATACTATCAATGCTGAGATTCTACACGCAACAGTAGATGCAATGAGCAGAAAAAAAAAACAAAAAAAAAAGCAAAACAATTATTTATGCGTAACCTGGTCGCAGAAATTTGAAACGATTCCTCGGATCATTCTCTCGTTCACGATGACCATGGCCAGGATGGTATTCTGGCATGCCTAAAACATAAAATATAATCTTAAAACTAAGAACAAAACCGATATATACAAGGACTTGCCTCCTAAAAATCACTTAATTGTGATTCTTCCCGGTATATTTAACTAGCAAAAGGCAATATTATTCCCGAATAGGAAAATAGTTGTCCTCACATAAAAATGAAGAATGTATCGACCCTCGAAGCAACAGAAAACGCTCAAAAACCTTCAGAATCAAACATGAAAGTTGAAAAAAAAGACGAGCGCCACTGCACCAACGCGAATATACACAAAGAAGGATGACGTCATCCGCTCTCAATCCTCTGGTCCTTGGACATTCCCTTTCAATGCGTTTCATCTTACAGTCGTTATTTTAATATTATTGCGGATTTAACAGTGGTTTTAGTCTTTCAGCGGTAGTTTCTTTGCTGGCGATGATTCTGCTCGAGCAAAATAATCGCATCATCACTGAGTTACTGGATTTGAAGTTCACGAACGCAAAAGAAGGGTATGCTTTTTTCTTCGTTTGTGTCATGTTCCATTTGCTCAATTTGCTGGCTTTTATTCAGTTTTTTGTGCATATAATAGACTGTATTGAACTCTCATCTTCTATTTGACTAAGAAGATTCCCTTAGAATTAGGTATCAATTAGTTATTTTAGAGGAAAACCAGATAACGTAGACGCACAATTTGCCGACTATGATGGTGTTTTGTATCACGCTTCGAATCCTGATGGGGACAAAACGAAGATTCGAGTGAGTGTTTTCCATAACTAGCTTGTCGTACAATCAGTTTTGGGTTCTATTATTTTTTGTGGTTAATTTTTTTAAACGTTTAACCTGTAACCACCCACAAGAGCGCTGAATGTTTTAAAGAATTCGTTAAAAAACAAATTTGTTTGCATAAATATCAAATATCTTGTTAAAGGAGAAATGTTTTCATTTACAACTTTGCAGTAGTAATTAGTTGTATATTCTGGATTTTTACAGCTGAGCATTGCATTGAAATTTTTCAAGGAACTCCAAGAGCATGGTGCGGATGCTGTGAGTGTTTGCTCTTGAATCTCTTGTTCTCATCTAAGTTTAATGACTTCTTTTAGTTACTGCGTCGAGAATATGGTTCTTACTTAACCACACCTGAACCTGGATATAACGTTTCGTTGCTGTTTGATCTCACGGCTCTTCCTGCTGATCATTCTGCCCTGAGTTAGAATGTTTATCAAAATCTATGTGAAAAAATCCTATTTTCTTAGGATTTCTTTTCGAACAGTTTTTTTCATATTTCTCTTAATTCGGTTCATGTCTGCAATTACCCTTTTCAGTTCAAAAAGCATCCATGCTAAAAAGGAATTGTTTCGCTTCTGTCTTCGAGAAATATTTTGAATTTCAAGAAACTGGACAGGAAGGAGAGAAGAGAGCAGTGATCAACTACAGAGAAAATGAAACTATGTTGGTAATAGGCGTAAAAATCCTCGCAATTTTAAGCAACGGTTGTTAGTCCCATTATGTATTTTTAGGTACATAGAGGCAAAATCTGATAGAGTTACAGTCATATTCAGCACGATTTTTAAGGATCCGGATGATGTGATCATTGGGAAAGTGTTTCTTCAGGTATGCTGTTCGTAATGGTTACCTGTTAAAAAATTTGATTTATTATCATTATTTATTTCAAAAAAATTATAAAAATTTTGGTGAAATTTTACTTTTGAACACCAACTAGTACAAGCGCTTTAATCTCTATGTTTAGCTCTCGGCTTTCACGGTTACATTTGGAACTCTGTGTATTAGTGTCGAATGTTCATTAAAAATTGAAAAGATCGTCTCTATTGATTGAAAACTAAAAACTGACTGTATCACGACGCTGTAGTACTCGCATCATCGAAGTAACCATGAAAACTTTCCTTCTGCAATAAGCAATAAATCAGCAACAGCGAACTTGTTAAAAAAAATCTTTATCCTGCACTACCTGCTCCCAATATGTAGCTTATATGTATTTTCAGGAGTTCCGTGAAGGACGTAAAGCGAGTCAGACTGCACCAGCAGTACTGTATTCGCTAGGAGAACCTCCACTTGAACTAAGGGATCAACCAGGAGCCCGAGTTGGTGAAAATGTCGGCTACATTACGTTTGGTCTGTGGACTCTCTCACTTTGCTCTTGGTAGAAAACATGGTACGGTTTTTGCTTCAGTGCTCTTTCCACGACACACCAACAAGAACGCACGAGACAACACCATCGATCTGATACATACATTCCGTGATTATTTACACTACCACATCAAGTGTTCGAAAGTGAGTGTTTCTTTCATTTCATCCCAACTAGTTCCTTCGTTTCTGTCGGTTTTTGTCGATGAAGGATGTTTCACGCGACTTGTGCGATATCGAGAACAAATATCCGTTTGTGTTTCACCTTAGATTCTCACTCAAGATTTACTTCTCTGCCATTCTCTCGTACCTGTTCATCCAACAGTCTCTTATAGCAAATAGTTATGATACAGTTACAAAAACGGCAAAAGTGCCATTGCGAACTTCTCTCCTTCACGGTACATGTACGATTTTTTAAAGTTCAAAATCACATATAAATCAGGTATACATGCACTCAAGAATGCGATCAAAAACGAACGACTTCCTGAAAGTTTTGAATCGTGCTCGCCCAGAAGTAAAGTTGGAGAAGAAAACCTTCAGGTTAGTAATTCATCGTTACAGTGTTATCAGTAATTGTGTATTTCTTTCCTCTTATTCTCCTTTACTTCAACTTAGAAAGTATATTCGATGAACAGAAAAAGACGGCTATGCATCACCACGTCATCAATAGATTCGAAGTTTGTTCGGAAAGTCAACTTTAATGAGAATAACTACGTTGTCCAAGAGGAGAGTACGAACTAACTACCGAATCTGAGAAATCTGCAAATGCTTAGCAATGGTAGTCTCTATAGGATGTTCTTTTGCTAGGGTTCTCCTTCTGCCGCTCTCTCAACGAACAGAAGCAGTACCAAATGTAAAATATTTATTCACTGTCTTCCCCTAGGTCAGAACCGCCGACTGACTTGTGGTGCAGCTGTGTAAGTGGGACGACACTGCAAAGATCTCACGCCACTCTTTCGCAATTGCACCACAAGTCAGGTCTGACTAGACTGCAGCAAAGTTCCATCTTCTGTGATTTTACTTGTGAACTAAAGGATTTTCTCTGCTTGCATTAGCCGAATTCTTAGTTTCAATAGATAACCTTTTTCCTTTATCGATATAAACGTACGAATTTTCAGATTTTCAAAGTCTTGCACCCATACTCAATTTTTTCCCTTCCAGTGGGCGATCTTACGTACCTAGCTAGGTTGGTCACCGCCTGCCCTGTGAAATCAAGTCAAGCCCACACGGATACTTCCGCCGCTTTATATTTAATAAAGTAATCTTCACTTATTTTTTATTTAATCATGTGCTTAGAATGGAAATAAAATGAATTTACTTAACAAGGCACATAATATGTACAGAGAATGTGACACTAATACTGGTATTTATATACGTGCCACAAAACAAAGTTGGTTTAAGAGGTTCTGAAAAAATCACATACATTAGCCATGCAAAAGCGAAATTATTCAAAAAGAGTAGACAACAAGTACAAGAAGTGACATTACAAAAGTTCGGGTCGCGGTTATGAACAAATGCGTTCTCAGTATCATAAGAGATCATTTAGCACCTAATAAAACACGGGTCCCAATGATGGCACCAACGCCTACAAGAGCTGCTGCTCCGATACCAATTAGACTCCACCGTCTACTGGATTTTCGGCGTTCGGCAGCTTCACGCTGAGCGGCATCACGCCGTATGATATCAGCAGCGATAAATGTGAAGTTCTTCTGGAATGCTATTGGTAGTCCCATTGCAACGTTTCACGCATTATCAAGTACGATATAACTTTGGACTTTGTACAAATCTTAAACTTACTAGTTCCATGAAAGAGATCTAAATTGTATTCTTTTGAGCTACACTACTTGCAAACGTGAGTAGGAAAGTGTTTACCAGAAAAAACAAAGTCTTTCGAAGTTTCGCACAATACCATTATGCGAATTCCCAAAACTATTGTTTACAAAGGTTACAGAATCACAAAACAATAAAGTTCATCATGGGAGTTGTCAAATCTGAGACACCTATCACGCATCATTCCGTATAGATATAGCAACCGAAACAAAATAAGACTGCACACCACCTTTGCCGCAAAGTAAGAAATCTTCGTTATCAAGCTCACCCAGCTTCTTTCGTCCTCGACCCATGTCAATCGTATCCGTTTGTCTATGAATTTTGCTGTATAGGTGGCAAGTTGTTGAACTTCGCGACGCAAGTTACGCGCATATAGCCTAGCTGCTACTAATCCTCCAAATGAGATTAATCCTACCTGAAATAAACCCAGAATACGAATCCAACTCTCATATGACCACTGCTGATAATTCTATAAAACAAACCAGTCTTCCATAGGACATTCCATTCTCCATTTCGTCTGCTGTTCTTCCAAACTCATCCACAATCTGAAAACCCACGCCTTTGCAAATTTATCTCTAAATTGTTTATTTGTATGCTTTTTTTATCCACGAACCTCACAGTAACGGCTAAAGGTCAAATTTTCATTTTCTAATAACTCGTCAGCGAATTCATGTAGCTCAACTCGATGCCGACGCTCGAAGATATGAGCAACTTTCCTGAAACGACTAACTTTCTGTTAACCGGAAAAATGCATTTAGTAAAGAGAAAAACTATCGCGTTTATTTTTGAAATATAGGTAATGAGTAACCTCAAACTAGAACAACACTGCTACTACTCAGCTCAGACATCAACCAACCTAAGTTTCAAACCAACAGCAATTTTTTTTAGGTTTTATTCAACTGAGGTTTGTGGAGTGTTTGGAGCTGTACCCTAAAAGCTCAAAAAAAGGAACAATTCCACTTGTCATTCCATGATACTTTTTTCTTGAGATTTTCCAATAGAAGAAACACGCCAAGACCCATACGCTACCTCATCATCTCATGTTCAGGTTGCGTGCCGAATGGTAACTCTGGTTGCTCGAACCATTCTAGCTTGTCCTGTTTTATTCTCCATGCAATATAGTCAACCTGAACGAGAATTGTTGACTTACACACCGACCAAATGCGTTCATTAAAACATTGCTGAACAAAAAAACCCAACCACGAAACCCTCCACTTGAAGCCTGGGTTCTTCAAAATCTGGCGCTCCATTACGTACTGTTTCGCTCATTGTCTACCTATAACATTTATTCACTATTACACGTACACCACAGATACAATCGACATACCGACGAGCAACAATAAAATCGATTATCGATCGTACTAAATAATACTATACTGCCTACTGTAGATAACCGGGAGGAGTGACCTAGGTACTACGGAAATATGCGGATCTATAGAGATTTTGAAGCTTCGGAAGTGGAATCAACAGAATAGAGAGACGACAACGGAAAAGAGGAGTAAGCAAATTCAATGCTTCTTCGCTGTGTGTTCTTCGCAGCATTGTTTTGGCCAGGCATTGACCACCACTGCAGCAGCAATAATAGCCGAGAGACCAAGAACCAGGTAGCCGCTTTTGTAGATCTATAAGTAAAACTGACCTGAGTAAAACTGATCCTCAACAATTCAATACAATTAAAAACATTCAACAGAAATTTGAAGTTCATAAAATGAGAAGAACTGAATAAGAACGTAGGGGCACAGTTGACCCTACTGACAATCATTTTGACCCAAATTCATCAAGAGCTGCATCCGACATATTTGTCCTTGAGAGGACAAGTACCAGGAAATGAAACCTTTTTTCAGAGCGAGATATCCTGGAAAGTTTTCATGCCGCTTATTCCGTGGCACTATATCTACACTATATACCTCTGCTAGCTGCAAGCGATGGTCATCCTTATAGTATCAAATCCAATCAGGTATTTGAGTATACGCTCTTGGCACGCACGAGCTATATAACTTGCACAGTTCTCTGGCGGAAGCTACCGAGACATTGCAAAATGGTGATGTCTTCCACCACATCGCCGGAGCCTAATCCATAGTCAAATACCTATAGGGAGCATGGAATCTCCGATAACAACACTCAATTTCGATATGCTGTCGGGACACTGTCGATCTGCGCTGCTCGAGTCGCTCGGTGTCGATGGGGAGTTTAGGCAAACACACCAAGTCTCAGAAGCTATGTATGTGACGAATGAATGGATTTTATAGAGCTGTAGATCGAGGAGCTTGGGCAAAGCCAAGTTCAAAGACAACATCTCGACGAAGATGCGGCAACCTCGTCAGGCGAAAACCAGATCAGCCATTAAATATGTAACTAGTGATATTCATACATGCGATAGTGCAGCCGCTGCTATAACCCTCTCCACTTTAGGACAGTTGGCGAAGATCTTCATCACTTGAGCTGCACCTCACAAGCTAATGGACTGGACTCTCTCCACCTGACGAGAGTCCGGCTCCTCCCTATCACACCCATGGTTATTCCATATACGTTACGTTACTTTTATACAAGGTTTGGATTACCTTTTATCAAATAAAAATATGCGCACAAATAAATGGACTAGACGGCAAACACATTAATTCAACAAAGGATATGTTCATCCAGCGAATGGTTATATCGACAAAGCCGTTTTGCACCTAATTTGAGCCAAATCAACCAACACTTGATAGGATGATGGAAAAAAGAAGGTGCCGATTGTTCCATAACTCACTCACTTTGATTTATTTGCAGGTGGGTATTGTCGCTTCGCTTCAGTTTCCCGCATCTTCGTCGATACGTGTCGTTCTTGAACATACCTTTACACAAACTCAATTTGCATAGAATCTATCCGTTCGCCACTCTGTTCCACAGCGTGCGAGACTTAGCAGCCCGCTAACTGCGCATCTATACGGAATGACCTGAGTGCCTTCAGGCTGACAATGTCCGGCACCGAAAAGAGAGCTGTTACCGAAGATTCCATGCTCTCTTGTTATCAGACCTATTCGAGTTGGACTTCGGCAATGTGCTCAAAGACAGAATTTCTCTGTAACAACTTCTGGATAACCTCCACCACACAACTGCGCGTGTAGGTGCGTACACTAAAAAGTCTGACTGCATTTATTGCAAGCAGGGCCACCGCGAACAAATAGCAGTCCGAATCCTATTAGAAGGTTTCATATCAGTTCTCCATCCTATTGTACTTATCCTACCGAAAACAAATACTTTAGATGTCTGCCAAAAGATATCAAATACCTTTAATTCAAAGAAGAATCACATTAGAGAATTTTATGTGATTCGGGCAAGATAACAATACTAGAGTTATGTTTTTTATTTTTTTATTTTGAACAACTCTGAACTCTCATTAATGTCAGAAAAAAGTACTAACCGCTTTGGTGTTATCCACTCCCTTCGCAAGATCAAATCCGATGAATCGAATCCCGTTCAATGTGTGGAAGATAATGGGGAACGCAATTACAAACTAAAAAAAAGTACTAGAAAACAGAACATTGAAATTTTTCACGTAGTGCTAGTGTTAAAAGATTGCCGTATCTCGTAGCTACCTTGAAAACAGATGTGATAATTGGCGGAATATGCCAGCTACGGATGTACTCAACAAACTGTGTAAAGTTGAAGGGAAGTGCTGCGAATCCAATGCCTAAAATTAGAAATACTCTACAAAAGTTTGAGTGGAATAGCCAAATTCTTTAAAAAAAAAAGAGAAACATACTTCCGAAGAGCAGTACTCCAGCCATAACACATCCGGTAACACGATGAAGACCCGAAACCTACAACTAGGATAGGTGGAACCTGAAATGTCTTTTTTTTTTGAACTGAGCTAAAAACCTACCATCCAGGTAAGCTGAGGTTGGTAGACAGTAAGATGTGGTGAGATCGGACGTCCGAGTTTCTTCTGTCGCATAAGATACGCCCATCCCCATTCCTGGATTGGCGTCTTCACATCACGACGAACCAACGTGCTGGCGATAAGTCGCGACGTCATCACTTGACGAGGGGTTACACGGCAAAGAATTCGGCTCATCAACATCTTTCACCTAGAGAAACGGTTTAAAAAAAAAGACAACCAAAAACAGCACAACATATCAACACATATTACATTGTAATACAACAAAATTGATGACCGAGCGGCAGATCATAGCTGCATGAAGGTACAGTTTGGTCAAAACGACATGAATCACGAATAGTTGCGTAAGCATCTGCGCTCGAAGCGGCGCGGGAGCGTATCGGTTGGGATCGTGTAAGGATCCTTGCTTCCGCCACCCATCTCTGCGGTTCGCCAAGGTCTCACCTTGATTCCAACCGCTGTTTCCACTTTTGACCCGACTGTATCGTTGGATATGAGTTTTTTCTTTTAATTGCATGCCAGCACCAGAAACTCATAGAAATAAGACGGAATATAGATATATATTAATATTTATATATGGCGCTATTTTCACGATATCAATATTTATATTTACCGAATATGCACTTCTATTGGTATATACAATGATAAGCAGAGAAATATACAATATGTAACAGTATAACATTTCTATTTCTATTGTAGTATGTCATTCTCATAGTCCACAAAGCAAGCAAATAGGTCTAGAAAACTCATTTCAAACAAGATTCCCTGTGAAGCTCGTCTTGTGAAGAATAATAAATCCGTTTGGAATTCTCTTGGAGAATAGAACTTTCAGTGCCCCGCGATAAACCTGCAACTCATGGGCAGCCCGAAATAAACCAAAGCAGAAGGAATACACTAAGTTGACAATGATCGTCTACCATACAATACAATCTCAGCTTCAAATTCCAAAGGACGATTACCTGCAGGAGGAGCCCGAGGATCCTAATCCTTTAAACAACATAGGAATCGCAGCAAATGACAGGTTGCAGCAGTATGAAGAAAAAAGTGACCAAGACATGTCAGCAGTGATGGACGAGCATTACACGAAGACTTTAAAAGCACACAACCCATACCATCAGGATCCGAAGAAGCAAATCCCCAAAAATTCTAGACTCTTCTTCAAGATAAAAGAATGCGACCTAATTTTATTGATTTACTGGTTTTAGTTGAACATAGTGTATATAGTTCGATATCCTCAAAACCTACGGTTGCTTTCTATTCATGCGAAACAAAGAGGAGAAACACAGGACATTTGCTACCATGCTTACGATGGAACGGGGGCTCGTTGCGAATCGCCTGCGATGTGTTGTATGAATATGAAAAAGCAGACGGAGTGATGGTGAGCTCGTCGTCATATCGATCGATCATTTTATGCTGTCTCCATAGCGTTTTTCAACAAATCTTTTGAGTAAATGAAACCATTGGTCAAGTGGACAATGAAATGGAAACACTCGTAGTGGAGACAGTTCTCCTCGCACAACACCAAAAATTTTTCTAAAGTTTAATAGTAAAGTAGGTCCAATGAAGTTAGAAAACCTCAAATACAAGAGAAGAGCTCATGAAAATTGAATATTGATCCAACTTTCTTCGCATAGATAGATCATCATCATCATCATAGATCCACAAGACTACATCTCAAAAGTGGTATATGTCATTAATTCGAAAAATCCAGCAATGTGTTCATCTTAGAGGTCAGATATCCCTGTTGAAATCCAATGCAACACGCGCAGGCGATCTGAACTACTGCAAATCGGTTCTTGAATTGTACAATGAGACACATAGGAAAATCAATGGGCCCCGAGGAAGTACAACACAAAGTGCACTCGCTCACAATCAATAAAACAACACCACAGATGCTCCGTTGCGGGCACATCACAAGGAAAAAAGAAGCCACGGTAAAATCTGGGTATCATCAGCGGATCGACGATGATATCGAAGAAAGTATGCGCATTCAACAGTCCCACATCCAAGTGGGCCCGGAAAAGAACGAAACACATGCGGGCGTTCGGGATGCACTGAAAATGCGCCAAGTGCGACTCGCTTGACGCCAGTCATTTCGCTGGCTCAAATCGCCAAATGTGTATATACGTGCGTACTGCTTTGACGACATTTTTGCGAACACCGTGCAAAATTTTGACAGAGTGCCGAACTAGTTCGATAGTTGCTGCGGAGAAACAGGTCAACTTTTGTCTATTTGTGAGGAGCTTTAGATGATTCAACAACACAGTAAAAAGACGGATATATGGAACAGTGAAATAAAACAGAATAGATAGGAACGACAATTCAGAACAAGCTGAAAAAGATGGGATGAAGTGATGTTGTCGAGTAAACAGTGCAATATCTATGTTTCCTGTTTCTTTCTTTCTTCTCTTTTTTTTTTGTTTTGCCGGTGAAGTTTTGGTGAAACTTCATTTATTCTCTTCCATCTTGACAACATCGTCTTCATCAGAGGCCAAAGAATGACAAAACAAGGAAACATAGATCCAGTTCACAACGCCGGGATTTCAGGAAGAGGGAGCTTTACAGAGAGAATGCAACATTTATTTTCACATGAGGTTGTGTGCGTACAAAACTTATTACTAGTTGCTCGCAGGGGGCCTTGCCCTTGTACTGAACGAAATCAAGCATGTGAGTATTATACGCCCAGATAAGGTACGAGCTACATATCTTACATATCTTATATTATATATATATATATATATATACTTATATACATATATCTTACATATATTATCTTACAAAAAAACGTTTGTTTTAATTTATAAACGCAAAAAATTCTACTCCGATGTCTCTATAGATAAACCTAATTATAGAAATTATAGCATCTATGACCTTATAACTTTACTCGAATATATTCTAGAGAATAATTTTTGTAAAGTAGGAAGCAGATTATTTAAACAAATCGTAGGGGTCCCACAAGGTAATAATACCAACCCAGTTCTAGCAGACCTTACCCTCTCATATTATGAGTACATTTGCGCCTCTAATATTTTTAAACCCAAATTTAATTCCCATCCATTTAGATGTATGGATGATCTACTAATCATACATAATGCAGAAGAAAAAAATCCTTACAAATATCCTAGACCAAACTTACCATAATGTTTTGACGTTGGAAAAAACTAATAGTACAAATTACGAATGTTATTTTTTTGGACCTACATATTTGTTGTTCTAACGACCATTTGTACACTAAACAATACAACAAGACAGACTCATTCAATTTTACTGTCCCTGCAGTGGCAAATCTTTTATTTCTAATACCCTTAAAACCGCTACCATATATATTGAGACTCTCCGAATATCTAGGAATTGTAGTTTTTATTCAGATTTTATAGACAGACTACAGATCATGCTCACGCTTCTGAGTACTTTAAAGTATGACAAGAACATTATTATTCAGGCTATTTTTAAATGTTTTATTAATAACAAACATATCATTTATAAGTATCTTGAACTATATAGAATACGTAGTTTTGAAGCATTTATCTGACGGGAGACCTGAAGACACCTGTCGTCGATAGGCAGCTCAAACGAAACGTCAAGCTTCGCAGGTTGTGGAACACGCGACGAATGGATGAATTCTATGCAAGGTCTTGTTGTAGATCTGGGCTATGTTCAAGGACGACGCACTTCGTACCATTGACACCGTTGATCGATTGTAGACTTTAGATTGATGTCGTTATTCCTTCACCATCATTGTTGTCGCCTGCGGCAGTATCATCGACATCGATAATCGTAAAGGGGTTTTTGGCCTTAGGTAACCCTTTGACAGCTTTGAATCCTCCAGTAGCTCGGTCGCCTGCACACTTTCTATATCTTCCCTGATAAACATTCCAAAGAACCTACCACCTCTTCGGTTTTTTCAAAAAGGGTATTAATTTCCTTCAGTCTCCGGCATCCACTAAATACCTTTGCGAAGATTTTTGTACTGGAGATATCATCAACGGTCAATTAAGTGAAGCAAGCCATTCTGGCAAAGCAGGACTTTCTTCAGCACTCTTGTGCATAAAGATTTGCGAGTATCTTTGCCTCAGTTCTGCTATTCATGGAATGTCGTTTTAATTTCGTTTGTTCTTCGTTGAAATGCAGATGGTGTAGTTATAATAACACTCGTAAACCTCAGTTATGTCAGTAATCCCTCTCCTAGTTGGTTGTGGACTTCAATAATCTTCTGCATGAGATCATTATAACTCGGGTCAAAACGACACGAAGCACGGTGCAGTTGCTCAAGAGGTTGCGCTCGAAGCGACACAGTGTAGATAGCGGTTGGAATCAAGGTGGGACAATCGCCAACTACAGCAATGATCGGTGGTAGCAGGTGTCCCCACTCGATCTTAACCGCTGCGCTACATGGCCCCACTTCGAACGCGACTGCACCGAGTTTCAGGTCATTTTAATTATACTAAAGTGAGCTTAACTGTTTTGACGATAACTGTTCTGTGATTACGCAATTTAACGGGAAAAAGGGAAAGAAGGGAACCACGAAATTTACGATGTGGGTACCTCTGTAAGAAAACATGGAGGTCACGAATATAAACACGATCACGCTTAATTCCCCTGGTTGTCCTGAAAACATCTACCAGCGAGAGTTGACGGAGGAACAAGGTAATCAGAACGTGCATTGTCCGCTCGTTTGCGGACGTAATCCGTATGGATGAGCCCACGCGCATGCGACGCTGTTAGATGTCTCGTATAGAACATCGATCGACAAGCGCGCCCTTTTGCAGGAGAATTAGTGGTTTTGTTGTCTATGATCTGGATTAGGGTCACTTACCACTGCATCGCAATCAACATCAAGAATTCGGTAAATAACTTCAGTAGTACTTGATGAAACAATACGAACGTCCGAGATTGTCTGAATTCTTCCCAGACAAAAATTTACTTGCTGAATAGCGAAAATAAAACATGCCTGATGAGAGATCGTTATAGTTCAAAAATTAGCAAAAGATAATATCTTTAGAAGGTATGGGATTCAAAATCGTAATGAAAAATAATGGGACAAAAAGGCAATACAAAAGTGAAAATTTACTTACATTACAACAATCATACCTACGGAGAACGAAATATAATGGTAAAAGATATATAAGAGAAAGAAAGGCCAGGCTGAAAACCGAAAATCACGTGAGACCTGCCGAGGCTCTACTCGCACACACGTTGAGATCTAGCAATTAATACTCTTCTTCGTCTTCAATAAAACGCATCTCTTCGGACGGTGCTATGGTAAAGGACGAAGATAAACCGTCTCCACTTATCCCTGATGTAGACTTTTCTGTCCCTTTCTTTTCGGCCTTTCGCTTTCTAGTTTCTTCCGACTTATAAGCCTATAACAAAGTTACTCTAAGATCAGACTAATTCATAAGATGAAGTGCAAGAAAAATCACCATAAAGGCAAACAGAAGAGTTTCATGTACTAATACCTATATATGCATCTTTCTAATTATTTTTTACTGCACAGCTGAACACTGAAGCTGAACAACGAACACTCATCGGATACGAACCTCTTCCAAATATTGGGATTTGATGCCGCAGCGACTGCACATATCAGCTAAATTGAAATTTGCATTCGATTTGCATGCACCGCTTGCTGCATTGCAGGAAACACGCATCAGGGATCGTCCCATCATCAGTATCGACAATTACACCATCTATTGCTGCGATGCCGATGAAAGGAAAGTAAGAGACTGCGCAATAGCTGTGAGGAACGACTACAACAGCCATCAATGCGTTGATTTCCATGATATCAAGCCAGCAGGCAGTAATTGTTGGAACTGCGAAAGCAAAGATGAACTTGAACAACAATCTGTCAAAGATGGACTTGAACAATAATCAAGTCGTCTGATAGAGCTTTGCGAGCAGATGAACTTAATCATTGCGTCCACGTTTAAGAGAAGTCATCGACATCATCAGCTCACTTGGGAAGAGGCAACCCCTTTAACGCCAAAAGAGCAACGAAATGGGAAGATGCCGACCTTTAAGCTTCGGCTCGATTACGCTCTAACGAACAACATCCATTCGTCAGATATAAGAAAATATAGAGCTGTCTGGGACGTCGCACTCGATTCCGACCACCGCCCAGTTCTTCTCAGCTTTATAGTACGGTTCCAGAAAAGGTATCGGGGATTTCAACATCAACCGAAGCTCGACTTGGTAGGTCTGAAAAACGAGGAACCCATTAAAAAAAAAGTTTCTTCAACGAGTGTCGATCAGTATTGGATTACGGACCAGGAAGAGAGTGGACGACGCTAACTCTTCCAATAAATGCATTCAAGACGCTGCAAAGAAAATGCTCCCGGCAGCACCAAGGAAAAAGTTCGCCTTTGCATCTGCGGAGACAAGATCCACGTACAAATCTGTATGTGTAGTTTGCCTTACTGGTGATTTCAACCAAGAGAAGCGTCTGAAGAGGTTGCATCGTCAGCTGAAACGTGATAATGAGAACGAATGAAGAGCGAAGGAGTTTGAAGAGGTGGGCCAGGACAAGAACCCGAGAAAACCCTATGCTATGCTAAGGCAGTATAGTGGCAAAATGAAGATGTGTGCGCGTATCCTAAACATAACCAAAGGAGTTGCTGTCAGAGAGGCAACCTTGCCCATCTGAAATGATCATTTCAAGCCCTTGTTGAACCGGCAAGCGCCGTCTGTCTTTGAAGTCGAACATGTCCAACGACCAACATACACGGCAACCACCGAAGAACCACCGATGGAGTCGCAGGTTTCCTTAGTGTCCAAAAAATTAAGAATGGAGAATTTGGCGGAGACGATGGAATTAGCGCAGAAATGGTGAAGTCTATTTCTCCATCTGTGATCCCTGAAATGGAGAGATCATCCGTTGAATGTGGGTTGACGAAAGGATACTTGACTCGCGAAGACACGCTTTCATAAATCACTCCCACCAGAAGTTATCTGTGACGGACCTTCGGTACTATCCAATAATATCTTTTTTGCGTGTTATGTACAAGTTGTTGAAGTAAAACATCCCGGCTCATCAAACAATGCGAAGAAATAACAAGCGACGAGCAAGCCTCTTTCGTCCTGGCCGATCTACGATTATTTTATTTCTTTCTAGGGAGAGTGGTGGAAGTGTAGCGGCGGCACTCGAAGCCTATGCAGTTAGCCTTCCTAGATTTCGAAGCGGTTTTCGACTATCCTCACCAAAGCCGTCTCTTCAACGCGCTTCGCGACAGAGATATTACAGCGTTTCAATGATCGCGTTTGTCGAAAAAATGAACAGATGCATAACAGAAGTCTGGTGTTCGGACATGATCCGAGTTTAATTCACCGTTCGAGGTGGAAACTCGAGTAAGACAAGGGCTGTTGCGGGACTTTTTCTGTTCAACTTTGTCGTCGATGTGGTTCTTGCACCATTTGAACGTCTTTTGGTCGACCTCGAGTATGTAGTAATACTTGCTTCAAGCAACAGGATGTTGCTGCATCTCGTCGACATTGTATCAAACTTAGCTGCAGCCTATGGTTTACGACTCAACCCTGATAAATCAGAAGTTTAATGTGAGGAGAATAATTAAAGTGTGGAAGAGCAACTGGTGCAGTTCGAACACCATCTAGATGTACTATATCGTTCCAACTAGAAAATGGAACAAGGCGGGACTCCTTCTGTTCAATTTTGCCGCCAATGATATCACGTAGGGAATAGCTGAGCAGTTTCCCGCCAATGTCGTTTTAGCACCGTTTGCAAGTCCCTTTGTGGATCTCGAGTACGCCGAAGATGTAGTAGTATTCCCTTCAAGCAACACGACGTTACAACATGTTGCCAACCTTGCATCGGAATTAGCCTGCATGTGCGAGTGCATCCTGATAAATGAAAGCAGATGCGGTTCTCGTCGAGACCCTCAGCGGAAATCAGGTGGACGGACAACCAATTGAACTTGTGAGTGAGTTCTCTTATTTGGGCTGCATGCTGAAAAACGATAACAGCTACGAGAGAGCTATTTAGCAAAGGTACACTAAAGCCAAACTCGTCTTTCAAATCATTGACCGAGTCCCTGTGGTCGACCTCCATTCTCAACGAAGTCAATCTGCGAGTCTACCTGTCTGCAATTCGCCCTATCATGATGAACGGATCGGAGACTTGGGCCGTCGACGGAGAAGCTTGACTTCATGACGAGAAAGCTGTTTAGACGACTGTCAGGCTATTTTTGGCCGATGCTGTGCCAAAGAAATTTACTCGGAAGTCGATATGGTGTACCGGACATGATGACATGTGGAAAGCATCAGCATCTTGTCGCCCCTCCAAAGTAGTCACAGAAAATCGTCCTCTCTCTTTGATCACGTTATGAGGAGATCGTCTGATCGTCTTGTCCAAGTTGTACTGAGGATGCTCCCAAATCTGAACTGGAAAAGGCCTCCTGGTTGTAAAAGAAAGTTCTGGACGGAAGTCGTAAAGGAAGATCAGAGGGCATTTGGCATTTACAGGCAGTTCAGTCGTGACGTAGACTGGCCGATTACGGAATAGTAACGGATGGATAGATTCATTACGAGCTCTAGCTGAAAATCGAACAGCATAGGTTCTGATATGTCTAAGGACGGCACACCCCAGCGAAGATGCGATAGTCGCCTTAGGCCGTAACACTCGCCCGACTGAGTCAGGGAGTCAAAACTTCCGCCCATGAGTAATACAACTGTTTAGTTCTCATAAAAGATCCTCAGTACCTTACAGTAGAATAATTTAAACGAAATCCTGGACTTCCACAAACATATGTGCTTCTTTCCAGCAGAACCTCCTCTTATGCACATGTTTCGAGCGGAAAAGGGTTGCTATGTGTAAAGATTATCATCATAAGATGAAACACAGTACGCACACTCACTATAACTGCACTCTACACATTATAGTAGAGTCGAAACGACATTAGGCACGGTGCTGTTGCATAAGTGGTTGCGCTCGAAGCGGTTAGCATCGAGTGACAACGCCTGCTAACACGGTTCACTGCTGCAGTCCGCGATGGTCCCAACTCGACTTCAACCGCTACCTCCACCGCGCTGTTTCGAGCGCAACTGCTTACGCAACTGCGCTGCAAGTATGACTTCTTATAGAAACGACCTCAGCAAAACCAGCGTTAGTTATGTAACAAGGGAGGTCTTGAAGATAATGTTGGTCGCTCGGGAGAACTTTCGGTAACACGAGACCCGAAATCCGCCTCTTTTCACAGCTTTTTGAAAAACACGGGTCTCAGCGGATTTTGCTCCTATAAATCTCAAAAACCGTGGTAGTCTGCCATTTTGCCTTATTTCGATGACTAAATGAACAAGAAATTGACCTTGTTCGCTTTCCAAGCTTCCAACGCTTCTTGTAGTGGAGTGGTTAGATGATCGCATTCGATGACACGAAATGCCTGAAGTAAAACCTCATTCTCACAAATTCATGTAGCTATACTCCATTGCCACACCTGAAATATGTCCTCCGGAGTAAGAATTTTCCGCCGTTTTGTCGATGCGAACTCACAAGCATGAGAGCTCATCTGATGAATGAATACCTAAATGGATGGTGGCGCAGTTTCTCTGTCTACCTCCGTGATCTTTGTTCCTTCAACAAGATAGGAGTAGGAAAAAAACGAGACCAAAATCTCGAAGAACTTACGGATGCAGCTCGACCGATAGCTGTGCGTGCCTCCTTTGAAACTGAACCGGTTGGACCGATAGCACGATCTACGATACGGCTAACAACCGCCGGAGGTAGGCGCATGTCTTCCACTTTGGTGTCCTGTACCATGGTTCCTGAGCGTAAACAGTGAATAAAGGGTGACGTCAGTAAAAGTGTTCTATATTAACTTCGGCATAACCTAAATCGTAATGGTTTATACGAGCTGTGACTACACTATTTATAAAGACGATTAGGGAACAATGAACGGAAATAAGCTGAGTTCCGCAATCTACAACCCAAACTCGACGCTTTCGCTGTAGGATTGTCTGCAAGACGTCAAAATTGTGTTGCCTTTGAAAGAATCCAATCAACAAGTGAAGCTTCCTTAAAGGGGAGTGAATCTGACGAATGAAGTAAACCTTAAAGGCATCACCCCACGAATCTGGGGTGGTGCGGATTTCAGGTGGAGAGTTCCTATACGGGGTCGTAGATTACGAAGAGGAAGATGATTCCGTCCATTCCTCCCTAATTGCCGTAGAAAACGGCTCGGAAGATGCGGCGCGTGCACAAGGCTGGCGCGCTCCAACCGAACTCGTTGTAGAAAATAGTGCGCCGGATCGCTCGGGCCGTTTTTTACGGTAATTAGAAAAAAATAGACGGAATCTCTCCATAATCTACGACTCCGTACAGGCATAACCCACCTGAAACCCGCACAACTCCAGATTCGTGGGGTGATGCCTTTAACTGTTTGCACTCCATTACTCAAAACCTTCTCATAAGCATATGAAATCAAGAGATTTTAAACTCCTGTACTGCTGAACAACTAATTAGTTGAACATTTATTAATTCAAATGTTGCACCAGCTTCGAATTTACATAAGACACTTGTATACATTTTCTTGTACACCCTAGGAACATGCAAAATTATCTACTACACACATATCAGATCTCAAAAATCCCGGGTACCCCACGCGGATCACACACACACGTACGTAAAAGCAGACTAAACGCTTTAGTTAAAAAGAAACAGAGAAAAGAAGAAACACTCGAATATTAAAAAGAGAGAATTTAGGAAAGATCCAGAGGCAGTATAGTTAACGACAATTGTATGTTTAGGATTCGAAGAATCTCGCTTGTTTTATAGTACATGACTGGTCACAGCTCAATAAACCAGAAGAACATCGCACCACTTCTAGCAAACCGTCTACAAATACAGAAGCTAGCGAAGATTCTCAAACTCTAGTTTACCAGAAAGAGAGGGACATTCCAAATAATACCATCGGCAAGAGAAGGCCACTTAGTACAACCTATAAATCCTAAGTTTGTATAAGATTACAAATGAAGAATGCATAAATCAGCTATAAGCACAGTATCACGTTAAATGTACCGAGATTATCAGACAGAGAACAATGAATGTGATACGCGAATACACATTTATCACCTAGTAATTTCTAGAATCTATCCTTTTCTAGTCATTTTCAAGTCGACAGCTGTTAGCAGTTGGTGAACACTTCGGATACTGCTGAAACAAAAGAAAAATTCGTAAATTTGTACAGATTTCTACGATTACTTTACTTAGAAATAAGTGATTGGTTCAGAGAATGGCTAGCTTTCGATGCTAAAAAAAAGAAACATTCACGACAGGTGACGACGGTGGCTTAACTGCTGTCAGATCTAGCCATACCTAAGATTTTTTTCTCAAGGCTGAATAAACAAATCGTTCCCGCTCCAAAATCATGCGGAAATGAAAACAGTTCGTTCCAGTTTCTTGCTTCCTTTTTTTATAAGGAAAAAAGGCAAACAGTTACAAAGTATGGAAGAGAAAGGATCTTCGGACTATCTTCGGAGATAAAAAGAAATACTTGGACAATATAAAGAAACACTTTGAATGGACGAAAATAAAATAATGAAACAGAATGTATTAAAATATATGATATGTAGTATTGAATAATTTGAAATTACATATAAAAACATATCCAGGACTCTTACCCTGAGATTAGGGTGATCCAAGTCACCACGATTGTTACCTTTTGCACCATATGATGACAAGCCTGGCCCAAAATTTTTCACACAGGCGCATCGTTGCTGTTTCGTATTAGGATCGTAAAGCAACCTGTAAACATTGAAAAGCTTGTCAGTAAAATTACGAGTATCCAGTGTCAAATTCCGTTAAGTTTCCAGTACCTTGGTACTCCTGCCCAATCTCGTTGTATCCCACCACTCTTCATTGAACACCACACACGCCCGCCACTGTTTTGATGCCATTCACTGTTGCACGGTGGAAATACCTTTAAACAAAAATGGCATGCGAAAGGAGGGGAAAGGTAAGGAAAAGCGTCCTTTCTGAACTTCTACACGCACTTCCAGAAATAATGGTCCCACTGGGTGCCTTTCTCAACTACATTTTCCCCCCGGAATGATTTCGTAGGCAAGATGTTCGAAAAGAAAACTGTCGGTTATTCGTCAAGGAAAACTTGTTATTACATAACTCATTGCGGCAAAAGATTCAACAATCACTTGGTGTAAACTGGTTTCGCTTTTCATGAGTATTCATGAAATAGACACATGGAAGAATGCAAGTCTTTTTAAAAAATGAACATATACACAAGAAATAGGATGGTTTACCGCACTCATTGATTAGACTTTGAGGGAATGAAGAGTCATCTTTGAAAAATGGCGCAGTCGTTGCCCCTACTTGGTACTGATGACTTTAGTGACACTGCGAAAGAATGGAAACTGGGCATAGCAAAATGAGAAACAAGGAAGAAAAGTTGTATTTAAGTTAATTACCTACAAATTCATTTCATAGCAAACCTTTTTGCCTACACAAAAAGACAGATCATATAAAAGTAGTTTGTTTTATTCGGAAATATGGATAACTCCATCGAAGTTTGTAAGCGAAAAAAAGAAAGCAATGAAATCACAACTAAATGTTAAAACGACAAAAATGACTAGAACACACCTCAGCTTCGGCAGCCTTTGATTGTTTCCATTCTGCAGCTGTTTGCATGCGAGCTAGCACCTAAATACCAATAATGAAGGAAATACGGGTAATGAAGGAAATATTTCACGTGGAATAATGAAGTACACAAAGCTGAACGTACGTCTTTCAATTCCTTCGTAGGATTTCCGTTCGAATCGTAGTATCTACCAATCAGAACACCAACTAGTTTGTAATCTTTTTCGTAGAAAGAGACCCAGTCGCGAATCCCTAAAAGTCGAGCTTTAGCGGAACTTCATTGCGTCAACAAGTTGATAATGACTAACTGTAACCAAGGATAGAACAACTGAAATCTCTCAAAAGGAATAACGGAGAATAGACAACATAAAATAGATGATACCTATGCTTGGCGCCTAATCGCAAACAACAACAATAACTTGTAAAAAGGAATGATATAATGGTTCACACACCAAGGAGATCCTCGTGTGATAATCCGTCCGTGTTATCCACCAATCCAGCTTCAGTAAAGTCGCCACTTACAAACGCGCGCGTAGCATCGCGTCCTTAAAAAAACCGCAGTAAAATCACAATATTCGGAAGATGTGCTTAAACACTAGTTGTTTTAGCAAAATTTCGCATATAAGACTTTCTTTCGTTCTGCAATTTCTCGGACCTTGAAAAAAGTAAGATTCAGAAAGGATAGAAATAGTAGTATTAAAAAATACTAGGTATGTATAATATATGCGAAAATCGGGGAAACAGTGTTTGAAATGTATGGAGCATCCCACTATAAAAATTGACTTACCGGCAAAAAAGTGATATCCTCCACCTTTTCCATAATGTTTCTTCCCTTTGTCGACATTGTACACGCGCCCAAGAATAGCGAGGTAGACAGGCCTACGATATTGGCACTGTAGCGTTGAAGAAACTTTCAAATAATAAAAAGAAAACGTCGAACTCAATAAATACTAGGAATAACGAAATGAAGAGATAACAAATACTGTGAGAATGAGTCAATGCTACCTGGAAGCTCTGCTCCCATCAAATAATGCAAGCTGTTCTGCGTTGAAAACCTGCATTTCGCTCCCCAGATTTACTTCAGCTTCTACTGTCTGCAAAAAAAGAAATTAGACCGAAAGCAGCATCCACACTTACACAGATTATTATAAAATTTCATTCCAAAACTCTACGCTCACCTTAACATCGTCTTGCGTTGCTTTGCGAGCTGGCAACTTAATATTCTCTTTGGTATCTTTCCAGAAACCTTTCACCAACTGAATCTTGTCATGTGTATACTCATACTGAAAATATCAAAATGTTTTTAAACTTTAGAGTAGCGTTAGAGTAGGATGTTCCCGAAAAAGGGCAATAGGTAAAAAATTTGAAAAGAATAATAAGGAATAATAAAAAGCTGATAAAAAAGGTAGGTAACGTCCATAACGGTCTAAACTCAAGAATGCAAATTAATCTGTGGACTCACGATGCAGTCTGTGGAAAGTACTAGTGTGGAATGATAACTGTTACGATGATACGCGGTGTGGCACTGAGGATTCGCTGACCATAGATGCGATAGACGGAGACGGTGCCCTGACCTCCTTCAATTTTGGACGGTTGGCGAAAGGACCTCCTTCACTTGAGCTGCAATCCATGGTCCGGCTCCTCCCTATCGCACCTATGTCGCTGACTTTGTCTAGTTTATCTCCAAATTAGCTCCGCAAATCTGACGAAAACTTGCAAATGGTAGTTTCGGTGGTATTGATGTGATAGAGGATCCAGGACGCCAGCAGTGGTTTTGCCGTGCTGCCGCACAAATGCTCTCTTTTTGTTGGACAAAAAATGCAGTGAGTGCAAAACAAATGTAACTTCTTACTGCATACCTCAAATACCTTTTTCACACAGTGAGAAGCTTCTGAGTGGTTCATGGACCACAATAATGTAACCTTACAAAGCAGAAATTGTTGCTTTTACTCCTAACTACTCGTTCTTTCACAAAACTTGGAGCGTAGTAACGAGCTATTTAAAAGTTGTCGATGAAGAACTGTTGTTGGTGAGAAACATGAAAAAGAGGAGTAGAGCAAAAACAGCTTTAAAAAGCAACCAAGAAATGCTTCTTTGATTCGCAGAACTTTTGCAAAACTCGCAAAAGGGCCCTAGGGAAAAAAGCGGTTAGTCATCACAAAGCAAACCGTCCATTATTAGACAAAAAGTGAAATAGAAGAATCGACAAACGTAAGAATTCTCAATATAGTTATGTTTGACCCATACCCTACCGAAAGAATAGGAACGAAGAGCGAAAAAAAAAACAAGAAAGCAAAATCGAAAATATGTCGGAGTATCTCCTGAGCACTAAGATATTTCAAGAAAAAAAAAAGAAGAATACACAAACGTGCCTCGTCTAGTCGATCCACAGCCCATCGCGTTAAATTTGTGATACCATAGTTGTAATAAGTACATAGAAAAGAGAGAAAAGCTACTTGTACAGCTATATAAACTAGAGTCGTCGTATATAATGCTGGTTTCAACCGAAAAGGTTTACCTGCCATACCTGAAAAGAGGATTTCTAGTTGAAGAAACTTTTAACCATAAGTGAATAGATAAAGAAACAGAATGGAACTGGATAGAGCTGCACAAATATTAGTTTCTAAGAGAGAAAGCACAGAGCCAGCCAAGAAATTGAAAGGATTGAACTGTGAAAGGACGGGGAGGATAGGAACACGAAATAAACAAACAAACGAAAAAAAAAAGATGGAAACTAAAAGAGGAAAAATGTACTTCCTATCCACGAAGAGCATATCTAAATTATCGTGTCATTATCCACGGAAGAAAAGAGGAACTCGGAGCAACTAGAGCAAATAAAAAAAAAATTAGGAATGGAACATAAGAAGTAGTGTGTTGCCTAAGTGGCAAAGCAAAAACACACGAACATTCTATAAATCGAAAGCAAAGAAAATCCACCTCCCGAAACTTATACACGAAAACTGTCAAACATGTACAGAGCTAGCTTCGACGTTTACTTTGACAAGTGACAAAAAAAAAAAAACAACAAAGAAATGACAACAATATTTCCACGCTAACTTTCATTATAATCTTAATTCGCCAGAAACTACTCTGCTCGAAATTGATCTGTTAGTCAATCTGTGTAATTACTGGGTCGAGTATTGGCGCCAGAGCGGGGAACCTACCTTAACGCTAACTTGATGTTTCTGGGGGTCGAAAGTGAACATCGAAAGGATATCTCGATTCTAACTAAGTAAAGGTTACAATAGGATTACCTAAAGAGTGAGAAGTTTCTTGTTTTTCTCTTTCCTGTTTTAATTGGTATTAATTTCATGAAATAGCAAACAGTTTTCCAGATTGATGAAATAATGCGCTTCATACAGATGCGACGTTACTCTTAGAGGCATCACCCCACGAATCTGAGGTGGTACGGATTTCAGGTGGAGTATTCGTAGATTATTGAGAGAAGGGTGATTCCGTTCATTTCTTCTTAATTGCCGTTGAAAACGGCTCGGAAGATATGGCTTCGAGCGTTTCGGCGCACTATTTTCTACAATGAGTTCGATTGGAGCGCGCCAGCCTTCTGCACGTGTCGCATCTTCCGGGCTATTTTTTTACGGCAATTAGGAAGAAATGGACGGAATCACCCCCTCTCCATAATCTACTATCCCGTATACGAATACTGGCTTTAAAAAACGGCCCGGAAGACACGGCTTTAGGCGTTTTGGCGCACTATTTTGTACAAGGAGTTCGACTGGAGCGCGCCAGCCTTGTGCACGCGCCGCATCTCTCGGGCCGTTTTTTACGGCAATTAGGAAGAAATGGACGGAATCACCCCCTCTCCATAATCTACTATCCCGTATACGAATACTCCACCTGAAATCCGCACCACCCCATATTCGTGGGGTGATGCCTTTAAGCATAAAGTGTGTTTGTCTGGCATCAATCAATCCGCTTGGGATACGCCATCACGTTCACTTCAATTCAGAATCGTTCAAGGTTTACGAACGTGTAACTGGTATATACAATGAATTGCGGGGACTAGCCGATGCGTGAAGTCAGTGTTTTTACCCTCCAGGACAAATCTGATCTGACAATACAAATCTATCAACTCCATAGGGATGAAGGGCTTGATGATTCGAACCTCCGATCGATCGTTCAGAAAACGAAACCTCTTACCGACTGCGCTACAACCGCCTCTGTTAAGTTTATGACAGGAGAATTAGTGTTTTGGTTCCAGCGATTTGGGGTCACACTTGCGTCATACTATAAAAAATAGCTTGCAGACCTTGCAAATTAAGAAGTGATCCCCTGTGTCAAAGCGTTGAATCCTTGTGCATGCGGCGTATCCACGAGCGAGCGGTCGAGAATCAATGAGTTCTCCTCAGCAGTCCATTCAAATAAAACTGATTACTAGGTAATGGAGAGGAGGGGGGACCGAAGCGTATACAAAGAGGCCCGTTTCAACGTATGGTCAGAACGACGTGATGCACGTGCAGTTGCGTAAACAGTTGCGCTTGAAGCCGTGCGGTGGAGCTAGCGGCTAGGATCGACGTGGGACAATCGTGAACTGCAGCGAAGAGTGGTGCTAGCAGAGATCCTCCCTCGACACTAACGGCTATGCTCCACCGCACCGCTTCGAGCGCAGCCGCTTACGCAACTACACCGTGCTTCATGTCGTTTTGACCCTACTATAACTCGCACGAAAAAAAGACGTTTCAACGCCGTTTTCAAGATGATTGGAGGAAATTGAGCTGAGCCACTCTCATATCCGTAATCTACACCCTGATCCATGCTTTCCAATAGGCTCCACATTGCGTTAATTAGGTGATACGTTACCTTTAACCTTACACATCCTTGCATGTCCGATTGCGAACGAAGAGTCTTTGAGTGAGAAAGTTCTATCTAGAACTTTTTCCTAGGATCTATCACAATTGTGATAAGAAAATAAACGTATAACCCACTGATAGATCCATTCCTCAATGCCTGAAACAAACAACTTAGAAATTGTTGTGGTCGATAAGAAAAAGGAAACCCAGAAAATACCATTCTGAGGGAAAGGATCCTTCAGGATGCGAGCCTGTGTTTTCTTCCATAATACCAGGGACTCGCACTTCATTTTCAACATAATCACAATCACCAGTAGAAATTTACAACGACAAATGGGCGCTACTGGATGGTCCGGAAAGTAATCATTCATATTCATGCTACATAATAACGCGCTTGGCGCGGGTGTGGCGCAGTCGGCTAGAGGTCCGTTGTGGCCACACGGTCGATGGTTCGAAGCCGCTCTAGTCCAAAGCGAGCCTTTCATACCCGCGTGGTCGATAAATTGGTACCAGACTTGTCTGAGAGGATAAAAACACTGACTTAATCATCTACTGGCTCCCGCAAGTCATTGTATAGGCCAATACTCGTTCCAAAACCTCAACGATTACGAATTCCAGTAAAAACGCGTTGGTGCATCCCGAGTGGATTGAGACGCCAGTGACAATATCCTTTTTTTAATAACGCGCTTAGTCCGCGTGTTTGTGTGTTCTGTGCGTGTGTGTGTAGTGTGAGTGCAGTGTGAGCGTGTGCATGCGTGCGTGCGATGCGTGCGGTCCGTGCGGTGTGTATATGTGTGCGAGAGAGAGAGAGAGGAAAATACTCCACAAAGATGAAAAATGTTTCATCGGCGGGAGCGAATCAGAGCCGCCCGTCTGCCAGGCATCCTTCCACTGAACCATTGTCAAGAAATCGATCAAAATATAGCCGGGTCAAAACAACATGGATCACGAGTGCAGTTACGGTGCAACTGCGTACGCGCTCGAAACGGCGCGGTGGAGGCAGCAGTTGGGACCGAGGTGGGTCCGTCGTGAACTGCAGTGATGGGTGATGCCAGCTAGAGTTTCACCACGCTCCTAACCACTACGCTCCGCCGTACCACTTCGAGAAAACCCACATACGCAATTGCGTACGTGCTCCATGTCGTTTTGACCCTACTATATTTGAAATAGTTGATATGGCAAGTCTTTTTTTGGTTATATGTTAGGGAGAGCCTTAAGAGCCTGTTCACCTCCAATTTTGCGAAGAAAAATTCTTCTCTAGGACTTTACCAAGCAAATATTCCTTTCTGGCATCATGTTTTTTTTGCCTACTTTCTTAAAGCAATTTTTACCAATGTCAAATATTTGAAAATAATAATTACGCCTTATAATTTTGTTGTGATGGTGTTCAAGTGGTTACGTTAAAGGTTAAAGGTCATCACCTCACGAATTTGGGGTGGTATGGATTTTCGTTGGAGTATACCTATATCGGATCGTAGATTATGAATACAGGGGTGGTTCCGCTCATCTCTCTCTGCATCACTGTAAGCAGACGGCTCCGAAGCTGTTTCTTACGACGCCCTCCATTACAACGCGCCATCTCTGCGCCCCACCCCTGCCTGCGATTCGTCGAATGAAATTGGCTGCCCATCGAGGCCTCCAAATGGATTTTCGGCGAATCGCAGGTAGGGGCGGGGCGCAAGGGTGGCGCGCTGCAATAGAAACGCCGTAAGGAACCGCATTCTAAAGCCGTCTGTTTACAGTGAAGGAAAAAATGAGCGGAACCACCCTTGTACTCATAACGACACGATATAGGTATGCTCCAACGAAAATCCATACCACGCCAGATTCGTGGGGTCATGCCTTTAAACGTGACAAAAAGAGTCATTAGTGGAAGTTTGTTATATGTTTAATCTTAGCATTAGATAAGATCCTTTCTTTCTTTCTTTTTGAATATTTTCATCTTTTTTCGGCATTTGTAGGCAAAGGTCTCTCAATTCTTTGGTGATTTCTCAAGTGGATTATGTTTACTGCTTCGTTCCATGCGTGTATGTGCTTTTTTTTGCTAAAAATTACGAAGCTTCCGTAGCTCCGTAGGTTTTTGTTTTTATGTTGTTGTGAAAAAAGTGCCCAGACTAAAAGCACACCGATTACCGGATGTAGCTGTCAGGTCAGGTATACATGAACTTGTTGTAGTTCGTCTTGAAACACATGTTGAAATAATTTTACTGTAGTTGGGCTTCGCTTCCATAACATCGCAATCTCGTTGTCCAAGACAGTAGAGCATCCAGAATGTTGTTGGCGTTCAAACGACATTTCTCCTGCTCGGAAGCGCTGATACAATGAACCATGAGATAGAAGACGAACTCCTTTAATCCATTACAGGTGATGGCGATCCGTGCTGTCGGCCTTATAAGAACTCAACTAAGAACTAAAAACTTATAAGACGAGAGTTCGCAAATGGCTCTAACCAACAGAAGACATGGATGGCTTCTACTGATAGGCGCGCTTACATATCTCTAGGTAAGACTGCTTCAGAAACCTTCTACCATGTTTTAATATGGAACTATTCTGATAGGGTCCCCTGGAAAACTTCAAACGGAGAGGAGTTTTTATTCAAGCTTTTTCCTCAACACAGTAAATCACTGCAGCACTAGCAATGCGCTCCACAAAATCCAAGTTCAATAATTGTTAGAAGTCAAGGTTCCCTAAATGGAGTTCATTTTCTCAGTTTTATAACACAGCAAATGCCTTGGAATACACCACATAAATAAGGGGAACCAAAAGGAAGACGGCTACCATGTTTACAATCGGATAAGTGGTCAGATTCTTTCGTAAAAAAACTGGCATGTAACACTTCTAAGCATACTGTCTGTTTGGTGAATATTCTCAGTAAACTCTCCTGACTCTAACAAATCTTCACAATCTGTTGAACAACGTCATCATAACTTCTAACGTGAAATAGATAGAAGCTCTTCTGACGAAAAGCCAGATGAATTTGTTGTTGTTCGTCCTTATTTACCTAGATGTAATCCTTCACAAGATACAGTAGGATCGAAACGACATGAGGTACGTACGCAATTGCGTGCGCGGCTTTTCTCGAGGCGGTTCGGTGGAGCGTAGCGGTTAGGAACACAGTGAAACCCTTGCTGGAACCACCCATCTCTGCAGTTTGCGACGGTCCCAACCCGGTCTCAGCTGCTACCTCCACCGCGCCGTTTCGAGCGCGTACGCAAATACACCGCAACCACACTCGTGATTCATGTCGTTTTGACTCGACTGTAGATCGTGGTGTCCCCGAGTTACTGTAATCCACGTGAATTCAGGCGCAAATTATAATGGTGCTGTGGATATACACTCTGCTGATGAACATGATCTATCTGGAAGCAATATGGCAGCAGTGGTGCTCATCAGGCGTCCATTATCTGATGAAAGATTTTTTCGGCAATTTATTCAAGAAGAAAATGTCCTACTGTTCAACAAACTGCCGGGACACCGGTCTTCTATCGTTTTTTATTGCACGGCTAAATACAAAGCCACATTAGAAGTTGTTCAATTGTTTCAGCATTCTTGTAGCATCTCAATACGTACACAAAAATGGTGTTTTCCAGGATGAAAGGAACTTAGTCATAAAAAAAGCATAAAATTGTGTGAGGTGTTGCATAAAATAGTACATCTGCTGAAAGGTAAGAACAATTACCGTAACCGCTCCAATTTTGGCTTGATTGTTAATGTTTCATTTTAAAAATCAATTGCCTACACATATTTGTCGTGTGCTAATCTTATGTCCTAGTGGTTAGTCACAGATAGGATTCCACTATAAGCAACATCATAAAATGATCATTTTGTATTTTCTATGTTTTCATATAAATGGTGCTCTTAATTGTTTGGTCAGCACTGTCATTGGTTATCGGTTTGGCTTACTGTAATAAAAATGATCGTTTTCAAACCTCATCATTTCATTTGGTCCCTTAACTGATAGAGTTCGCAACGTTTTCTTTAGAATAAGAATCAGTTTTTCAAAGTGTTCTTTAATATTTGGAATTGAGTATAATGCTATATATAGTACTTCTTAAAATCTTAAAATATAGCTGGGTCAAAACGACATGAAGCACGGACCGTTACGTAAGTGACCGCGCTCGGAAACGGTGCGCTCGAGACAGCGGTTGCAGTCGAGGTGGGACCATGGCGAACTGCAGAGGTGAGTGGCGGCAGTGAGAGTCCTTACGCGATACCAACCGCTACGCTCCACCGCTCCGCTTCGAGCGCAGCCGCTTGCGCAAATGTCCGTGCTTCATGTCGTATTGATCCGACTATACAATGGACCATTTTTAAAACAGAATTTGCTTAACTCTACGAAATACACTACGTCTCTACAGTATATAGTACGTCTAAAATATGTCGAACAAACGGCTGGTAATCGACTCCAACTTCAAAACGTCGCTGGAAAGGAGGTCATGCGCCTACAAATCAGTACATTTAAATTTTTTTGTATAACTCGGAATTATAACAGGATTTCTCAATTGCTCAATGTTTTAAATATAGTTTTTGTACTATGTTTCTTTCTCAGTGTCATTTTTACGCCGTTATGCAAGGCTATTTTAGAAGATTTTATTGAGAATCGAAACAGTCAAGGGAAAGAGGAGTTATAGAATGGAGTGTAGGGAAAGTCCCTGTTGAATCCTACGATTCTTGCAGTAATAATTGGAAAACCTTTATGCCTATGGTTAAACTGCATTCCTATCGCCAACATATAGAAACCGGATTCTCGATGTTATCACTGCATCGGTTTACGACAGATTACACGATCGGTGCTCGCATCCAATAACGTTTATTTATGAACCATTCCTTTCGTATTTCATTCTTCTGTTCTTTAAAAACTCTTACTAAACTAGTTTTTTTTTTCGGAAAAAAATTAATTTTTAGCCAAATATATGACAGAAAGATCAAGGTCGTGTCCAAACTGACCACAAAAAAACCCCGGCTTGTCTTTGAATCCACTCAAATTTCCTATTAGGAAAAGTAGATAAGGCAGGTGATTGTTTGTGCCAAAATTCAACGCGTAAGTTCACATTCACTTTTCATCTCGGAGAAACTCATAAAGCGACCTGATTCTGGTATTTTCTTTTGTGTAAAATCATAACAAATTTTTATTTCTCTTTTTTTTTGCACACTCATCCCATATTGGTTTACTACAAGCTTCTATAGTATAGGTGAGTCGAAACGACATTATGATACTCGAAACAGTTACGCAAGTGGCTGCGCTCGAAGTGGTGCGGTGGAAGCGGTTGCGGTTAGGTTCGAGGTGGAACCCTTGCTATCACCACTAGTCGCTGCAGTTCTCGACGATCCTAGCTTGATCCCAACTCAAGCGCGCCACTTCGAGCGCAAACGCCTACGCAACTGCATCGAGCTTCGATTTAAAGGCATCACTCCACGGATTTGAGGTGGTACGGATTTCAGGTGGTGTATTCGTATACGGGATAGTAAATTATGGAGAGGGGACGATTCCGTCCATTTCTTCCTAATTGCCGTAAAAAACGGCCCGGAAGATACGGCTTTAGGCGTTTTGGCGCACTATTTTGTACAAGGAGTCCGACTGGAGCGCGCCAGCCTTGTGCACGCGCCGCATCTCTCGGGCCGTTTTTTATGGCAATTAGGAAGAAATGGACGGAATCACCCTCCTCTCCATAATCTACTATCCCTTATAAAAATACTCCACCTGAAATCTGCACCACCTCAGATTCGTGGGGTGATGCCTTTAAGTGACCTTTCATGCTTATCAAATTACTACATTAATAGAAGGCGAAATGTGAGGATAGTCGAAGAAAAGTAAAGTTGGAAGAAACTTCACCTCTTTTTCACATACCTATGTAAAGCTTCCAACAACGCTGTTTTAGAACTGTTGAACTTAGATTTCTTAAAATTAATCGTTGGAAAAAGATCGAACGATTGAAAAGTGAATTATTTCAGGATGGTAAATTTTGAAAGACTATTCGAAAATTTTGAGAACGTCGAAACGCCGCAACAGTGCGAACGCATCGGTGAGTTCTTGTTTTTAAAAAGCAAATAAAGTTCTCATAGCTGGAATCTACAGTAAGTTGACGTAAAAGTTGTTGTAACGTGATGACGCGACGCGAACTCAGTAAATGTGCGCACGGAGTTCTCTCTAGAGGATGCGAAAAACATCTCAGATCTTTTCCCATGTCGCCTTTTTCAGTTTTTTTCGCATTACGAGGTATGAATAGAATAACATAGTTCTGGTAAGATCCTTTTCTATTAGTTATCGTTTGTTTTGTTTATGTGATTATTTTGTTGACGTAGACTAGGTGTAGAGGCCCTCTGCTATGGAACCTAGTCGTTTGTTGGGAAAACATTTCGAGTTGTAAAACGAGAGGAAGCTGGTAGCGCCTATGGCTGATTGTTCTTGAATCTTGGCATGTTGAATACGTAATTTTTTATTGATTTGCTTGAGCTGTAGCGAAGAATGGTATTGATCTTTGTTAAAGGCATCACCCTGCGAATCTGGAGTGGTACGGATTTCCGGTGGAGTATTTCTATACGGGGTTGTAAATTATGGGGAGGAGGGTGATTCCGTTCATTTCTTCCTAATTGCCGTAGAAAACGACCCGGAAGATACGGCTTCGAGCGTTCCGGCGCACTATTTTCCACAAGGAGTTCGATTGGAGCGCGCCAGCCCTGTGCGGCGTCGCATCTTCCGGGCCGCTTTTTACAGCAGCTAGGAAGAAATGGACGGAACCACACCCCTCTCCCTAATCTACTATCCCGTATACGAATACTCCATCTGAAATCCGTACCATCTCGAAATCGTGGGGTGATGCCTTTAACAGTTAACGTTTCGGTGTTATCGCCTTCGTCAGAGCCTGGAAGAATCAAACCCATCAGTGATTTATCTTCTCAAACGTCTCATCACCCTACAAAAAGCATTCAAACGCTAGGTAAACTCAAACGGCAACACATTGGCTAGTGCTCACCTCATTCGCTAGACCTGATAACGCAACAAACCACCACGTACCACAACTGCGACTCATAAGGGTTTTGAGAAGCGCCTGACGCCCCGCCCCGTAGATCAAAACCCACACAGATCCAGATATGGAACTAGTTAATTTGTGGTAGCAATGCACTGATCCTTTTTGTTCATTTTTGGCTTTTGGTGGTTATCCAAATCCTTCTACTCTTCTGCGTGCCATAATCTCGGATTCGAAGGATAGTACAATGAAATCCTTTTTTTTTTTCGCCGTGCTTCTATCCAGCTGAAGAAATTTCACTGGATACGGATTCTGGTGTCCGGCTTGTTTTAATGCTTAAGGATATTCATATTCAACTTGATCCACGTGGAACCGATTCGAACCGCGTTTGGGGCGCAGACACGTGGAAAAAAAAAGGGAACAGTAAGCACCTTCTGGAAAGAAGTATTGATACGTTTCTCGATCTTATTGATTTTTGCGCGTTTTCTCCCTGGACGCAATAAAAGTTTGCCAGCTGGGATGATAGCATGCGTCGATTAGGAATTGACGACCGAGTTAACAATCCGCCTATCGACTTTCTTATTGATCTCCATCTTATTGGGTTATAAGCTGACTTCCGGTCAGGTACGCGGCGCTTCAGATATAGTAGAACCAAAATTACATGAATTGCATAAGTTGTTGCGCTCGAAGCGGTGCGTTGAAGCGCAGCGCTTTTGATCGAGTGAGGATCCCTGCTACCACCGTTCATGGCGGCGGTTCGCGATGGTCCCACCTAGATTCCAACCCCTATCTTCATCGCGCCGCTTCGATCGCAGCCGCCGACGCAACTGCATCCTGCTTCATGTCGTTTTGACCTGACTGTAACTTGCACTGTTACACCTACAACATTTGCTGTAAATCACATACAGCACATGTAACATATCTTGGTCGTTATAGTGATTCCGTACATTTCGATACATTTCGTTCATCTCCAACACACGAATTGCCTCGGTAACACTGCAAACTGGCTGGGACGCTGTGATGCGGTGCGGCGCGAAAGCTGGCTTTTTGGGAGGAAATGATTTTTCCGAAAGATCGATCCCCTCATACATGAACTAGCAAGAAACAACGTTTTGAGGAAGTTTTCCATGTTTGGAAAAAAAGAAAACCTTACCTCCTAGTGGATCCCTCCAGAAACTCGCAGAACTATCTCTTTTCTTTGCAAGTTGCGCAGTGTAACACCACATACCAAGAATTTTTTTTTTCATACTGCCGGGTACCTACATCAATGGATGCTGTTTGTCCATTGCAGGGAATGCTCCGTTATGGCTTCACGGGACAATGCTCCGAAACGGTCCAGGAATGTTCAAAATTGGCGATACGGAGTATAAACATTGGTTTGACGGATTGGCCTATATTCAACGTTATCATTTTGCTGATGGAAAGGTTCGTGCACTACGTATTGCTACATGGAAGTTCAAGTAGAATCTGTTAGACAAAAGATAAACTGGTGTAATTTTATAAGGTGTTTTGAAGGGTTGAACAGGTGTAATTTAAAAAAAAAAGTTTTATTAATCAAGGATGTAGTTCCCATTGTTCTTTACAAATGTCAGTCCTATTAATGTCAGAATACCGCCTAGAGCGATGTTGATGTGCCAAAGTGAAACCTCCATCTGGAAACCTGCCAAACCACTTCCTAACTGTCCGTGGAGCAGAAGCAAGATCCAAGTGAACGTCTGAAATATTTTTTGCGCAGTCCCAACACTCATGCCTTCTCGAATTCATGTTACATTACAAATACACTTTCTTCACTTTGGAAAAAAAATCACCTAAAATACAACTTGACTTTTTTTGAACAATACTTCTAAATAAAGTGACACAGCTGACTAGAACTGTCTCTGTGCACGCAAAGAAGTGAACAGAAATACCAAAGTTGAACCGAGCCATACATTTTAAAGCCGAAAATCGGGCATAAACTCAAAGGCAGCAAAGCACGATTTTGACGTGGTGAGGGAATCCGTGGGAAAAGCTAGACATGGAGCTCTAGAGTGCGGGATCACTGATGGTTCCGCTCACCTCTCTCCAACCGTCCCAAAAAAAAACAGCGTGGGAACCAGCTTAGTTCCGACGAGGAACGTTAGAATGCTCTTCGATGTATACCTTTGGGTCCCCTCAGCAACCTATTCATAGGTTTCACTTGGAGAGGCGGTCGAGGAGAACTCGCTGGCTTTCGACCGCTGCGCAGCTGGATGCGGCGCGTGTACAAGAGTGGCGCGTTGCAATTGAAATCGTCATGAAGAGTTTTTCACTGTTTTTTTTTACTACGATTAGAGTAAGTTGAGCAGAACCACCCCTGATCCCGCAATCTACGACCCTGAATAGAGTTTGTCCATTGGAAATCCATACCACGTAAGATTCGTGGGGTGATGCTTTCAACTCTAAACATCGAGTATTTAGAAGTGCGATTTTATCTTATTTATGCAATAAACGACTACGTCTCACAACGAAGTGTGAATTGCATCAGGTTTGCGTCAGGACATCAGCCAAGTAGTGGTGGTTGAAAGAAGTTGACCATGGTTTTATTCACATTGTACTTATCCTCTAAATGACAAATAAACTGGATAGGATTTCCTAATGTATTTGTCCTTGGGAGGATGAATACGATGTAAGTAGCAGGTAGCCTGAGAATTCTGTTTTATTAAACATCTTCTAGCTTAGGTAGCCGCAAAGCAGCTCGTGATTCGTGATTATTCGATGTAGTACATTCGACGCGTGCTCTTTGTCTCCACAATTGTTGCATGTATTACTGGTTTATTGTAGATGTATTACTCTGCTCGATTTCTTGAAAGTGAACAGTATAAGGAAAGCATGAAAGCGCAACGAATTATCTACACTGCATTTGGCACGAGATCATTCCCGGATCCATGTAAAAAATTATACGGCAGGTATGTTCAATGAATTGTAGTGCTGGTTTTCAATTTCAGTCTCAAGCAATTGTCGTTATCATGAGAAAAAAAACCGAAGGAAGTAACGCAGCAAATAATTACAGTCTATCCACATCATTTTCGCTCAATGAATCAAGAGATAATTGCAACGTCGCCTTCACCACCGTTGGTGACGGTGTGTACGCATTAACGGAAACAAAAAACCTTGTTAGGATAGACATCGACTCGTTAGATTACGAAGAAAAGGTTGGTTCTTTCCTCTCAATTATGTGTTCATTTAACCCAGCTTAGCAGGAATTACTGGAAAATATTTCTCATCAGGTGAATATCTGTGACCTTCTGAAGATCACCTTACACACCTATACAGCGCATTGCCATTCGGATACGGATGGAAATATCTGGAATATTGGTAGCCAGTTCGGACCAACTTCAAACTATATATTTGCCAAGACAGTGAATCCACTGCATATCAAAGGTACGGTAAGGACACTGTAAGGTCGTATTGTTATCGTTGATGTTAAGGTTTTATAGGGTCATCAAATTCCCATAGCATGGAAGGCACCGAACTTCTAGGAATGATTCCGGCGACAGACCCTTTGTCACCTTCTTATTATCACTCATTCGCAGTTACTGAAGATTTTTTCGTTCTTTTCGAAACTCCCGAAAGAATAGATGTTTGTAAACTTGTGGGCAGGTATGGTACGGTGGGACAAGGACACATTATTGATCGGTGTTTATCCAACCACTTAGAGACACATCAAAAATGTCGTTGAACGAATGCATGTTCTGGGATGAGAATGCCGGTGTTGACGTTATCATATTTGATCGGATCACTCGCAAAAAAGTCGATCGAAAGGTGAGACAAGTCTTCGGAATCCTTTAAAAAATTTTTTATAACTTCTTCTTGAATAAGGAACAAATTTCTTGAGGTGACGTCTGATGCTTTCTTCACTTTCCACCATGCGAATGCTTACCAGAAAGATGGATACCTTATCATAGACTACTGCAAAATCATTAATCCGGGAAATTTCGACGATCTCCTGCTGGAACATATGCGAGATGGAACATTTAGGACAAGAGTATTTTATTTAACCTCTGGAATGCTATTGAAAATTGCTAAGACACTCATGCCATCGTTTTCAGAACCCAAATTTAGCCCCATATCTACATAGAATGATCGTCCCAATGCAAATAAATGAGAACAGCAAGCCCGGTGACGATTTGCTAACGTGCTGCTCATTTGCAAACGGTTGTAAGGCAATACTGAAAGAAGATGGGAGTATACATTGCACAGATACAAGAATGTGCGATATTTGTGAGTTTTTTTTTTCTCTTTTCTTGTCGACGTACTTCTCTGTATGAGATTCCTTCACCACTATGTTCTATGCCAAATACGATTTCAAAATTTCAGCGTTTGAATTCCCGCGCTACTGTTACGATCTTAACATGAAAGATTATCGTTACGTTTATGGTGCTTGCATTCTGGATAGCAAATTATTCAAGAACGGGGTGAGTATGAGCACGATCTTTCCTGAAAATAATCTGATCGTGAAGGATGGTCGTGTAGTTCATAATTGATCAAAAATTCACAACGGAGAACTATCCGACATCATCAAGCTGAAAAGTAAAGAAGAAAAGCACATGTTTTGGTCCTCTCTGTCCTTCTTCGACTGAAGAAAAAACAGAAAAAATAAAAAAAAGAAAGAAATGTCTTTTGAAATATGTTCAACCTGCAAAATTGAAGAGCTATAACATTAACATAAGCTATTTCTTCGCCTCTTTCGCTAAGGAAGTAAACTTCACTCTGTGGTACTTACTTACTTAAATACTTAGATGGCTCGTCTTCAGTGGACGTGCAACATCCCTTTCACTGGTTTCGTTCTCTTGCCATTGTCATAGCTGGTCCATCCGTGTAGCGAACATCTCGTTGACGGTCTCCCTCGAAGGCGTTTAGCATCTCTTGGGATCCACTCTAGCGTTCTTTAGATCTGTCTATCGTTGATTCTTCTCATAATTTGACCGGCCCATCTATGCTTTGCTTCCGATATATATTTCTCTGAGTCGCGAAGACAGGACATTCCTTTTAAGTTGGAGCTGCGAAGACCGGCTAGGTATTGTGTGCGCCGGCTAAACCTCAAAAGGCATCTCTCAAGGGCTCTGTGGATAGTAAGTAGCTTCTTAGACGTGACAGCGGTGTCCGCCCACGTCTCAACTGCGTAACAGAGCGCTGGAAGAACTGTCGAGTCGAAGATCTTGGTCCGTCAGTTGGTCCGTAGCTTCCCTGACGGGTGTGAATGCTGCCCATGCTGCTCTCATTCTTCTATTCAGTTCTTTCTTCAAGTCGTTTTCTGTGTTCATAGAACGTCCGAGGTATACGTATGACGAAGTTTTCACGTTTTGGGAGCTTTCAAGTTGTACTCCTCCGTCCTCGCAGTAGGTGTTTTTCATTAACTGTGTCTTCTTTCTGTTTATTCGCAGCCCTATTCTTTTCCCTGGTTCGTTCAGTTCGATGACCATCGCTTCATTGGTGCTGCTTTCGATGTCGAAAGAGAACGATGTCGTCCGCAAAACGAAGATTCGAGAGAAATCTTCCATCTACGCGTATGCCCCTTTCTCGCCAGGAAATGATTACTTTATCCACTGCAGTGCAGCAGTTAACAGCTTCAGCGATATAGTATCGCCTTGTCGTATCCCCCTTTCAATGGGTATGGTGAGGGGCGGTGGAAAAGCTGTATCTTAGTGGTGATCGATCGTAGCAATTGCCTAATGTCCTCAAATACGTCCACACTTTGATAAACAGTAGGTGTAGACAGTATTGCATTCATTTCTAGGGTGTCGATGGTTTTCTCATAGTCGACGAAGGTTAGAACAAGGGGCAAGCGGTATTCCCGGCAAACCTCTATGACCCTCGACACGGTCTGGATGTGGTCCAAGCAGCTGAACCTCTGACAGACTCCAGCTTGTTCTCGAAACTGGGTTTCATCCAGGGTGCTAGATATGCGCGTGAGGATAATTTTGGTGAATACTATGCATAACACGCTCGGCAAGCATATCGGACGGTAGTTCCGAAGGTCTTCTCGGTCTCCTTTCTTGTGGATAAGAACGTTTCGCGAGGCCTTCAACTGGTCTGGGATCCTTTCTTTCTGAAGGTAGGATGTCATGTGCGCTGCTAAAATTACATGAAGTGGATGGCCGCCAGCCCGAAAAAAGTCTGCTGATATAAAATCAGGTCCGGGGGCTGTACCAGGTCTCATGCTATTGAATAGCGACTCGTGCTTCCGAAGGGAAAATCCGTGGTTGAGCTTTACCAATGGGGATGATCGGGCTAGACACAGGAGTTGATGAACGGAGAAGGTTCGAGTAGAACCTCTCCGTAATGATTTCCATCTCACAACGAGAAGGCGTGCGAGTCTCGTCACTCAGCAAGGCTGCTAGCGGAATATTATATTCGCGGAGGTCCCTGCGGCACTTCTTTAGACTCGTTCTCCTTTGTGCTGCTTGCAGAATTTTCTTCTGCCTGTGTTTCGAAACATCCTCCTCCAACGCTTTTCTTCAGCCAGTGTTTGCTACTAACCGCTCAAGATGCGATGCATTCGGATCAAGCCTCAAAGCCCTTCTTCTTCCTAACAATTCCTTGGTGGTCTTCGAAATTCGATCTAAGTTTGTCGTGCGCGACTTCGAGGCACGTTCAGCACAGGCTCATAATCCTCTGATCAGCATCTCGTAGTCCACGTCTGGGTCCTCCTCGATGTGCCAGTCACTTTTGGACAAAAACTCGTTGAGTACGCAATCGTAGTAGACGACACCTTTTCTCCTTCGTTGCCCATAGCAGATGGTTTTTTTTCCATCGTATGACTAAGTCGTGTTTTCGCACGAAGGAGACGGTGATCAGAACCACTACAGAAGGATGGTATTACCAAGACGTCGAGTAGACACCACTAGTTGGTGGGTATGTGGTCGATCTCTGCACGAGTCGCGCCATTGGGCGATTCCCATACCCACTGGCGATGATCTTTTTTCATGGAAAGAGAGTGATCCCATGAAGTAGGCGGGCGGCGGACAACAGCCCGGAGAGACCATTTTCATTCCGGTGCCCTGGTCAAAATCTTGTGATCGTGTATTCCTGTTCTGTAGCCTTTTCTAGTTTTGCGCCGACAACGAATTTGTAGGAGGACTTCTCGCTGCGGATCACTTGCTCCAGCTCCTCGTAAAACGCGTCCAATTCAGATTCTGCTGATGTTGGCGAGCAGTTGATGATACTGAGGGGGTTTTGGCGCAAAGGGCGGAGGCGAAGAATGACTAGAGGAGGTGACAGGATCTCGTGAAAATCGTCACCATGGACGACAGATGGGTGCACAACAAAACCAACACCCCCTACATTTCGCGACGGAGCCTTCTCTCCACGAACGACGAGTGTACCGTCATTCATCTGTCGTACGTCGCTCCTTCTGCACTTGGTCTGCTGCAGGGCAATCTCGTGAAATTTGATACGCTCTGCAGCTCCGAGAAGGACATGCAGGTTACCGTCTGTGGACATTGTTCTCACACTGTAAGTACACAGTCTGAGACAGTCTCCATTGCGAGTCGTGCGTGTGTCGCCTTGGTCCAGAATCAAAGACGTTCTGTGCAACCTGAGAATTAATCACCTCTCACCGGTCGCTATACCGTCCGACGTTTGAGACGGCAGGGCCCGGTGTGCAGGGTACCGAGGCAGTGAATATGCTGGAGTGACAAAAAGACTTTTCCCCAAACTAAACAGTCCTGCCACGGCGAGGATAGCTTTCACATGTCGTCGCCCAACCCATATGGATAAGGGAGCCACATTGCGAGATTTTGCTAAGACGATGGTGAATCTTAGCAGTAGTTTACTCTCAGCTATGCTTTCGATTCCGAGAAGTCGGAATGTCGGATGTGTCGAACTCCTTCTCAGCTTGGGAGACCCTCTCGGAGGACAAACCTCTGCTGTGCATCGCAGTTCGACGCCCAGAGTCACCGCCACGCCACCATGGAGCGGTAAACCGTTGTGGAGGTACTCTGTGGTAAAATAAAATAAGTACAAAAAATATTGAATTAATTATCTGTTTCTGTGTCTACACTGTGAAAGAATTCAAAAGAAACTCCTAGAAAAATTTCATTTTCAGGTTGTCAAAGCCGATCTTAGAACTGGAACTAGTAAAGTGTGGTTGAAAGATGCTGAAGATCAACTATGTGCCGAACCAATCTTGGTTAATAAACCAGGATACGCGAAAGAGGACGAGGGTTTGCGCTATTCAATTTGCAACTTTTTCCTGATTAATGCATCGATTGCATCTGCTTGTAGGGGTACTCATTGTCCCAGTGATCACAACACGTGATAATGACCACCCGTATGTGGTGATACTAGATGCGGAAACTATGGAAGAACAAGCTCGCTTTACTATTCCACAATCCAGGATTCCATTCGGTTTTCATGCTCATTACACACCATCGAAGGATTGCCGATAGTAATTTGCTTCATATCAATTTGATGATCATGTGATAGTCTGTAGTGAAGGTTTGCTGTGATTGTGGAAATTAAAGAATTTTATCCCTTTTTTTAATTTTTGTTTCTGATTCGGACCATTTTTTCTATGGTTTATCACACTGCAAATATATCTATGTTACATATTAAATGGTGGTCATCCAAAGTGGTCAAAATCTCCTCGAGGAGCTGTCAGAGCCCATACCCTTGTAGGTCAAATTCCTGAGGGGAACATATAATTTATTACCTTGATCACCTTGTCTTCCGTTGATCTTCGAACTGATCGAGCGGGCGCCAGTAATTCTTCCATTTGTCTCGATCGCGTGCCAGAGTAGCCCAGTGGTTCCTCTTTTCGCGTGGGACACGAAGAGCATCATACTTTTCTTTGAAGGACTTCGTGAAGAAATCTGTCCGTCGGGTCGGCGGTCTTTTTGTAGTGCGCTTAATATCGCGGGGAACCCAGTCGCTCACGGCTCTGGTCCAACGGTTGTCGTTAAAGCGCATCACGTGTCCGGCCCACCTTATTTTACTTTCCTTGGCAAACGTGGCGGCGTCTCTAATCTTCGATCGCTGACGTAGGAGAGAAGTTCGAATCCCGTCCCTCACTTGCGTGAAACGGGATACTCCTAGCATCACTCTCTCAATTGCGCGTTCAATGACGTTTCTTCCTGCTCGCGAAATACCCAGGTTTCCGAGGCATAGGTCAAAGCAGGAAGTACGGTGGTGTTGAAGAGGTGAGCACGGAGCCGGGTGTTCCTGATAGTCATTTGAACATATAATTTATGGAAACAAAAATCTGTCTCTAATGTTGCATCAGAGACCGATGCGTCATCAGAATCGGAGCTTTCTTCATCTGCGGCACCTTTGTACGACTGCGGGACGTTAACTCCGGATCGTAAGTGCTCACGCACCTACGAAAATTGTTATTGCGCAGCATAATAGGGCAGCAGGCGGTCATTATCGAAATTGTTGTGAATGCAAAGATGGGATTCGAACAACAGTCCGCTTAGAAAATTGCATTGTTCTACGAAGTCAACTTGGGATAAAGAAACTGATGGAAGGAAAGTAGGACGCTGCGCAATAGCTGTGAGGAGCGGCTAAAACATGATGGAGGAGTTCAGGTCAACGTCGTTAAGATGCGCCTTTGTACGATTGCGGGATCGCATAGATCGTAGATAGTCTTGCACCCACAGAAAGCGCACAGAGATAGACTTGAACAACACTCTTGATCAAGTCGTTTGATAGACGAACCTCGCATTTACGTTTAAGAAGAATTATCGACACAATCAGCTTACGTGGCAAGAGATAACCCCTTCAACGCCAAAATAACAACGAAAGACAAAAATGCCGACTATTAAGCTTCAGCTAGATCACTTTGTAACATGAACATCCTTTTGTTGGACATTCGAAAATCAAGAGCTGTCTGGGACGTTCTATTCGATTCTGACCACCGCCCATTTCTTCTCACCATCATGGTAGGGTTCCAGAGAAGGAGTTGTGGTGTTTACACAAACGGCACAGAAGGTAGGCAAAGAGTTGGAATTTTCATCTTCATCACAAAAGAGAAAAAACCTCAGGTGATCAACAACAAGTATACGGTAACATTAGAGAACTGTAAAATGACACTTTTCGGACACTACCTGTTTAAAGGCATCACCCCACGAATCTGGAGTGGTGCGGATTTCCGGTGGAGCATTCGTATGTCGTAGATTATTGAGAGAAGAGTGATTCCGTCCAATTCTTCCTAATTGGACGGCCCGGAAGATACGGCTTCGAGCGTTCCGGCGCACTATTTTCCACAAGGAGTTCAATTGGAACGCGCGACCTTTGTGCATGTGCGCACCGGGCCGTTTTTACGGCAATTGGGAAGAAACGGACGGAATCACACCCTTTCCATAATCTACTATCCCGTGTACAAATACTCCACCTGAAATCCGCACCCCCTCAGATTCGTGGGGTGATGCCTTTAAAGAACTAACATGTGCGTGACGGGATGACATCATTAATATTCAACTAGGAAAAAAAGCCGCTTCTTTCCTTGAAAGAAGAGAAGAAAATAAATAAAAAAATAACGTGATTTAAGGCTGGAGAAGGTTTGGAAAGGTGCAGAATGTCCAAAAACCTGTCTTTGGCGGCTGAATGAATAGCAAATATGCAAAACTGTTTCATTACTTATTATTCAATTGACTTTTAGGGAATGATTCAACTGCAGGAGTAGAACAATGCAGTAAAATATTTTCTAGCACGTTACTGTAGTTGAAAAAAACCAACAAAAAGAGTGTTTGGATGAAATGTAGTGACGAATTTTAAGTTGGAAAAAAATTGATGTTCTTCGTTGAAAGGGTTGAAGATAAGATAAATGCAAGTGACACGTCATTTAACAATGCAAAAACTCTGCTGCAGAAGGTCTAAGTACGGTTCGATGTTCGTTTTAAATAAAAAAAAAAACTTCAAACTGCGCGATATAGCATAGAATCATTATGAAGCTTTATTCAAATATTTTAAGGCAGAACACGGAGCATTTCCAAAAGTGCAAAGTAATTATAGTTAAGTCAAAAAGTTAAGTTTGTTTCTTACACAAGAAGTTCTCTTTGTGAAAGTTATGCTTTCAAATGGTAGATGAGAAATACTTGCACCAACACCGGAACTTGGATTTCGAGAAGATGTTCTGGTTTAATACCCCGTTATAGTCTTTTTTTCCTGTTCTTCCATTACGTAATTACTGCATACATTTGTTTTTGTTCTCCCCGCATCATTTTGGGAGCGAGAATCAAACAATTGTTTTTGGAGTTTGGTAATATTAAAATTACTGCAAGTCATCAATTCCTATACAAAAACAAACTCGAATTTCATCGAAATTGTTCGCTCGCTGTTGTGCTCGAATTAAGCAAAACATTTTATGGCTTACTTGATAATCTGACATTTTACGCTATTTGTCTCAGAACCCTCCAAAAAAATTGAAGAGAAAGATAACACATTTAGCAACGAAATGAAATGACGTGAACGACAGCTTTATCCTGGACAAAACGTTGAATTTCTGTGAAACGACGTTTTTTGGATTGGTGGTTGGGACGAATAAATAGGGGTGACAGTATCCAAACGATGTTACTATATCGCTCACTCCATTCATCATGCGGCGATCATTCCTACTTCTACTTGTTGTGTTAGCAGGTATGATAATTAATTAGCAATAAGCAATGATTAGTTAGTAATTAGATAATTAATAATATAGATAGCTTGCTGGAAAAAGCAAATGTACCACAACCCAGTCAACAACTCAATCAACAACATCAATCAATTGATTTATTTATTCAGTTTTGACCCCATGCCCATTATCCTCACATCTACCAAAGTCTCAAAAAGGCTAACCGAAGTCGAAGTCTCATCCAATAACTCACATTTTAAACGAATTTCAACTATGTTTAAAATCGTACCAGTCCGTTTTCCCAAAAAAGCTCCTGCTTGTCAAAGAAGGAACCTTACAATTTTCTCTCAAATAAAAGATTTTTTCAAGAGAAAATCTTAGGAAGTTTGAAAAGGCTCATAATCCATTCAAAAACCTCAAAAACTTATACGAATTGAAGAAAAATGCGTAAGACTTTGTGGAACCCTTTGTAGAGCTGTACGTCTCCTATGTTCGAGGTATTGTTGCCTTTTGGATGGCTTGAAGGAATGCTACTAGTAGTCACCAGAATGATTTCACTATAAGGAGCCTAAGAATCAAGCTGCTGACAAAAGAATAAGAACTGGTTTTTTCTTATTTTTTTTTTGCTAGGGCGGGTGTAGTGTAGCGGTTAGAGGTTCCGCTAATTGCACAATCGATCGGAGGTTCGAAACCGCCCTAGCGCTCACCAAACCTTTCATCCCTCCGGGGTTGATAAATTGGTACCAGACTTGTCTGGGAGGATAAAAACACTGACTTGACACATCGGCTAGCCACTGCAAGTCATTGTGTAGGCCAGTTACACGTTCGTAAACCTCAAACGATTCTGAATTGAAGTGAACGTGGGGGCGCATCCCAAGCGGATTGATTAACGCCAGAAACTTTATCCTTTATCCTTTATTTTTTTGCTAACTAGGTTTTGTTGAAACTTACGTATGACTATCATGCATCAAATTCCTCGTCTCCGTTTGCCAAGCCTTGATATAACTACACCACCCAAGACCCGCAAACAGGAAAGCTAACTGAAGACTCTCACCGAGGAGCGGCGACGTGAGTAACGAACCACAGCGTTTTCACAGATTATCACCCACGAAAATGAGATTTACGCAATGTGCAGTATCCTCAAGTACTGATTTTTGGAATACCGTTATGGAACTGCACACACTCTCATAAAGTAATTGATAAGCACTCACTTTTTTTTATTCATGGGTGAATTGTATATACAGGGATGGTTCCGCTCATCACTCCTTGCATCACTGTAAACAGACGGCTCCGGAACGCTGTTTCTTACGATGTCATTTGTTGCAGCGCGCCACCCTTGCATCCCGCCTCCGCCTGCGATTCGTCGAATGAAATGAGTTGCCCATCGGCGCCTCCGAATTGATTTTTTTGAACGAATCGCAGGCGGAAGTTGGGGCGTAAGGATAGCGCGTTGCAATAGAGGACGTTTAAGGAACCGCAATCCGAAGGCGTCTGTTTACAGTGTTGCAGGGAGGGAATCACCCTGTATTCATATTCTACGACCCGATATAGGTACAATCCAACGAAAATCCATACCACTCCAGATTCTTGGCATGATGCGTTTAATGCAGTCTTAACAGATATTTCTTCCTCGTGGGCTAAAATCCTACATGTTATTTCATTCTCGTTCCCATCATGTCTCTAATTATTGTGCCACCCTAATGCCAACGAACTATCACGACTTTTACCAGCTAAATATTCCTCGACACACAAACTCACCATCACTCCAGTTTCTTGAATAAAGATAGAGCTACTCTGATTTATTACTTCGATCATACCGCAATCTCCTGTCATACTGTAGTTGGGCAACCAACCGCGGCACTCCAACGTAAAAAAAGTCGGGTAAAAACGAAATGAAGCACGGTGCAGTTACGTAAGCGACTGCGTTCGAAGCGGTGTAGTGAAGAGTAGCGGTTAGAATCGAGCGGGGACCCTTGCTAGCACCGCTCATGGCTGTAGTTTGCGGTGGTCTCGCCTCTACTCGAACCGCTAGATCCACGGCTCCGCTTCGAGGGCAGTCGCTTTTGCGGCTGTGCAGTGCTTCATGTCGTTTTGATCTTACCATACAGTGCTTGTCGTCCGAACCAGCTGCAGGTACTAATACTGTCATTCGGGACGTCCACCAATACAACATTATCTTGTAATTGTGCTAACAAAAGCGTACTGCACCAGCCTATCTATCAGGGTTATTAAATGGATACTCAGGTTGTTAGGATTTGTTGCTTTTGAGATTGTTAGTAGACGGATTACTTCAAATAAAATAAGCGTAGCAAAAATACATATATTATTTACTCCCAGAAAATCAAGAAATCAAAGAGATCGGGGTTTTCCTGTATCTATGAAACACTGTTGTCGAATTGTTCACTCATTTATTTCATTCATTTGTAGTCATTTACAGAAAAATATAATATCCACTTTGATTGCGATTTTAGAAGGACGTTCGTCCAAAACATGAACTTATTCAGGTGCCTGGGCCGTAAACACAACAATCCCTCTGAAGCTGATGGGAGTCAGTTATTTTCTCTTCTAGAGATTTTATTTATCCAAAATAACTACATTAATTTTAGCATTGTGGTATGAACTGGTGTCTTGTGTCATCCAGAGAATCTGGAACCTCTACAGTAGCATGAATTGCTCGCAATACTGTTTTGCAGGGTTTTACACCTATGAAATATCAATGTGTTGGTAGAGTTTCGGACATTTGGGCGGATGTGCTATTTCTGATCGAATCATCCGATATGATTACAAAATCAGGATTCCGTCAAGTAAGTCTCTTTTATACATTTATTCATGTTTAAAAGCATCACTCCAGGAATCTGAGGTGGTACGGATTTCAGGTGGAGTATTCGTATACAGGATGGTAGACTATGGAGAGGGGGGTGATTCCGTCCATTTCTTCTTAATTGCCGGAAGATACGGGTTCAGGCGTTCTGGCGCACTATTTTCTACAAGGAGTTCGACTGGAGCGCGCCAGCCTTCTGCGACGCCGCATCATCCGGGCCGTTTTTTACGGCAATTAGGAAGAAATGGACGGAATCACCCCCTCCCCATAGTTTCCCATCCCGTATACGAATACTCCATCTGAAATCTGCGCCACTTTAGATTCGTGTGGTGATGCCTTTAAGAAAAAAAAAACAGTGGCCAAAGCTTCACCATCCAAAACATTGATTTATCTCCATTCCATAATTCCAGGATATTCCAAGCATACTAATGTACATTATCATAATTATTATCTGTGTGCAGGTGCTCATACTGATGTCCCTCGTAGTGTCCGCGACGCGTCCGCTTCAATTCACACGCCCTCTCTAATATGCGCACAAAATATCTGCACGTGTACTTGCATGAAAGCACAACTGCTTCAGTCGAAAAACATTGCGTTTTTTTCAGGAAAAAAAAACACCTGACCGCTAGATTCATATTCTCACATATTTACAGGTCATCGCATTCATTACGGCGACGACAAAGAAGATGACAATCGGTCAGGATGAAAAGCAGACACGAGTTGGGTAGGTCATTAAATTGTAGAAAACAAAGTAAAAATCCACCCATAAGTGGACATCATTGAATTGTAGAAAACAACGTAAAAATCCACCCATAAGTGGACCCTCGCGCACAAGTTTATTATTTTCCACGGTGATGTTGTAAAAGTTCCGTTGGGATTTCAAAATTAGTTCACGATCCCTTTGATACTATTAAATAACAGCTCAGCCAAAATTTGAGCAATTAACTGGTTACTCTGAATCGACATACACTTTGATTTATAATACTTTCGGCAAATCAATAATTGCCTGTAGCACAATTGCAATTTCCTCTCAGTAGAACTTGTTTTTTTTTTGGAAAAAAAAAACCAAAACTTTGTTTTCTTGTGCCACATGAGGAAGGTTTTTGTATGAGCGACTACAAAAGCAGTATCCACAGCGATTCTTATCAATCGCAGAACTTCTTAAAGGGCGACAACTCATTTAAAACTACGCTGAGTTTTTTTTAAGTGGTTGGTTAAAGGCAGCGCAGCACGATTTTGACGTGATGCCGAAGCCACAGCAAAAACCTCAAGTTCAGACTGTAGATTGCGGAATTCAGCGTTACTCCTTTCATCTTTCTCTAATCGTCGTGAAAATGATGTGGAAGATGCCGTTCTTTCCTGCGATACCAATTCCAACGCTCCTCTCTTGTGCACGTACCGCGTCCACGTGCGAGTGGTCGGAAACGAATGGTGTCTTCTCACCAACCACTGTTTACCAAGGAACCTTTCTCAAACCATTTTAACGTTAACTTTAATTTTTTCGTTGACCAACTTAATATTTCCTGTATACATTCACCGTATGCGACTGCTCATCCAGCTCGCTGTGTTCTGCTTTCTTTTTTCCTTACCTTTCACAAATTTTATATCTTCACATTTTACTCCCATTTTTTCAGCCTCGTGCCCCAACTCATAATCCCGTTTTCGTTCTGCCACCGTCATGCGTTTGCGTATAAATATGTTCGAAAGACTTGTGCGGCGTAGAAGGTGCGCTCTTGACAGAGCCTTAATCCAGTGGAAACGAGAAGGCAGTACAACTTTAATAAAATGCGGCTCACTACCGTTGAATTTTTCCAACCTATAAGCTACTTTGGGCAGACAATCAAGTTCAAGCGCATCAAGGACGTTGGCCACTTCTTATTCCCCTTGTCTTTCTATCACCGGTCTCTCAGCACCCAATTCTGTTAGGCCAGTGATCACAATACTGCGGCACCTCTTTTCAGCTTTAACTCCTTTGGGCACTTCTTGTGTGATTTTTGTCTTCAAAGCAAGATCCATCTTTTCAATGACAGGATTAGTGTTTTTTCCCAAAATTTCGTTGATGATTTCAGCACAAGATAGCGTTTCGATGTCGATTTCACCATTTTTAGCATAAGAAACGGCTTGAATTGTGTTGATAGGTTCTTTCGTTTTGCGGGAAAAAGCTACGAAGTGTGCGCGGAGTAGATCTAAGCATGATATCAATAATCAGTATTGACAATTTGGACCAGGAAAATACGGAAAACTGGGTTTGAAAGGTGTATGGAAGTAATTGGCGTGAAAAAGGAAACGGGTTAGTAAAACCAAGAATAGGATAAAAAATGTAAAAGAGTAAAATGTGAAGATATAAAATATGTGAAAGGTAAGGAAAAAAGAAAGCAGAACGCAGAGAGCTGGGTGAGTAGTCGCACACGGTGAATGTATACAGGAAATATCAAGTTGGTCAACGGAAAAATTAAAGTTAACGTTAAAATGGCTCGAGAAATTCTTTGTAGACAGTGGTAAGAAATCCTTTCCTACTCGTTGTAACCATAATTTCTCAGAATAATATCTGGAAAGGAGTCGTCGTACTCGTAATGAATGCATCACTGATAGGGAATCAATGCATCGAAGAATGAGACATGATATAAACTAGCAGAAGTCGATAATTTAAATTTACTCATCCATATTACACTTGCAATCAATAACCCTAACAAAAACCAACACACCACTTTATTAATATTGAAGGAAAGATGACCTTTCATTACTTGTTCGCTTTCAAAGTCACAATAAATCCGGCACTTGGCTCAATTTTTTTTTAAAAATCCAAATATTGTCGTTTATTTATATTTCAAATATTATTATTTCAATATTTTTGATGAATTCAAGAATACAAACCCGAAACTTCTAGTTGTACTTTTATAATCCAAATTTAGGTTCATCACATACGGGGAAGAAGCAAAACTAATCTACGATCTAGATCACTGGAGGTCAACCGAGAAGCTCAGCGATTTAGTGCAAAAAATCCCATACGTAAAATCCTCTGGAACAAATATTGCAGCGTGAGTTTTTTTTTAACAAAAAAAAAACCACAAAACTATTTTATTTCTTCTTCTGAAATATTCGCAATGACGGCTTTGTGGTATCCGTTGAGAACGCTATGTAAATACTATCAAAATACTGCAGAAGAAATTCGAGAAATGAGATTAATTATGACTTTTACCATTTTTAATGCATTCACTCAACGACACTAATGTCTAAGTGAAATGTTAAAAGGAGGCAAAATGGATGGGCAAAATGTTTACCTACTCTGTAGTTACGTAGTGATCTCTGAGGTTTGATGAAGCAATGAAAATTGGAATCGCCGCATTTTTCGGACTGGTGTCGCTTTCTGACTGTTGTTCTGCACAGATTTTGTGCAGTTGAAATCTCGTTTTCTCTTAAAATCTCTTACAGAGAATTTGAAAGAAATTGTGTGGAAGAATCTTGAAATCTTCTCCCCATCAAAACATAGAAATAGCTATAAAAATCAAATTGATTATTCGCATCGATTTCACCAAACACCTAACTCTTTCCTTCTCTTTTTTTTCTTTTCTGTGAAGTTTAAGTGGAATTTTTAGCAAAATAATGCCAACAAATGTTTAAGAAAACCATTAAAATATTCGAGTAAGACTTATGATGTTTCACTAACCGAATTTCAGAGCAATTGCGCTGGCTAACAAGGTATTCAACTCACCAACACATCGACCGAACGTCCCGAAAGTGATGGTTGTTGTCGCTAATGGATTGAAGTATATTTCATTATTTCAAGCAGTAATATATAATAATTCATCCCTACAAGATTTTCATCATTTTAAACAACAATATTACTTTGATCACCTTGACTCCCCTTGCTCTTTGAACCGCTCGAAGGGCACTAGTAATTTTCCCATTTTTCTCGATCGCGTCCCAGAGCCACCCAGTAGTTTTTCCTTTCGCGCGGGAAACAAAGAGCATAGAACCTTTTTTGGAAGTAATTTGTGGAAAATCTGAAAATCTACCGGTGGCTTTGCTTTAGAGAGTTTAATATCGCATGAAACCCAGTCGCTTACGTCAAGTCTAACAGTTGTCGTCGGTTTCTGGTTTTACCAAGAAAAACGAAATAAGGTGTCCGTGCCACCTTATTTCGTTTTCCTTGGTAAAAGCGGCGGCATTTCTAACACTTCGTTCGTTCGCTGGTAGAGGACTCTTTTCTTCTCTTTTGATCTTCAAATGCGATTTTCTCACTCTCTTTCGAGCAGGCTCATTCAATGCTCGGCTCGACATCTCCTTTCTGCTTGTGATTTGCGCAGGTTTCTAAAGCATGGGTCAAAACAGGAAGTACTGTGGTGTTGAAGGGGTGAACACGAAGTTGAGTGTTTCTGGCCTTCTTCACTGCATCCTCCATGCTCTTATAAGATCCCCAAGCTGCTCGTTTTGTTCCTCCCCGCCCTGGGATCACCTCGTAGTTCGTGTTCATTTACCGACCCAGACAAACGTAGCTGCTGCATTCGGATATGTTCCTTCCGTTAAGAGTGAATGGAGCATCCTACACCGTTACGCCTAAAAATCGTCTTTTGTAGATTCAGCTGAAGCATCCACATGTGTCGTCAAATTCGGTCAGCATTCGTTCCATATGGCTGATGCTAGATGTTAAGAGAACGATGCCATCAGCAAAGCGCAGATAAAGTAGCTGTAGACCTTCGCTCAGATGTGGTTCCATTCCAGCTCCTGCATGCGATCTCGAGAGTGGACATGCATATTTCAAGTAAAATTATGCCACCCGTTCGGACGTCTTTCTTCCCTTCAGTTATGATGCTCTTATAGGATGTTGGGATTCCTGTCGTGAAGTTACTGTAAAACTCTCGAATTACTTTTCTGTACCGAGAAAGGGAGCCTTTGTTGTCGAGGGTTCCATAACTTCTTCTGTCTCAACTGTGTCGAAGGCTTTCTTTAAGTCGATGTAAGTGAGACACAGCATCATTTTGTACTGTCGCGATACTTTTGTTTTCTACGTATGAACTTGGTCAGTCGCGCCGAATCCTCTCCGAAACATTGCCTGTTAGCTGTCCTTCATTTAACAGTTTTTCAATCCTATTAAGTACAATTGTCGTGAAGAGCTTGTAGATGACTTATGCTAGGAAGATTAGGCGATAGTTGCCGATCACATATGGATTTCTTTTCCTATAGAACGACACGCTTTTGCTTGCCTTCCATGTTTATAAACCTTGCATTCCGACAGGTAACGTGTAAAGAGTGGAAACTGGACAAGTACTGATGGATGGTTAGGATAGGGTGCCGTACGATTTCTTTTCGATATGGCGAAATGTCGTACTTCGGATGAAAGAATCTCTAAGATGAAATGTACGTCTTCTCTCAGATGGTGAGATCCCAGAACTATCATTAGCTGGGATCTCAGTGGCAAGGCAAGTGGACGTGGCTGCGGAAGAGATTAGCGTAGATGATGTGGATGGTTTTCTCCATTTCTCTTCTCGATGCAATAATTGTTTCATCTGGATTCCGAAGGGCACTCATCTTTGCTTTTATAATGGAAAATTCTCGACGGGCGTAGCGAATGCTTTTTCATACCTCTGCAGCTTCAGCCAACACTTCTGCTCTCCTCTAACGAGGTCTTCTTTTATCGCTTCTCTGAATAGCCCTGGGAGCTCGAACGTCGATTCCTGGTTGCCTCCGTCAGCCGCCTTGTCGAGCAGTCGTGAATGTGTTCCGCGACCCGATTGTATTACTCGTCGATGTTGTCCGTTGCTAAATATTCCCAAAAGTCCGATAGCGTAGCGAAGAGATCCCAGCTAATGATAGTTCTTGGATTTCGCAATCTGAGCTTCGTGGCTTTCTTTTTCTTTCGTGGCAGAAGAAGAGATTCCGGACTCTGAGTCCACCTGCGTCTCAGGGTAGGCACAAGGTCGCTTTTGGATTACCGCGATTACCTCTCCCATTCTTGCTTTTGGAGACACCTCGCGGCTATCCGGCTGTGGTTCCTTTAGTGGAGGTGACGTGTTGAACTAGTAATATACATGCATGCGTGAGAAACAACTACGACTACCGAAATCTACACCTTACATACATAGATGTAGCAAATCGTTTCCATCTATTTTTCTCAATCCATGTTATACGTACGTGTTCCTTTTAGAGGTTGTCATGTCTGTAAGGCAGAATAATGTAATTTCTAAGAAAATACTGTCAAGTGTCAGATACCATTTTTGAAAAAAAAATTTGAATTTTTTTTTTTGAAACTTTTGATAAAAGTCAATGATATATTGCCATTTCTAAGGAAAGGTAGTCAGAATCCGATTCCCGTTGCGACCGCATTCAAGGACTTTGGAGGTATTATAATAACAATAGGTAGGTTAAAATGTATTTAATTTCACATTTTACTCTTCATATTGCATTTAAGAAAACACCAAAGATGCTATTACTATTTCATCAGAACCAATAACTAGGGCAATAATCGTTTAAAATTTTCTTGGGTTCGAAAAAAAACCTAGATTAAAACTAGAACGAGCTAGATTAAAGCAGCCGCAAGGGTGAGAAAATGTGGAAAAGTTTTGAAAACTTCGTTCTACATATTACAGAATACACTCAATACGATAACATTGAAGTGCCAATTTTGAAGAAAATTGCTAGCGAAGGATACAATATTAGAAGCAATGACGAAGATTTCAGTGTCAGAACGTTAACGAACATGTTGTTGCAGGGTACGTTTCAGCGAATATTTCTGAAATTTCTTTTTTTTTTATTTTTTGGTTTTCTAGTACCGAACAAAACGTTTTTTTCAGCAAATTGTTTCTGTCCAGACCATTACATTCCATTTCGTGCAAATAACCCTGAATTTGGTTGTTTCGTAACTGCAAAAATTCCATCAATGTGGGTAAGTAATTCTGAACTAATTGTAAACTCATTAGAAGAGCTTGAAGATTTCACAAATTCTAAAAATTTAAGGTAGGATCAGAACTAATAAGAGCATTCTGCGCATAGTAGTAAGGACTATTCAAGCATAGAAACAAATAATTTGAGAAATCTGCGATTTATAGGTGTAAGGAATCAAAATGTGTTCAAAATCATGAATTGATAGCGTAAAAAAGGTAAAAAAAAACTGATGCGAAAGATTGTTAGACAAATATACAAGATCTATAAGAATACCAGGATGATTTTTCAAAACTGATATCTAATGACGTGAACTGAACAGGTCGCCTGAATTGTGGATGCATTCTGTTTAGAAAAAAATAAATTACCATCTTTAATTTTAACGATTGTCTACCATGTCGTGGAGACACAGACACCAAAGAGCCAGTATCCAGCATAGTTCATCCAACGGGGAAATGTTTAGCACATGAAATCAACCAAAAAGTTATGGGAAACCATGACTAGAAAGGGAGGGCTTCAGTTACTTGACGTTTGCATTACCTCCGCTGCCCTCCATCCAGAAACAAACTAATATGCTGGACAGAAGCACACTATTCCAGACACCATACGCATTTTTCATAAGTAATTAATCGAATAACAGTGTTTTTAGAGGGATGCAGCTGAAATGTGCCGCGCCGTTGAGGAAGGGAAATTAGTGAAAGTAGAGAATGAGGAAAAAGCTGCATTCATCATGAAATGTGAGTACGTTGCTTCAAATGCAAGCATAAAATCATGAAAACAATAGTATCTTCACCGTAACATATTTTTTAAAAAAATCTTAAGAGCAATCGACGAAAACCACGAATCAAAGTGCACGTTTCAGTGGTGGAACCGAAAAAGGAAGCATGGATTGGATTGAGGTACTATGGGAACAAATTCCAGTGGACAGATGGCACTAAGGTAGGTGTGGTTCCATAATAAGTCTGGTGCTTGTTAGCAATTAAAAAAGAAAGTTCAAGAAAAACAACGTTTTTTTCTTCAGAAAATATCCAAAATAAGTTTTCCTCTGATTCAGTGTATTAAATCCCATTTACTTCCTTCAGTTGATGGATCCGTTGCGACAAAAGAAGATTTCTACGATATCTAATAAAAACTTAGTTGACGCAGCAGGAATATTCCAACGATTCTTGGACACTAAAATATTTATTTGTCAATATTTTTCTTCCCTTAAAAGCATCACCTCACGAATCTGAGGTTTTACGGATTTCAGGTGGAGTATTCGTATACGGGATCGTAAATTATGGAGATAGGGATGATTCCATTTATTTCTTCCTAATTACCGTTAATAACGGCCCGGAAGATACGGATTCGTTCGGCGTTCCGGCGCGCTATTTTCTACAACAAGTTCGATTGGAGCGCGCCAGCTTTGCGCACACGCCGCATCTTCCGGGCCGTTTTTTACGGCAGTTAGGAAGAAATGAACGGAACCGCACCACTCTCCATAATCTACTATCGCGTATACGAATACTCCACCTGAAATTCGCACCACCTCAGATTCGTGGGGTGATGGCTTTAAAAGTGTGCTGGGAACCAAGTTGTTTTCTTCTGAGGAACGTCTTTTTCATTTTTGTCTCAACCACTGAAGAGTAATGGATGCTTGAAAAGTTTTAGACTTGTTTGTTAAAAAGTTTTTTTTTGTTAAAAACGCCATAGGCAGACGAAAACGACCATACGACGCAAATTTTCTTCAGCTCAATGCAGACGACTTCAACCTGTGGCCCGAAGATATAAAAGAATTGAATGGACCTCGTTGTGTATCTATGTACCAGGATCAGAAGGACAAGAAGTAGGTGATTGTGAAATGTAAAACAGGAATTGAAAAGAAACAGAAAAATGTTTAGGATTTACACATCAAGTTGCTGTAATAAAAAGAGGGAAAATGATCATTTCAGGGTAATACCGAAACGTTCTGCAATTAGCTAGAATAAGGTTAAGATTTTCGTCTAATTTCTGTCATCAGGATTACGAGAAAAGCGCAAATATTTTTATTTTCGTTCCTCGCCTAGTTTTCTCTAGAGATTTTTCATCTGCAGCAGTAAGGAATAGCAAGGGAATCATAACAGATATCCGCTGAATAGTTCCTACGGAAACTCGAAAAATATTACCAATCATATCCATTGTCACCCATTATGAAGTAATTTGATATCACAAGTATCCTCGTTAGAATAAAAAAAATCAAATCTCTTTATTCGATACGAGCGCACAAAAATCTCACGGTTGAAGCGCAGTTCTTCAATAAACAGTGCTGCGAAAAAGAATGAAGGTGGCCTCCGGAAAAAAAAATAAATACGCGCTGAAAATGTCGAACATTCCTCTAAAATACTTATTAATGAAAGCAATAATCGACTGGCCAGTATAAATCCAAAATGTTGTAGAAATTGCGATCCATTACACACCAACCAGCCTTGGAGCTATGCATGGGGCGGGGGGAAGGGAGAATTTGCACAGATAAAAATTTTACCGGTTTGGTATTACCTTAATTTCACCGCTTCGGTATCTTGTGGACAGAAAAAAAATATGTTCATTTTATGAGCTTGTACAGATAACCACGATAGGGAACATGAGAACAGTTCTATAATCTAAAAAGACAACTTAATCCACGTAAAAGATCTCTTCTTCTCATGAGACAAGCCAAATTCAAAAATCATTCTGCTGGGACCAAGCTGCCTACGCAAAGGAAGGTTTTATACGCGGGAAATTACAGTATCTGTTCTTTATTTGCAAGGTGATACTAAACTAGTTATATCTACATAGTATTGAAGTTACATCATTTATTTAACGAAATCATTTTTGCAGGTATTATTGGAGAGCCGGTAATTGCCTTGAAGATATGAGATATGTATGCGAAGTACAGCCATGCAGTGCATCCAACTACTGCTCGGAACCAGTGTTCATGTATCGTCAGAAGCATCGCGCTCTCCTACCAGCACCACCACCACCACCACCAAACTAAGATCTAAAAAAATCTGTCCAAAAGAGATACCATTGACATGTACTTTGATTATGTTGAATAGTGTAATTAATCAGAATGGGGTGTAGTGAATAAACGTACAACTAGTTCGCTGGTGTAGCGCAGTCGGTAAGGGGTGCCGCTGTGGACGCAGCGTCGATCGTTCGAAGTCGCCGAAGTGCCAACCAGGCCCTTCATCCCTCCGGGGTCCACAAATTGGTATCAGACTTGTCTGGGAGGATAAAAGTACTGGATTGACACATCGGCTAGCCACCGCGAGTCATTCTATAAGCCAACACGCGTTCCAAAACCTCAACGACTACGAATTGCAGTAAAACGAGATTACCGCATCCCAAGCGGATTGATACGCCAAAGACCTTATCCTTTTGTCGTTAGTGTAAATGATAGAGATGACTAGAACAGTTATGAACCTGCGTCATTGCCAAGTCGTTGGTGCATATGTACCTCAAGCTGTTCATCATCATTAAATGATCATTAAAATGGAAAATGTAAAAATCTCAATCCTAATACAATTTCAGCTAACGTTAAGCCCCTGACTTCTTCATCAAAATTTTGCACAGCAACGATTTCTGTAGGGTACAGTTGTCTTCCGCTTGAAGGTATCAACGAACTTTCTCTGACCTTTTGCACAAAGATTCTGCAATTATAGTATTTCTTAACCTCTTGATATCGGCGAACAACAGACTATTTTAGGATTAAACATTCATAATCCAATCTCATCGATGCCCTTCAAAAGCAACAGTATCCAGAAGGATACCCTCTCTCTTTCTGTGGTAAAATCGATCCCCACCCTAAAAGTCAATTACTTGGGTTTTTTCTTCACAAGTGTTCTACATGACCCATAGAGGCAAAGATTCGAAATTTTCTTGTTTCAGGACTGCTTACAGAATTTATTGAATCTAAAGTTTATTATTTCATTAGTTTACCTATTAACGGGGAAATTTTACCAAAAAAAAGTGATTTTTCCTAGCTGAAATCGCAACTTATGGGAAGAAAAATCACTTTTTAACAAAATATCAAACAAAACAATAGCACCGGTAAGAGGACTTCAAATGCGAGATCGATATCCTCAAGCACAAAACCTATTGTTTCTCGTCTATTTGGTTTCTTCTAAGATCAGAAAGCAGCAGCTGTCTGTACTGCTTCCAATGAACACCAGATTTTCTGTTTATACAGTGAGCTCAGAACCCCCTAAAATGACAGTGCAACCCTCCCTAATCCTTTCTCTTTGATTTACTTGAGTTGTAGGCGAGATTGGTGCTGATAGTTCTTTGTTAAAAGCTAACGTTTCGGTGTTAGCGCTTTTGTCCTGGAGCCTGGAAAATCTAAGCCAGTCAGAAAGGATAAGTCAGTGACTTATCCTTTCTGCTCCTCATCACCTTACAGAAAGTATTCAAACGAGGCAAACTCCAAGAACAACACATCGGCTAGTGCTTACCTCATTTGCTAAATCTGGTAACGGCCACCATGTATTACAACTATGAGTTACAAGGGTTTTATAAGGGGCTTGATCGACCATCCCCAAGTCAAAACCTGCGCGGATATTGATATGATGCTAGTTGGTTTCGATCGCAAATGCACTCATCATTTCTGTTCATTTTTAGCGTTTTGAAAGTCATCCGAAATGCCTCCAGTGTTCTGTGTGCTATGATCCCCAACATGAGGGATGGTAACTAAAAACTAAGCAACGTTTACAACGATTTCGTAGTTTTGATGATGTTTTCTACGGTGTGCTCGGAGTGGGGTGGAGACGTGATTTTGCTAGTCCATCTTGATGTTCTTCGACCCGAATACACAGTGGGCGTCTCCTTTTCCTTATGTAATCGTCATCAAATGACCCACGCGTAATACGATTTACCACTCCTGTTACTATACAATCCTCCTTTCCGCCATGAAGGCAAACTACGCAGCCGGGAGTTGTGCACAGTCGGTCATACGCACGATTACGTACGTACCAACTGATGCCAGGAATTTGCTAATGGTATTTCTGTAACCCTCACGTCCAAATGTAGTCCCTCATTTCGTAGACAGCTCCGAACCACTCTGCTCACATCATGAGATATGTAAGGTAAACAGAACGGATTCTTCTGCCACATCCATCATATCTCTGGATCTTGGAGAGGAATGTCGTGCTCGTCGAGTAAAAGAGTCTCCATTCGGGTCCCATTGATATCGAAATTTTATATGCTACATCCAAACATCATGTTTTCTTCCTGGCTACTCAATACCACTCTCGAAGCCGTCTTATACGTGTCACCTATGACGGATGTTTTAATTTTTCATCGACAGCCAACTTAATTGCGATTTTTCACACGTCAACTAAGTATTTACAAGCTAATAATAATAAAGAAAGCTAGGCTCGTCATGGCAAGTCTGCATAGTGTGGTTGAAGTTTTACTTCTTGCTCCAGGATACGCACTGCCTTGCTACCCTGCACACTGGACCCTAGCGTCTCTGATGTCGGACGGTATAGCGTCTTGTGAGTGACGCTAAAATCTCAGCCTGCTGTCTTTGATTTGCGACCAAGGTGAAATGCGCACGACTCGCCACGGATACTGACTGCTGGTGACACGCTGCATTTAATTGTAGCGGAACATATGACATTCTGTCTTTAGCGGGGAAGGACTCCAGAGCAGTGGAAGACCTCTCGCTAACTGTTCTTACTCATACGAAAGGTGGAAAAGACTTACGACTTCGAAACTGCCGCGCGATATTCTGCTGAGGGTCATGTTCAAAGTGTTTATTAGCACCATCCTTACGCACATATTTAGAATGCCGGATGAAGCCCAACGTCAAGAACAAGCTAAATTCTGTCAGAAACTCAACTGCTTGGATTACATCCAAACCGTGACGAAGGTTTGCCGGGAAAATCGTCTCCCTCTTGTCCTAACATTCGTTAACATTGAGAGACCTTTCGACAGCATCATGTCATATATTCAAAGCTATAAGCTGTTGCTAAGCGGCTGACTAATTTTATCGCCTTCTGGTGTTCTTCACATAAACACTCGTGACAGAATAAGTCCGTTATTATAGATCATGATATTTATCGGTGATTACTAGGTGTAGTCGATTTTGATGGGAGATCGTTAGATAGATTCCTAACTTTACTGCTAAGCAAATTCGTGATGACATCAAACACGAGTCCGTAAGAATCAGATCAACAACACTCTAGACCAAAAGCAACAACAACAAACTGGATACCAAAATGCAAAGTATTTCCAGGCTGTTTCTTGTATTGCTACTTGAGTAAAACAGCATCCATTCAAAGAGAACATGTTATCATTGATCGCTTTGGACACATTGAGATCCTCACCCTCGCCCTGGCCCACGAATTTCTTAGCAGAGGCACACTTTAGTATTTCAAAACGACATGGAGCACTGTGCAATTGCGTGCGCGGCTTCTCTCGAGGCGGTGCAGTGAAGCGTAGCTAATGGCAGCGTACTGGAACACTTGCTGGCTCCTCACATGGCTGAAGTTCGCGATGGTCCCTCTTCGGTCCCAACTCCACCGCGTCGTTTCGAGCTCGTACGCAAATGCATCGTGCTTCATGTCGTTTCACCCGACTATACATAGTCTGCCGGTGTTGGTGCCGCCCTTGGGTGAAGTGATCAAGCCGGAGGTGAAACAATTTTAGTACACAGTTATTTCACAGACACAGACGTGAAGACAACGTCCGTTTTCACATTTATAGGCCGTTTAAATGTTTTTTGTTACATATTTCAAATAAAGGCTCAAATAAAAAAATGTGTTCTGTACCAAAGAAAACACTTGTTGTTTTGTCGATACTTGATTCACGTTGCACTTTATTCTTGCGGCGTCCATATCCGCTTCGTGTGTTCTTGCAAGTGTTATGATGGAGAGATCCGCAAGAAGTTCTGGAATGAGAAGTCGGATGTTCTTGAGCTTCAAGAATACCTGCTCACAAAAATGTATTTCCTCCTTCCAACTTTAGGGCGTCTTCGCATTGGACTAGACAGGCGAATAAGAAGAAGGTCATAAGCACGAGGACAAGAAAAAGAGCAGAAATTACACAGTGCATTCTGAACTCATGCGTACAGGCTCGCTTTGGAGTGAGCTGCATTAAAAAATAATGTTCTTCCAGTCAATAGGTGTACCATCAAATACTTCAGTAACTGAAATCATTACAAATAGTCGTAATCTTTGCAAATATCTTGCGCATTCGCGTAGATCCCGACAGTAACTAAATGCTGGCTGGGTATTTACACATCAGTGCATTGAGTTCATCATAGAAGGCGGCCTTATTGTTGTCCTTAGCGGTTTCCGTAGGTGCGTGGGCACTTACGATCCGCCGAGGAGACTTCACGTCCCCTGCGATCCCGCAGACGTAGAAAGGCGATCTAGGCTACGTTGAGCCCAATTCCTCCACCAGGTTGCTGTTGTAGTCGTTCCTCACAGCTATCGCGCAGCATTCTATCTTCTTTTCATCGGGAGTAGGTGATGTAGTCTCGGATACTGATGACGGAACGGTTCTCGATGCGTGTTTTCTGTAGCGTACAAAACTGAACACAAAGACGTCGTAAAAGTCTAGATAGAGCGGCTTTTTGGAGTTCACTCGATAGTGTTCGGCAGTTCAGCGTGACGAAACGAATGGTTGTTGCCAAAGATTCCATGCTCCCTTCAGGCAGTTGACCTTTCAGGTTATGGGCTTTGGCGGTGTGCTGGACGACAGCACCTTTTTGCTATGTATGGAAATCTTCCGCCATATAACAGTTCAGGTTATATATCTCGTTCGTTTTCAATGCTTACACTCGAACACCTGATTGCGTTTAGTTAAAGCAAGGCAAGCACGAGCAAGTAGAAACCAGACTTCCATACGGGACCCCATTATATTATGTTATATTTTATGTGCTACATCATCACTACATTTTAATTTTCATTGTAGCCCTATTTATTAATATTTGTTGTATTAAATTGTTTTATTTCATTTTAACTTTTTATTGGACGTCAATTTGTCCATTTAATTATAAACATTAGCTAGTTTTTTTTTAATATATTTTTTTAAAATTCTATCTACTAGGTAATTTTTCGCTGTTGTATGAGCCATCATATTAGAAAGAATGAGATGAAAGGGTCTTCTTCAAGTGGGCCTATTTTTCAGCGCTACGGTTGACTCTGGATGTAAACAAGCCCAGTGTGACGAAATTTTGGAGTGCTTGATTCCCTGATTTAATTCACATAACTTATTTATCAATCATTAAAAAGGACAGAAAGCTGAACTCAATTTGTCAAAACATAACCGTGTAGATGTAGAAGTACAGAGCCACAAAGCGATGACTAAATGTTGTAAATATCAAAAACGTAAAAAAAATGACAACAGTCATGCGGAATGAGTACCTCTATCTATATTATAGTTAAAATTTCTGTTAGTTGTTCAACTACCGAGATTTAAACGAATTCGAGAGCAGGTCTTTGTTTTTTTTCTTTTGAATTTTTTCGCTGTTTCTCAATGTTGATAGGACTTGTTTCCTGGGCAATTAGGTTATGTAGTGTTCACAAATCATAAAGTACCACCTCAAAATTTCCTAGTAAGAGTGGTGCAGATTGTTGACGTTGTCACTTTTGAGCACTTTTACATCTTTCTCCTAGAGTCCATACTAGATACTGTAGTGATAGATAGATAACGTGCATCGAAAATTTTCAGGTAGCTGGTGTACCATCTCTGCAACATTCAACAAACCACGCTCAAGATTCATGAGATCTCTTCCACTCACCGATTCAATCGTTTATTATGAAGTGACAGAGACTCGAAGGTCGATTGAGAGAGCGCAAAATATTTTGAAAACAAATGGACACAATACAGCGTGGAACAGAATAGGCAGAAACTTTTACCTGCGCGATGTAATGCAAGAACTGTACAAGGAACCGCCTTCGAACATCAGATGTGCTCTGAAATATATTCGATGGACGTTTCTTGCTCCTAGTGGTCAAAAGAGAAAAGGTGCTTCTCATCATACCAGGCGTGTAACACTGTTTCTGGCCAGAGCTGCGCATAGTCTCGTGAAAGCCAAAGTATTGCCGCCATCTAGCAAGAGTAGTGGAAAATTTGAAGTGATCCTTCAAGATTTGGAAATGTTGCATTTTGGACCATATGAGTACGAATGGAGACGGGCCGACGATCGCATTGAGAAAATAAATAACAGACTTTCTGTGGTGTTCGCCCCGCTCGCTATCACTGATTAATGAAAATAAATTAATAATAGTGACATTTTCTGTAAAATTAGAATTGTGATTTTCTAACAACGCTTCCTTCTTTTTCTTGAAGGAAATTTAGGCTAAAGATTCATAGTTTTCTTTGTAAACGTATCAGTTCTACATTTGGAGAACATACAAACATCAACCTTAAGCACTCCTTCGATACCAATGTAATATAGACACGACTTGGACTCATTACTCTTGTTTCTCCCAACAGTTATCACAGAATGATGTTTCGTATAAAAGGAAGTGAATGACATCATCGTATTGATAAAGGTAGTATTCCAAATCAGATCATGTAAACAGCTGGCTACTATATAAGCAGCAGTTAGCGGTCGTGTTTCCACTTTCTCAAGAACGGAGGAGTCTTAGAGGTGAAAAGCAACGCGGAAAGTGGATACGACTATGAAACGTTTGCGTCGTCCTATTTTCCTTTTGCGACATGCACATGAAGTTATTGTGCGATGCCTCTACACAACGACACAGGATTTCGACGCTGTGCGGCCCGTCGCACCCCATTTCAAGCCGTTCTAGCGCCGGCGCTCCAATCCGACGCCG